>NC_141693.1:1237966600-1238384352 GCF_964263255.1 Lissotriton vulgaris
GCAAAAGAAAGGAAGGATTACTTTACATTCTTTAAAAGACCCTTTGCAATCTTCCTATCTACTCCTATAACTTACTTGACATTAACTTCTTGATTCTTGGTCTTGGGGTTCGTGTCTTTTCAACTAGTTACAACAAAAAGATAAGCATAGACCAAGAGAACACCAAATCCTATATATCTTTCTTCTATCACCTTGTTTCAAACAAAAATCTAAAACCACATTGTTAAATCTTTTCACAGCTTAACACAAAAATGAACTGGCAAATGTTGTTCCATTTACTAAGATGCTTATAAATGTCCCAAGTCTCTTTCTTTGCATATTCTTCTGCAAAGAAAAGTTCCAAAAATTCTGTTGACCTTTCTTGCGAAGGGCGCCCTAAATCAAGTAAAGTACTTAGCTTTCCAATTTAGTCTTTCAGGATACTTGTTCCAGGAAATGAGAAGAACCGCCGTGGAGTCCTGCCAGGATCGAATTCACCTTCAGGTAAGTTCCTCCATCAGACGCGACCTCCTCCAAAAGAAATCAGAAGGCAAAGCGCCTTCCAGAAGGCTGGGTGCGGTTTAAATACAGGACCGCACCCAGCCGCTCCCAGTCACCCACTCAAAACGTGCGCGAAGACGTTGCCTGCAATCCCCTTCAGACGCGCACCAAAAAGGAGCGTGCAGGGATGCGGGGAGAGAATCAAGAGACCTTCACTGGGGCATTGTCTTTTACAGAGCCATACGCGAAGACCACAACTCTGCCACTCTGCGCCCCCAAACCCTAAAATCCACGCAAGGCACCTCAAAAAATACACAAGTGAAAAAACCACAAGTCAAAGCAAGTTGAATATAAACCTATATGGTGAGAGGCATGTACAAAGGTTTAAAAACACACCCAATCACACTGACTTTGATGCGTGCGGGGAGCACGGGACAGGGGTGGGTTTTAATAAGGGAAAACTCTGCACATGTCTTCAGGATATGTGTGTTATGGGTATGCAGAACCATGACATTTAGGGCCTTTAATTTCATTGTAAAAAATATGGACCAATTGGTAAATGCACAACCAACTCATTTCTTAACTGAAATATTCTCACTCTTAACAAATCAGTTTTGGCATGATGCATTCAAATCTGAAACCACCTGTAAATTCTATTGAAAGCCCACAAAAACATTAAAATTAACATGTCAACATCAAACAAAAAACACTGTGGAAAAAAGTCAAAGTTTACAGAGAAAAAAGAAAATCAAAAGGAAATCACGGAACAATTTTCGATGAAGATCGACTCACAAGTTTGCAGTTTTAAAAAAAAATGCCTGGAATTGTAACAAGTATTTGCAATGGATTAGGTCTCGCATTTGCGAGATTTTTATGCTATTGGCATTATAAATGACAATGCCTTTTATTTATATGTTTAAAAAATATACAATAATAAAAGGCATTGTCATTTACAATACCAATAGGTCAAAGTTTGGCAAATGCGAGACCCATTGCAAATTCAATAGGTCTTGCATTTTTGAGAGTTTAAGCTGTTGGCATTGTAAATGAGAATGCTTTTTATTTATCTGCTTTGCTAATTAACACATACATAAAAGGCATTATCATTTACAATGCAAATAGCTCAAACTCTTGTAAATGTGAGACCTATTCAAAGAAGCGGCCGCCATTATCCTGGGCTTCTCGGAAAGTGAAAGCATGCATGGTGTGCTGAATGTTGCAGGCAAGCATGTCGTGCCTGCAGTAGGAGAAACTAATGAAAGAAAATAGTGCTTACTGACTAAAACAAGCATTTACAATGCAATGGTCTCGTCTTTGTTAAAGTTAGAGCTATAGGCATTGCAAATGGCATTTTTTTTAAACATTAATAAATGGTATTGTCATTTACAATGGCAATAGGTGAGCATTAGAGAGTAATAGAGAGTATTAGCAGACACAGAGCCCCACAGACACATGCACAGAGCCCCCCCCCACACACACACAGAGCCCCACACACAGAGCCCAACACACACACACACAGAGCCACACACACACACAGAGCCACGCACGCACACACACAGAGCCACACACAGAGAGCCACACGCACATACACACACAGAGCCACACACACAGAGCCACACACACAGAACCACATACACACACAGCCACACACACACACACACACACCCATCCACACACACACACAGAGCCACACACACACACACAGGGAGCCACACACACACACAGAGCCACACACAGAGAGCCACATACACACATAGAGAGCCACACACACAGAGCTACACACACACACAGACACACAGAGCCACACAAACACAGCCACACACACACAGAGCCACACACACACACACACAGAGCCACACACACACACAGAGCCACACACACACAGAGCCACATACACACACACACAGCCACACACACACACTGAACCACACACACACAAACAGAGCCACACACACACACACACACACGCACACACACACGCACACACATCCCCACACACACACACACACACACACACACACGTGTTACCATCCTTGTGGGGACTATATGTGAATACCAGCCTTGTGGGGACTAACCTTTCCCAGTGTTTATACAACACACTAATAACAGAAAAATGTTAAGAAAAAATTAATGATACAGGATCCAGCTTCAAATTTGCAAATATATTGTTATTTAATCGCGCACACAGCACCATCATTGTGGGGACTTGAACATGTGTTACCATCCTTGTGGGGACCTAGTCTATAACAAAACTATATGTGATTGAATACAGTCGAAGGCACATGGCTAAATGTTTATTTTGACAACAATATACACAAACAACATTATAATCTATTCATATATGAATTGCTGCATATATACTTTGGGTATACATTAAAGGGAGATTATGTTGATGTGCCAGATAATATCATATCATGCTTAAGAAAGAGACTCAAAGCTGTATTTAACCTATTCATTAGTGCTTAAACTCTTAGGAGATAAGGGAACTAACACATGAAGAAATTAACATATGGTACCAAGGAATTTGGTCAAGTGGAACCCAGAGCTTGCTTAGCTCCTTACATGTTTGCCAAAATAGATGTTCAAGTCCCCACAGAGATAGTGGGTGAAGATCATTGTGTTTACACCTCCTTAGAAATAGTGTGTACAATCAGACATTAAATCCCACTATAAAGAGTGTGAAGCTAATGATGTTCAAGTCCACACAGAGGTTGTGTGTAATTCCAGGAATGCTCAAGTCCCTGCAGAAATGGCATGTTATTATAGCAATGTGTAAGTCCCCACAGAGATGGTGTGTTATTATAGTGATGTTCAAGTCCCCACAAAGATAGCGTGTTATTATAGTGATGTTCAAGTCCCCACAAAGACAGTGTGTTATTACAGTTTTGTTCAAGTCCCCACAAAGATAGTGTGTTATTATAGCGATATTTAAGTCCCCACAGAGATAGCTGATGTAGGTGATTGTGTTTAAGTCCTCATTAAAATATGGCCCGATTCACAAAGGAAAATTTGGACAAAAAGTCTAACTTTACTACTTTTCAATATTCACAAAGCCCCATACAGAAAATGTGAAGCTGATGATGTTCAAGTCAAAGCAAACACAAGGAGATGATGCAAGGAGTGCTGAAACTTTTCAGTCACTCACCTCCAGTCACAGATCTGGGTTGAATCCAACATCATTCTTTAGCTCACTTCGCCACCTCAGTTCAGACCCAGCTATACGCAAATCAGCCTTGACCCTGTGCCTCATGGGAACAGTCCAGCCCGAACTGCGAAGCCAGGTCTTGCCCGTACCGGAAACAAGCATCCTGGGACAGGTTTCAGGCAACACCCCCTCATCAACCAGGCTAGATTGAATCCAGTGGCAAAGTCAGCAAGGGACTCACGTCTGGGCATACCCTGCCAATTTAGGGCGAACAAAGCAAACACAAGGAGATTATGGATGGAGTGTTGAAACTTTTCAGCCACTCACCCCCAGTCACAGATCTGGGTTGAATCCATCATTGTTCTTTAGCTTACCCTGCCACCCCAGTTCAGAACCAGCTATATGCAAAATCACTCATAACCCTGTGCCTCATGGCACCCCTGGTGCTTTAAGTAGAAACAGAGCTTATGTTTAAATACAGCAATGCCTATGTCCCCACAGAGATGATATGTTTTTATAGTGATATTCAAGCCCCCACAAAGATAGTGTTTTATTATAGTTTTTTTCAATCCCCCACAAATATAGTGTGTTATTATAGTGATGTTTAAGTCCCACAGATATAGTGCATGAAAATAATTGTGTTCAAGTCCTCATTAAAATAGGGCCCGATTCACAATCATAAACTTAGACAAAAAAATCTAATGTTTCTACTTTTCAGTTTCAACAATGTAAACTTGGACCAAAAGTCTAACTTTACTACTTATCAGTATTCATATAGCCCCATACAGAGAATGTGAAGCTGATGATGCTCAAGCCAAAACAGAGCTTATGTGTAATTATAGGAATGCTCAAGTCGCCACAGAGATGGTGTGTGACTGTAGTATTACCACGGTTGCCAAAGAGAATGTGTGTAATTATAGACATACCCAGGTCCCCACAGAGATAGTGTGTGATTATAGACATGTCGAGGTCCCCACAGAGATGTGATTATAGACATGTCGAGGTCCCCACAGAGATAGTGTGTGATTATAGACATGTCGAGGTTCCCACAGAGATAGTGTGTGATTATAGACATTCGGAAGTCCCCACAGAGATAGTGTGTAATTATAGACATGTTGAGGTCCCCACAGAGATAGTGTGTGATTATAGACATTCTGAGGTCCCCACAGAGATAGTGTGTGATTATAGACATGTCGAGGTCCCCACAGAGATAGTGTGTGATTATAGACATGTCGAGGTCCCCACAGAGATAGTGTGTGATTATAGACATGTCGAGGTTCCCACAGAGATAGTGTGTGATTATAGACTTTCGGAGGTCCCCACAGAGATAGTGTGTAATTATAGAAATGTCGAGGTCCCCACAGAGATAATGTGTGATTATAGACATGTCGAGGTCCCCACAGAGATAGTGCGTGATTATAGACATGTTGAGGTCCCCATAGAGATAGTGTGTGATTATAGACATGCCCAGGTCCCCACAGAGATAGTGTGTGATTATAGACATGCCCAGGTCCCCACAGAGATAGTGTGTGATTATAAAGATGTTGAGGTCCCCACAGAGATGGTGTATGATTATAGTATTACCACGGTTGACAAAGAGAATGTGTGTCATTACAGACATGCCCAGATCCCCACAGAGATAGAGTATGATTAAAGACATGCCCAGGTCCTCACAGCGATAGTGTGCGATTATAGACATGTCCAGGTCCCCACAGAGAGAGCATGTGATTAATGAGATGCACAGGGATAGCACACAGTTATAGTGCGCGATTATAGTCATGTAAAAGTCCTCACATAGATATTGGGCAATTACAGTGATATTTAAGTCCCCACAGTGGTAATGTGTGATTACAGTCATATTCAAGTTTCCACAGTGATGTGTGTAATGATAGGTATGTTGAAGAACCCACACAGATCGTATTAGTCCCATGGCTTATTAACTGAATTAATCCACTTGAGGGATATGTGTTTGACCACTCTCTCACATGTTTGAATCCTGGTGCTACCACTCAGGGTTTATTCCTTCCAAGTTCTATACATTAAGTATTATTTACTTGGATAGCAAAAAACAAGATACCCTCGGGTGTGCATGCGCACTTTATATATGCACATGAGATGATATGATGTGATAATAGTGGTACTCAATTCACCACTAGAGATAGACTGAAATTATCCCATATCTATGAATCCCACTTCAATTGCAGCAATAACTGATTTAAACTGTGTTCATCCAGGAAGGTTTACACTTACTCAAAAATCCAAGTATCAGAGTTCTCATTTTCTTTTCTAGCCCCCATTTATCGATTCAAGTCTCCTTTAGGAGGATAAAATTGTATTTCTGATTGCAATAAACTCCCCATACTGATTCATTCTGACACTTTAGGATTATTACAATAGAGAAATTGACTTAAGAACTGGCACATCTTTACAACACTCCAATCTATGGCACTCCACTGTACACAAACCCCCTCAACACTATTCCACTGTATGCAACTCCACTGTACCACTCTCCACTGTATGCTACCCCACCCAATACCACTCCACTGTACTCCACTCCGCTATATGGCTCTCTACTATACACTGTTCTTTTGTACATCAGTCCACTATATGCCACTCTGCTGTACGCCACTCCACTCTATCCCACTCCACTCTTTGCCACTCCACTCTAAGCCACTCCACTCTAAGCCACTCCACTTTAAGCCACTCCACTCTATGCCACTCCACTCGATGCCACTCCACACCACCCACTCCACTCTTTGCCACTCTACTCTTTGCCACTCCACTCTTTGCCACTCTACTCTATGCCACTCCACTCTATGCCACTCCACTCTATGCCACTCCACGCCACCCTCTCCACTCTATGCCACTCCACTCTATGCCACTCCACTCTGTGCCACTCCTCTGTGCTACTCCACTCAATTTATTTATTTATATTTAATTTTATAGAGAGCACAGCTACCCGGAGGTTTCCCGGCGCTAAACCAGCAAGGAGGTGTACAGTCGCATAGATTATTGATTGAAAAGCCAAGTTTTTACATCTCTTCGGAACATTAGATAGTTGGGTTCAATCCGAATAGACAAAGGGAGAGAGTTCCACAGGGATGGTGCCAGAAAAGCAAAAGATCGACCACCCATTCTGGCTCTCTTCGTCCTAGGGATCTGAAGTTTATGTTGACTGGATGAACGAAGAGTGCGGGAGGGAAGGTACGGATGAATTAGAGATCTCAAATACTGAGGGGCCTTGCCAGTGTTAACTTTATGTATAAGACAGAGAGCCTTGAATTTACAGCGACTGTCAATGCATAGCCAATGGAGGCTACGACGGTGCAGGGATGTGGAGGATTTGTAAGGTAATTTGCACAATAGACAGACTGCCATGTTCTGGGCCGTTTGTAATTTACGGATTACCTCTTTGCCTGCTCCCAGAAAGAGAACGTTACCATTGTCCAGGCGAGATGTTATTAACGCCTGGACTACGGTTATCTGGGTGTCCAAAGGAAGCATCCAGGTGATTTCCTCAACCATTTGAGGATGGTTATACAAATGGAAGAAACTCTCACGGCATGTTGTCTCATGGACAGCTGGTCATCAAATATTATTCCCAGATTACGGGCTGTTTTCGAAGGGTTAGGAGGGGTGCCCATGCCACTCCACTCTATGCCACTCCACGCCACCCACTCCACTCTGTGCCACTCATCTGTGCCACTCCACTCTATGCCACTTTAGTGTACCTCATTCCACTCCATGCCACTCCACTCTGACACTATACTGTACGACAGTATACTTTACAACACTATCCTCCACTGTTCTGTACCACACTCCATTTAATAAAACAAAGGTTCAGGGTAAGATTTAGTTTGGAAAACTTTATTTCTTTTTTGTACACAAAGCAAACATAAATTACACAAACAATAGAAATTCTAAAGTTAGAGTTATAACTTCAATTTGCAATTTGCGCACCACGTTCAAATTACTATAAGTCATAGTTATAAATCGCATTTATACTTATGCATCACCTTTAAATTTCTAGAAGTCGGGCCCTCCTTCTTGTCACCTCAGTCAGACTCATACACACAAAAAGCCCTGAACACCAAATGCATACTCAAAGCCATTACCATGTACTGGACTTTACAATGGAACTTTACATATTAGGGATTAGTAAACTGAGCACTCTCTGAAACAAAAAACGGTCTGGATACACTATAGTCAAAAATATGGCATGTGCCTCGAATGCTTTATGTGATGCACCCATGACAGGGACAGTAGTCTGCTGTTTATGAGGCCATGCGCCTCTTCAGAGGGCAAACTATGTTCCTCACATCATCAGGGACAGGCCCAAGCCTCTGCCATGACACCAAGACCAGAAGACCAGTCAGGATACCAGTTTCTTTTTCAACTGGGCACTCAGGCAGGAGATATCACCTGTGCATGATTCAAGGGGCCTTGTCGTGGCAGCACCCATACTCAGAACCACCTCGCACTGGAACACCTGTCTATCTCAGTAGAAAGCCTAGAAGTGAATTAGAGACAACCAGATTTCACGGTCTCCTTCCAGACCAGGTTTTATGTGCAATGTTGGTAATATAACACCCCAAGCCCTCCATCCCCTCCACCCTTAGGGCATTCATTGTGACTACTTTGATTCCTTTCAACAACTTCAAATTGGTAAATGTGGTTAGAGCCATTCAGTTTCACAGTGTATACTTTATACAAACTGTCATATATCTTGTCATGTGTTATGATGCCGGCAATAATGTAGCTAATGTGACATGGGCCCTATTGCAAAGAATAGAATAGGTCCACAGGATGCTACTTGAATGATAAAATAGCACAAAAATCAAGGGTATTGATCTGACTGCTAGATTACAATACCAACGGTCAGAGCAATTTGGCCGGGGAGAAAGTCCCCCACATCCGACAGGCTGGAGGGGCAACTCGGGCCATGAAGGTCAGATCCTAATCCTTACAATGAAGGCATGCCTGCGGGGGCCCCGCCGAAGAGTTTAAAATGTCAGTTTCCAACAGCCTTTTCATGGACTTCCTACTGGCATAAAAAGGCTGTCGGAAATGGAATCTGGCAGCACCTAGCACGGCTTCAGTGTGCCGCTATGTGACCAAACTGGCACATGTGATGCCTCCGAAGCATCCATGCACTGTGCATGGAAGTTTAAAAACATTCCTTTTACTGCTTTGGCTTGTGCTGCAGCCCTTTTCATGGTCGCAGCACATGCCACAATAGTAAAAGTAATGTTTCTGACCGCTTACATGATGGTCGTATCGTAATTGGGCTTTTGGAGCTGATGACTCCTTGTCGGACTGTCTCTTGCCAGAAATGATGGCAGTTAAATGCTTGCCCAACCGCCATCGTAATAAGTCCAATAATTATTATTCAATGATATATTTCTTTTACAGTAAAAAAAATATTCAACATAAAATTAAATTAATTATAATTTAACTAACAGCCCACTCCTATAGTATTAATTACTAACATAAATGTAAAAATGTAAATATCCATTACATTTAACAAATTAAACTCAAATAAAATAACAATTAAGCAAGATACATAATTAATAATGCATTCAATATTACATAAAAATTGAATTAAGATTAAAATTACATTAATTACAACAAATTAACTTCTCATCCTATTCCTCTACAAACCCAAAACCCTGCTACTTCAATATAAATGACTATTTAAATATCATAAAGAATCTCACAATTTAAATCGTAGATAGTCCGTACCAAGATATTTTTGCACATTATTTATGTTACATGATCATTTTAATCTGATGGATTTGGGCCCAGATCTTTGGACTGGGTTGAATGTGTGACATTGATCCACATTCGGTCCATCACCTGTTTTGTTTGCAATTGCCGCCCTAAGTGCGCTGGGGATGCCCAGACGTGGGTCCCAGGCACTCCACACCACTGGAGGCAAGCTAGCCGGGCTGATGAGAGGTGTTACCTCGAAACCGGTCCGGTCCTCGGATGCTTGATTCCGTTCTGGGAAGGACATGGCTTTTGTAGTTCGGACTGGACTGTTCCCATGGGGCACAGGGTCAGAGATGATTTGCATATCACCATTGTCTAACCCAGGGTGGTGTGGAGTGCAAAAAACGATGGATTTGGGCCCAGATCTTTGGACTGGGTTAAATGTGTGACATTGATCCACATTCGGTCCATCACCTGTTTTGTTTGCAATTGCCGCCCTAAGTGCGCTGGGGATGCCCAGACGTGGGTCCCAGGCACTCCACACCACTGGAGTCAAGCTAGCCGGGCTGATGAGAGGTGTTACCTCGAAACCGGTCCGGTCCCCGGATGCTTGATTCCGTTCTGGGAAGGACATGGCTTTTGTAGTTCGGACTGGACTGTTCCCATGGGGCACAGGGTCAGAGCTGATTTGCATATCGCCATTGTCTAACCCAGGGTGGTGTGGAGTGCAAAATAACTATGGATTTGGGCCCAGATCTTTGGACTGGGTTGAATGTGTGACATTGATCCACATTCGGTCCATCACCTGTTTTGTTTGCAATTGCCTCCCTAAGTGCGCTGGGGATGCCCAGACGTGGGTCCCAGGCACTCCACACCACTGGAGTCAAGCTAGCCGGGCTGATGAGAGGTGTTACCTCGAAACCGGTCCGGTCCTCGGATGCTTGATTCCGTTCTGGGAAGGACATGGCTTTTGTAGTTCGGACTGGACTGTTCCCATGGAGCACAGGGTCAGAGCTGATTTGCATATCGCCATTGTCTAACCCAGGGTGGTGTGGAGTGCAAAAAAACGATGGATTTGGGCCCAGATCTTTGGACTGGGTTGAATGTGTGACATTGATCCACATTCGGTCCATCACCTGTTTTGTTTGTATTATTTACCCAGCAGAATTTAAAATACACTAGGACTACCGTGCTGAGAACGCCTTGAGCGATGTGAAGCCAGAGAGAAGCTACTAAATTAGCTTGGCATTGCATTTCAATGCTGTGATGTGGAGACGTACACTAAAAAGAAACTCTAAACTGTGATGCATGGTACTTGGCAGGGCTAATTGTTTCATTTTTTAAATATTTTCTCTTAATAACAAATTTCATGGTAAAAAGGCAAACATTCTAAACTTTCTTAAATGCCTGGCTTTGGAGTTAACCTAGGTGGTCCTTCTTCAGAAAAAACTCTTCTCAAAGGAAGATCCGAAAAACTGCAAAAATAAAAAAGAGAAAATACCTCACTGTGATTAACACACTCACATCAAAGACCATCTTCTCCTGCCTAAAAGAAATTAGTAAAATTGATCTCCATCTGGACTCCGAGAAGACTGTGCATACCGTCGCTGAGCGCTCTTTTATAGGAGAGTAGAAGAAGAAGAAACAGTACTGACCAGCAGGGCATCAAGCCACTGACTTAGATCAATGTCAGCCTGTGGCCCATCGGAATGAAGTTTTGTCTAGAAGGAGGAGGGAGGAATGGAAAGGAATACTATCTTGGCCAATCAAATCTGCTATAATTCCTGGCATTATGTTATGTGGAAGAGGTGGTTAAGGCAGCAGAACCAATTAGGAGAACATACAAAGTACAACAAGGTGCAAAAGAGGTTGCATGATTAAATCTATACATGCGAAGCTGTTCCTCAGTTTGAGATGCTGCATATTTTAAAATATGTGCTAGACCTGGGCGCAAACTACAAAATACAACTTGGTGGTGGCTGGAAAACCTGAATTGATCGCAACCAAAAACACCAGGCGGTATTGTTGTCCATTGTTTTTACCACCCGTACCTTTCTAGACAGAAGCCCCCCTTATACAAATCAATACTGACCCTGCTCCACATTGGAACAGTATATTTCAAACTGCCAGGAAGGGTCCCCTTCAGAATGGAACGCAAGCAACACCATCACTGGTTTCAGCCTATTTCAGTAGGGTGAAGTGAGCATGGGATCCTCATGTCTGGTCATACCTGTCACACTTGGGGTGTCAAATACAAAAAAACATCAAGGTGGTAAATGGAGTGCATGAATTTATTTCACCCCCTGGTGATCGGTCAGGATAGCATTCTGTTCTATTAATCACCTCGGCATGAAGCATATGATAACACCTCTGAAACCTGCAAGACTCTGCCTAGGCCTAAGATGCTGTATATGGCATATGATGGTGGCAGCTTTGCACATGACAATATATTAGCTTAGGAAAATGCATGTTTCTCATGCCAATTTGCTGCATTCACTCAAAGAAAGCAGGCATGATCAATGTACAGTTGTCCCCTACCACTTTTTAATGTCAGCCTTAGCTATTTCATCTTTTTCTACTAACCACTGCTCTGCAAAACCAAACTTACAAATTATGGGCCTAGTTGGGGTGGGATGCATCTAAAGGGACATTTTTCTCATTCCTCATTTATTTGTTCCCTATTGTTGCCTCAATAAGGCTAACACTTTCTGCTATCATTGCAGTCTTGAAGGACCCCACATCTGTTCATATTTATCTCTTTTGCAATGATTTGTATGCTCAACATACACTTCATAGAACAATGTAACAAGAGCTAACCTGCAGAGTCTTTTCCTTTCATCTTCCATCATATCTTTGTAAAATTACACTTAGAGGCTCAATTTCACTAAAACACTTCTATAAGAACCTAATGGATTGATGTACAAAGCCGTTTAGAAGTTGCAAACCTTGCAATTTGCATGGTCGGCAACCGCTAAGGGTTTTTTGAGAGTTTGAACTGAACCCTGAAAAGTATGATTATGTGTGTACAAAAACCCATGGGGAGTTATGGGGGATGCCCTCCTGCCATGCCTTTTGTTTGCATACAGAGAGGAACAGCAGAAAGGGGTTGGCTTCAACCCCTTTAAACATCTGTATTGGCACACTGGGAGAGGGCTTCTCACTTTGGTAAATGAGGGCTGGGAGCAAGCTCCTGGGAGAGCCCCTCCAGGATGTGCTACATGCTGGCCCTTTGCAACACAATAGACTGCGTCTGGAAACTTGCCCAGGAAAATCTGAAAGCTAGCCAGGACATATGAAACATTGGCTTGAAATGGGGAACAATCCAAAGTGTAAAACACGGAGTTATTTAATTTTTGCTTTTGCAATTTGTCTTGCCATGAAGACTTCAGCAATATTTCATTTGGTAGGGAGTGTATGGGACCAAAAACATAAGGAAGATCACTATATATATATATATATATATATATATATATATATATATATATATATATATATATATATATATATATATATATATATATATATAATAATAGGGGCATTTATAAAGCGCTGAGTTACGCGCACCGGCGTGTCCCCGCGCTGAAAAGTGGGAGAGGCGGCAAACAGGGAAAACAGCTACCAGGCAGGCCATTATCTTACATAGAGGTGGGTTTTTAATTTCGCTTAAAACCTCGTTTCTTCAGGTTCCAGGCGCAAATCCACTGGGAGTTTGTTCCAGTAGTTTGCCGCTAGGATTTGCCTCCCATGCGAGCTTTCTTCACCTTGGGGATCCTCAACAGACCCCCACCCGCGGATCTGAGCGCTCGAGCAGGCTCGTAGGCTTCAATCAGTCTCCGCAGTGGTCGAGGTGCCCTGCCATTCAAGATCCTGTGACAAGTGCAAAGGGCCTGGTACTCGACTCTGCTCCTCACAGGAAGCCAGTGTAGCTTCTGCAGGGCCACCTTCGAGAGCGCCCTTTTGGGCAGCCTAAGGATCAAGCGTGCTGCCGCATTTTGCAGCACCTGAAGGTGGCCCATGCTTTTCTCCGGTACCCCCAGGTACAGCAGGTTGGCATAATCCAGCCTTGCAGTCACCAGAGCATGTACCAGGGTTTGACGGGCTTCCATCGGCAGTAGGTCCAAGACTTTCCTCAGTTTTTTCAAGGCCCCAAAGCACACTCTGACCACCCGGTTGATCTGGGGCCCAAAGGTAAGGCCCGCATCAAACCATACTCCTAGGTTTTTTGCCTCCTGACAGGGGGTGGGAGTCGGTCCTAAACAGGATGGTCACCAGGCTGACGACCAAGCAGACTGGGCTCTCCCTACCACCAGCACCTCTGTCTTGCTGCCATTAAGCTTCAAACAATTGATGGCCATCCAATCGGCGAGCTCTTTCATGCACGATCGGAAGCCATCTGCAGCAAGACAGGGCGCATGCGATAGGGAGATGACCAGTTGCGTGTCATCGGCATATGATACCATTTGGAGGCCATAGCTCTCCACAATGGAGGCTACAGGCGCTACATACAAATTAAAAAGGGTCGGGCTCAGGGACAAGCCCTGAGGCACGCCCTGGGCCAAAGGTACCCCTTTAGAATAGCAGTCGCCTTGCCTCACTTGAAAGCTTCTTCCCGTATATATATATAGCAGCAGAATTCCGGTAAGCAGAAAGAATTCAGATGAGCCCGTAGTCCTTTCAGGTGTTTTTATTTAGCCACAGCAAGCAATCGAGGACAATGCGTTTCGAACAACCCTGGTTGTTCTTGGTCACATATATATATACTTTGCTAGTTTGATATTTCTTGATGACAGTAAAGCCACAGCCTCCTTTTTTTACTGAATTTGTGACTTTTATGTCGAGAAGTTTACTTTTCCTTCTGACATCAAAAATTAAAATAATAGTGTACTTATGTGTTGCAATCTCAAAGCAGGACAATAAAGTGGTATGGATGGATAGACACGTACATGTTTAAGCAGAGCTTTATTTGTAAAATAGTAAGTGCCAGGCCCAAGATATTTGTCAGGAGGCCAAAGCAACTTGCACCACCTACGGTTCTTGCGCACTGCAAACAGCAGTACCAACAACACCTCCTTACAGTTACAGTCCAATATATGTGATAGTTTAGACTGTACCTGGTGACCCAAAGGTGTAGAAATTTTCCGAACACCCTGGTATTATCATTTTTAACCTTATATAAAAATTGTAAACCATTTTCTCAGGTGCTTTTTTAAAAAAAATAGGCTAGCACCAACAAACATTGGCGCAAATGAAGCACTGCATTTAGGCAGAATGCTAATATACACAGTTTCCACTAAATAAATAAGTTCAAAGTGCCCCCATTTCTTAAAAGTGAATGTCAGTCTTGTTCATTAAAGAGCACAAGTTCAAAGTATTTACCTTTTGTAAGTCCAGTGGAATTGCAATTCCCAAATAGTTCACAAAATCTGCTTTCCTGACAAGAAATGTGTACAATAACTTCTGAATGGATTGCTGATAAGGGATGGCATCCTCAAGTTGTCCCTAATGATCATATTTGGAACTAACCATTTCTCTAAATTGAGCGGTCTTTAAATTTGTCTGTCTTGTCAACTGCATACACTATAAACTTAATTTCTAGATTACCGATTTTAATACATGAAATCTCCATTTTCAACCTGCTGGTAATCACTAACAGCTGAAATGCAACTAACAGACAACAGTGTTTTGTCCCTTTTAGAATTGTAATCCATTTTGAGAGAGATAATTTAGCGAAACAGTCATTGAAAGTACCACTTTGTCTCTAGCTGTGCTAAAAAGAGTGCAAGGTTTGTCACTGCCTCTGGTGATCTTGACAATATCCAGTATTTGCCTTAAATGTCAAGTCAAGTCAAGTCAAAACAAGCTTTATTCGATTGTTAAAATCATAAAAGCAGAGTCAGGCAATAAAAAGACAATGTCACATTTCATCAGTTTAAAAGGCATTAAACATTAATGAGAATATTGAATGCATACAAAGATTATTAAAAATGGGCATGCTAAATAACAGTTAAAAGCAGTAAAAAAGAACACAGTATATTCAGTCACCCCGCCAGGTTATTTGGGGATAGCTTCCTGGTCTTAATACGCATGGCAGCTACCAGAAAGCTAGCAACCCCGAAAATTACCTTTGTGGTTCCTAATAGTTGTAAGTAAAAGAGAGCTGGGCGTACTTGTAAAAAACTCGCATCTCTTAGAATTGGGGCTAAGAACCGCCTTCTACCCTCCTTGAAGTGGTCACAGAACATTACAAAGTGCATGAGAGACTGCTCTGAGAAGTTATCACAGCTACATGGGCTCAGTGTATCAGGTACCCCCCACACTGGGAACTGACCGAGGGAGTATTGTATAATGTTAAACCTGAATCTAATGAGGAGGTGATGATGGAATGGTTTACTAACAATTTTTAAATAGGGTTCTAGAGAGGGAGTAGTTAAGAGCAGAAAATTTGCTCTAACTTTTGGCTTAATTAATTCCTCCTCTTCCCTAGCCTGATTCGCCCTAAACAGGAAGTTTTCCTTAATCCATTTTACGACTCCTTTAACTATGTTGTTCGGGTATTTGTAAAGATCTGGCCTGCCCATTTTATTCAACGTGTTCTTAATGTATACTAGCCAAGGAATTTTAGACACCTTGTCTAACGCCATGCAGTCCTTAAGGATGCAGTGGTTCAAAGGGATATCATTATTTAACCAGGTTTTTGCCCAATAGACCAGAGGGGCCAATTGTAGCTCATCGGTTACATAGCCTATGCCTAACTCAGTATGCAGGGAGAAAACTGGTGTTGATTGTGGGACTCCTAGCAATGTTCTGAGGAAAGTATTTTCCGCAATTTGTATTTTACCTTGTGGCAAAAAGCCCCACAAGGGAGCACCATACATAGCTATGGACAATCATTTTGTCTTATACACTTTCAAGAGAGCGTCCATTGGACGCGAGCCCAATCGCTTTGAAAAGCTCATTAGAGCTGAGGTTGATCTCTTAACTGCAAGGCTTTTTGCATTTAGTTGGGCGGTCCAAGAGCCCCCCTCTTCAAAGATAACACCCAGGTAAGTAAAAACTGGTACCCTGGTCACCCCCTCACCAGTGCAGGTAAACGTCTTTAGCTTTTGAGTTTTCGTGCGCTTCCCCGCCACCTTAAATGTTTTCTCACGAAACTCTTAACACTGAATCCCCACTGCTGCTTGTGTAGTACTTTATATTGCTTTTTTCAAGGAAACTGTGCAGATTTTACTTACAATGTTATAATCTAGGTTTATCTGTGAAATTCACCTCTGGATCACTTCTTCCACAATAAAACCATTGCGTTATATTTAAAGTTGTCTGAATATGAACCTCTTCCAGTACTCCAGCTATATAATGTCTTTAGTATGTTTGCGAAAGCTTGCTTAAAGGTTTTATGAAAGATATTTGAGAAACCATCATATTCTGGTGGCTTCACAGGCGCTAACACATGTATTGAAGCAATTACGTCTTCATTCTGTATTGCATTGTCCATCAGGACTTTTGTCTTTTTCCAATTTTGGAATGGCAAACCTCTAATGAACGCATCAGCTTTTGCCTGGTCAAAAGGTACACCACTGCATACTGATTTATAGAAATTGGCAATACATTTCTTTATGCTTACTTTGCTTGTCAACAACGTGCTATATGTATTTTTCACATCTTATATTAGCTTCTAATGTTCACAGTGCTACAGTCAGTCAGGTCTCAGCTTGGCAGTTTGTTTTACCTTCAATACAAAACCCGTATCTGATTTTGAAGAGATTTCCTTGTGTTTTCTCATTGTGCTGCACAGGTATCTTTTGTCTTGCTCTTTTCACCTCTTTTCTAATAGTTATATATCTTGGCTATTTGAGGTTATTGGCCTTCCTATTTGAAAGCAGATAGGCATATCAGCTTTCCTCTCACAAGTACCTTTGACCCATGGTGGCGGATACAGGAAGGGGTGGTGGGGCTGATGGGATGCAGGGGCTTGAAAAAGGGAAAAAAAACACTTTCCTCTGCACACCGCCGTCTCTCCTCTATCAGCCCTCTTCCCAGTAAGCAGAAAGCCCACAGGCTCCTCTAAGGCAATCCCAACGTTGCTGTCAGTGTGAACTGTGCATGACTTTTTGGCCGCCCAAGACTGCCGGCCAAACTGTTGTGCGCACTTAAGTGCAGATATTTCCTCCTCCCTCTGCTAGCTGTGACAGCCAAGCCCCGCCCCATAACTGGATTCAGCACAGAAGAATAAAATAACAAGTTTTTCATTTTTCGTTTTTTACTGCTGAAAAGCAGTGGGCGACACTCATCCACCTTAGCCAAGGAGCTGCTGTTACCTTTAATGCTTTCCACATTAGGATAGCTTTCATAGTATTACTATTGCCTTTCCAGATGATGTGGTATATTTATTTTTTCTCTATTGAACAACTATCTCATCTTTCAGAATGAAAGGATCAAATTTTGATTGCTTATTTGAGCACGGGGTTTGTTTGTTGTTATTAACCAACTCACTTTGCACGTAAACAGTGATTGATATGTTCTATCTTGAGCTTGGAAAATTAGTTTTCTTGTCAGTGAGCAGTCAGGTGCAAGAAAGCTTATAAACAAACAAACAAATCCAATAATTAGCAAAAAATCTTGCAGATGTATTATTATTATTATTATTATTATTAACAAGCATTTATTAAGCGCATGACTATCCAAGTCGGGCTTTTCAACGCCAACCATCCCCACTGGAGTCATAACTAAATTAGGCACATACCTAAGTTTTCAGTTTTTTAAAGCTTAATATGTTATCATTGAGTCTAAGGCTAATGGGCAAGAAGCTCCATCATTTGGGAGCCAGGTAGAAACAAGCATTTACAATGCAATGGTTTCGCCTTTGGAAAAGTTAGAGCTATTGGCATTGTAAATGACAAAATTTGTATTTATGTGTTGGTTTTGAAAACAGATAAATAAATGGCACTGTCATTTACATTGCCATTAGCTTAATCTCGGCAGTCACTCTGCACTCCCTAGCAGTCACTCTGCAGTCACTCTGCACTCCCTAGCAGTCAATCTACAGTCACTCTGCACTCCCTAGCACTCCCTAGTCTCTCTGCAGTCCCTAGCACTCCCTAGTCACTCTGCAGACTCTAGCACTCCCTAGTCACTCTGCACTCTCTAGCACTCCCTAGTCACGCTGCATTCTCTAGCACTCCCTAGTCACTCTGCACTCACTCTGCACTCTCTAGCACTCCCTAGTCACTCTGCACTCTCTAGCACTCCCTAGTCACTGCACTCACTCTGCACTCTTTAGCACTCCCTAGTCACTCTGCACTCTCTAGCACTCCCTAGTCACTCTGCACTCCCTACTCTGCACTCCCCACTCTGCACTCCCCACTCTGCACTCCCCACTCTGCACTCCCCACTCTGCACTCCCTACTCTGCACACTCACTACTCTGCACTCACTACTCTGCACACTCACTACTCAGCACTCTACACAAAGATCCGTTACAATTAAAATAAAATAAAACGAGGTGTAAAAAATTATATGAAGTAATCTTCCTCGAGTTTTTCTAGCACCCGATTGTCTCCCTTCCTTCCCCCTTCTAGCTCCACACCTCACCTTCTGCCCACAGTTTTTCAGATAATGCTGTGAATGGGTGCAAGTATTTATTTTACTTAATGCAGTTTTATATAGCGTAAACTTTTCTAGCACCCGATTCTCTCCCTTCCTTCCCCCTTCTTGCTCCCAAAAATCTAAAAGGAGACTAACAATGCTTAAGGACAGCCAAGGCAATGTAATTTGCTCAAGACATTAACTATCTTGACCCTTGCCTTCCCCCTATGAGCTTCTGTCCCATGCTATTCAGAACCCGCATGCATTGATCACCACTGACCCTGGTGAGACCAGATACATGCAGTCACTATTCTTAAACTCGCTAGCATCGGTTACTCTGTTACCGGAAAAAGCACGAAGTACCCCGTCTTTATGAAGGGAGGGGTGCACTGCAGCTGAGACTGCATGAACAGGGTAAGAACTTCTAACACTTGAAAAATTCGCTTACAGGTAATCACGTTCTCTGTCACCTGCTCCCACAGCTCCTTAGAGAAAATGGACACGTGCAGCGATCGTGGGCATTCACCTGTGCAATCGCACAGACCCGCACCTGATATAACCTGGGGTTCCAAAGCCTAACGCCAGAGATAAAACTAACATATATGTTGTGAACCTTCTTCCAATTGATTAGATCATCCCTGTCCAATTTATTAGGGGAAGAAGGTTTCAACAAACACCTAGCTGACTGTAAGCCTAGGTCCTAGATGTAAATGACAGGCAGCGCTGTTGTTTCCTGTCATCTGACTATATCGGATGCAAAACTACAATTCAGCTAATTCTGATTTTGAGGACCATCCCCTTTATTTTTGTCCCACGGTATCAGCAAGCGGCAGCTACGTCCTGCCACCACGCTCACAAAACTCAAAAGTGTTTTTCGAAACAGTTTCCGCTTCAGCAGAGCTAAAGTCTCAGCGTGAACATATGTAGAAAACCACATCAGGAGAGTGCTGCCCAGTGAAAATCGCAGTCACTCACTTTTCTGTTTGTAAACTTGGGCGGACCAAGCGAGTGATGGACCGAGGGCGAGAGAAAGAGTGGGCATTATCCTTGGCAGAGTGTACACCTGTCCAAAAACACCAGGAAGGACTCCCTCCCGGACTCCTCGCTACGTAACTGTCCCTGCCACAGACAGCGAGTGGGCCTCCGGGCCCGAGGCAGCAGGAAGACCCCGGCGCCCGGGCCTGAAGCAGCTGGAACACCTCGGTAGCCCGTTTGAAGGGAATAGGTGCTTGAAAGCAGACTTCCTGAAGGCGGCCTTGACCAGACGCAGACTCCGCCCACAGCAGCTCTTAAAACACCGTCCGTCGCCGAGAACCACCTGACTTGTTTGGACGTTTTGGATACGTCATATCCGCCGCCCATTTCTGTATATTTTGGTATCATTCCTGCATAAGGCAAGGCATTTGAACAAGATAAACACAGTTGTTGTCAGTGCTGCAGCTGGTCAGAGGGACAGGGCGCCGGGGATCACCAGGTTAAAGGGACAGGAAGTAAAACAAGGAAAGGCTCGGACAGCGGGAGGGGGGGGCGGGAAAGACTCGGACAGCGGGAGGGGGGCGGGGAAGACTCGGACAGCGGGAGGGGGGCGGGGAAGACACGAACAGCAGGAGGGGGGGCGGGAAAGACACGGACAGCGGGAGGGGGGCGGGAAAGACAAGAAAGGCACTCACCTGGACTTCCTCCGGCAGCGGTCGGCCGCAAAATGACCCAAACAAACGTTGACGACCATAAAAATAAACCCCGCCCACCGCCGCACTGACGTAGGGAAAGGGGTGGGATGAGAAAAAAACGCCGGGAACGCCCATGAATCGCCTCGGTGAATGACGGAAGCCTCTGTCTTCCAATGCCTAGCCTCCATTTATGGAGCTAGCCAATGAAAGACAGAGGCGGGACTAAGCCCAAACTGTAGGAAACATAAGATTTCTCCTGGGCAGGGCTAGGAGCTCCGGACCCAGGCGAAACCTAAAAAAGAGCAGCCACCACCTCTGGCTCTTTTAATTTTGGAACAGTAAGAAGACCTAGCTTAATTTATCTAAGTGCTCTAATAGCCTTGTATGAATTGATGAGGTGGTGATGAATCAGTGGTCCTGCTTTGTGTTTAGCACAATGAGCAATGCGTAATGCCTTGAATTGAATTATTTTGTTTATTGGCAGCGATTGCAGTGTGGCAAGCACTGGGTTGGCTGATTGGGTCCTGGGACACCTACAGCATTCAAGCAGCTGCATTTTGAATGGTCTGCAGTTTGTTAGTCATAGAAAAAGGACTGCCTAGAAACTGAGAAGAACCATAATCAAGGCAGGATAGTAGAAGTCCCTGCACCACTGTTTTTTCGCACATTCATAGGGAGCCATTTAATCGTTTTGCTCAGGGCTCTAAGAAGGCTGAAGCAACACCCTGCAACTTTTTTTGCTTGTAGGGTGTAGTATTCTTGCATTACGTTTCATTTTCTATGTTATCTTCTATGTTATCCTGTCCATAGCTGCTCAGCCTGTGTGAGTGTTCTGAGTGGAATGTGGGTGTGTGGGCTATGTGTGGAATGCCTATGTGACTGGATGAGTAATGATAGTTGGTGAGAGGGGCTGAGCACCTAGCAATTTCTCCTGGTGTGGCTGTTAATGATGACCTACAGGCTGCCCTACAGGACTTGTATACTTGTTTATAAGGACGTACCGAGGATTTATACTGCCTGCCTACTTATATGAATAAACCTACTTGGACTTTATCTTACAAGCGTGGTCTTGATTACTACATTAATTTTGGCGATGAGTTGAAGACGTCCACACGCTCTTCAGTTGGTACAGGTGGACTTCAAAGACATCAAGATGCCTTCTACAACATTTTGGGAAGAAACTACAACAGGGAAGAGACGACAGGCGAAAGCAAAACGATCAAGACACTACAAAAAAAAGAGTTACAAGAGCAAGACAACAAGCAACCCAAGAGGAACCATCGTAACACAAGTTGCCACAAAAGGAACAAAAGAAACTGGTACACTACATAGCCCCACCAGTGGCCTGTACATTGGACAGCCCCAACAAAAGCGTGCTGTACTGTGCGTTTGCCACAAGACCTGCGCCGTCAAGGGAAGCTCGCTCCTAGGAAATGACTTTGAACATGTGTATACACTGCTTGGATGCAGCACATGTCAAGATCTACATGGGCATCTGTCCTGCGCAAAGTCTGTCTGCTGCCGGATAGGGACGCTACTTTGGAAGTGCCAGAAAAAGGAATTTATATGCTGCATGTTTCTTAAACGTGTGTAGAGATCTCTACATTTGGTCTTGCACAACAGTAAGGGTTCGTATATGTTTACTGTCAGCTGTGGACGTTATCGACCTTGAGACTTCACGAGGGAGAGTGGTGGACTTTGCACGGGGTCTCAGTGACAAGCTACGGGCAGTGGAGTGTTTCTCCCTGGCTGTGACTGGCAGGGTGGTGCCAGGTGGAAGTACATGTTTGGCGCTTCACAGCTGTGGTATCACAGGGGACAAAGTAAGGTGAGACATATTCTTTTTTTGCTTTGATTTCTGGTCTACGCTGAGACCTGATCTCCGCTGTGATTCCCAACCACCTTTTTCAAATTCATAATACAGCTTGCACATCTTACCGTCATCATGGTGTCACACGGAGCTGTGGAATCTTCTGTGACGTCCTCCTTGCACTTCGCAGCTCCTCGCTGCCATTTGGACGCTTTGCACCAAGAGCGTGCCGTGAGCCACTCGGCGTGCGTCTTCTGAGCATGCCGTCATTTTGAGGTTGGACTTGCCTTATGTGTTTTGCTAGTTGTCATGAGTGAGGGTCTGTATTGCCAGGTCTTCTCATTGTTACTTGGATCTGTTTGCCTCGGTTTTCCTGCTGCGCTAGAGGGTCATCCCATGATCCCTGTGATCGGATGGATCATCTTACAAAGTCCAGTGGATGCTGTTTTGGACACTGGTGGTGAGTGGCAGTTTTTTTTCCCATCCACTACCATTCGGTGACAGAATCGGTTTGTTTTGTTGCCGTTTTACACTTGGACATACAGTAAGAGTAACAGGAAGATATTTCCTTATTCGACATTGGCAGAACACGATTCAGAGGCTTATTGGAGCGGCAGTGACTTTACAACATGAACAGTGACTCATTTTTTAGGTCTCGCGTCCAGCGAAAGACCTATTGTTGCCAACTTGCCTGGAATGTTGGACAGAGGATGGGCACGCACTTTCCTTCGGCGATTTCACCTAGTGGGCGCGCACGTCCAGCCCGGTGCCGTGCACATCTCCTGTCCCACATTCACAGCAAGTCAGCTTCTCGCAATCGCGCGCGCACACACAACCACACTCACACATGCACACACAGACACACACACACACGCAGGCACAATCGCGTGCGCGCACACACACAGTCACACTCACGCATGCACACACGCACGCATACACATGCACGCACACACACGCATGCATACACACACACCCACCCCTCTACAACTAAGCCCCACCAGCCCCTCTCACCGGGCTACAGGCTCCGTCACGTGGGGCTTCCCTCTCTTGCATCGGCGGCCTCTGCTCCTCCTACGAGCCTACAACATTTCACAGCCTCCCCTGGGGCGGGACTTCCGCCTTCTGCCCTTCTCGTCCAGTCACTTTGTGGGCGCGGGCTTCCCGCAGAAGGTGGAAGTTCCGTCCCAGGGGAGACTGTGAAATGCTGTAGGAGGCATACGAGTGCTGGGGAGTTTTGCTCAGAAGAGCATGTTATGGGCCACCACCACAGTGAAACTTGAAACAAGGACTCTTGCCTTTCTGTGGCCTCCCCTTTATGACTGAGTGGACTTCAGGCTTTCAGGGCTCATTGCTCTGTTAAGTACGCTTGGTTAGTTTGCATCCAGGGCGCCTCCCTGAAGAGGCTGCTTCAGGACACCAGCACGTGACACGGTCGCTGCACCTCTACCCGCCCGTCCTGCCATGACGAGTTCTCTCACCCCACCCCTCCGTCCCAGGACGGCTACCCCCCCCCTGCCTCCCTCTCCCTCTCTCTATCCTTACTCCAGTCCCGAGTCCGTGTCTCTGGCTCCATTGCGGCTCTACTAAACTCCTTTTCTGTTGTCCCACGCTGCCTTCAACCCCAATTCCTTCCTCCCCTCCCTCGCTCTGTTCGTGGTGCCCTCCCACCTCTCTATGCGCTCTTTCTTCTTACCCCCTCTCTTGGGTTCTCTTCCTCAGTTCCTCCTGGCCCTGGTTCTCTATCTGCCTCTCTCACTCCAGGGCCTCCTCTCCTGCTCTCCCTCCCTGCACCCCAACCTATTCCCTTTTAAACTGATGTTCTATTTATTGACTTGCAGGGGTCCCCGGTGGTCGGCGCTTCCTACTGAGATGGGTTCGGAGCACTATGGAGCAGGATGGGGGTTGGGGGGGCAGAGGCGGACCGCGCACAGGAAGCAGCAGGCTGTGTGGACATTGAAAGTGTGTGTGCGCGCTCACACATGCACACAAACACACCACACGTAAGGGGGCTTACGGCTGCCACGAGCACCCACTCTCACTCACTCCCCAAGACAGAAGCTGGTTCACCCGGCCCATTCCCATGTAAGGGGCCTTGAAAGGGTGTTGAGGTTACTCGATTTTGGAGGGGGTGGAAGGGGGGGTTGTGGGGGGCTGCACAAAACACACTGTGACGCCCGCCGTTCATTACAGGTGGGACACCAAGAACGCCCAGTCAACATTAAGGTGACGTGAGTGGACATGGCCAAAACTGAACAAAGGAATTTTACAACAATGTTATTTTAATCTACCTACACTGTCTAGGGGGTCCCACCCACAAAGGAGGCAAGCACCTTACACGTTGTTTGCACTGTGAAATGGCCGGCGTATCACTAGATTCCCATTTGCTGGTCAATGACTGGCCATTTTGTGGCACCTTAATTCCAAAAGGAATTTAAAAAAATAGCTCCATGAATGTGGTAAAATCCCGTGTTTGTAGGAAGTGCTCTGTAGCATAATTTTCCTCACTTTTACAGCAAGGTACTTACTACTTGTTCAATGACCCCAACTCTAAGAGTACAATAACCACGTCACAGCAGCAGTAAATGATCTAGCTCCTTCTAAAACTAAAAACAAGGAAAGTGCCAACTTATAAATGGTTGATTCAACAGGCACCCAGCCAGAAGACTCTTTCCTTTCGCCAATAGGAACAGTGCTGGACTTTTCCCACTGGTTCTACACATGACGTGGCGTTGTCCTCCATTGGAGAACTACTAGGTTTGAGTACTGCACGTGCTTGGTGAGATCACAGGAGTCAAGCTGGATAGAATGGTCATACATGCCTGCTAGGACTTTAGTCGCTCTGAAAGCAGGCAGAAAAATGGGATATTGATTCCCATGGCTTGTGGAGTATTGGGCCAGTGATGCACTACACAAGCGTGTCTCCAAATGAGATATTCAAAACGGTGGCTCGAAAACCAGTCTCAGGACGCCGGTATATAGGCAAGCTTTTCATCAAAAGTAACAACTGCTTAACTTTGCCCGTGCTTTACATTGGGTTCTCGCTACCCCATTTTGCAAACCGCATTATTCGTGTTTTTTCATTTCTCGTGCCGCATTATTAGTGCTATTTGTCCCAGTGTAGCAACTACTTTGATTTTGGTGTGTTTTCATATCAGATTTCGCTACGTTATTTCTCAAACCACATTATCAGTGTCCTATTGCTAATGTTAAAAATATTTCTGCTCAGAAAAATTGTGTTTTAATTACACTTTTTGGGGGTTATCTAGTGTTTTGCTGCTTAGCGCATAATGTTTATGAATGTAAAATTGTTTTCGCGTACAGCTATCATGTGATGAAGATTTTTTGTTCTAAACTACGATACTGTCTGTTCTAACAACTGTTTTGTTGTAGCCCCAGCCTACAAATTAACAAGCCTTATTTTCATGCTGTGCTTTGGTTTGACAATACAAACACACCTTTTCACCCCTGCTGCTTGTTGACCCGAGGCAACACCGAGAGTTGAACCCAGTCCCAGGGTCAGCAGCTCTCCTGTAGGCTTGCATTCATTGTGTTAACCCACTAGCCCCTGACCTATTTGCCGCCATGGTTTTGTTTTTTTAACCCACCACGTCCTTCTCCGTGCTCTATTTTACTCAGCCCCCTGCTTCAGCAATATCCTGCGCCCTCACTCGTGTACCTGAAGGCACTGGAGTGATTTACATGAGCACCATGTACATTATACTGACAATGACAGACACTGCGCACTCACACACTGCGCACTCACACTCTGCCTTCACACTACTTTAGGCCACACACACTGCGCACTCACACACTGCGCACACACTGCACACTCACACTACTTTAGGCCACACACACTGCGCACTCACACACTGTGCCCTCACACTACTTTAGGCCACACACACTGCGCACTCACACACTGTGCACTCACACTACTTTAGGCCAGACACACTGAGCCCACACACTACTTTAGGCCACACACACTGCGCCCTCACAGTACTTTAGGCCACAAAAACTACGCCCTCACACTACTTTAGGCCACACACACTGCACCCTCACACTACTTTAGGCCACACACTCTGCACCCTCACACACTCCGCATCCTCACACACTCTGCACCATCAAACACTCTGCCCCCTCAAACACTCGGCACCCTCACTCTGTACCCTCAAACACTCTGCACCCTCACACACACTGCACCCTCACACACTCAGTGCCACATACTTATATGCTACATAATTACACTGCACTCAATGCAACATACACTCCAAACAGTACCACTCGGTGCCACATAATTACATGCCACACAATTATACTCTACTGAATACAACATACACTACACACAATACCACTTGCGCCACATAATTATATCCTACATAATTACACTGCGCTCAACGCAACATACACTCCAAATACCACTCAGTGCCACATTACACACCACATAATGACACTGCACTCAATGTAAAATACACTCCAAATACCACTAAGTGCCACATAATTAAACGCCACATAATCACACTGCACTCAATGCAACATACACTCCAAATACCACTCAGTGCCACATAATTACACGCCACATAATTATACTGCACTCAATGCAACATACACTACAAATACCACTCAGTGCCAAATAATTAGACGCCACATAATTACACTGCACTCATTGCAACATACACTCCAAATACCACTCAATACCACATAATTACACGCCACATAATTACACTGCACTCAATGCAATATACACTCCAAATACCACTCAGTGTCACTTAATTACACACCACATAATTTACACTGCACTCAATGCAACATACACTCCAAATACCACTCAGTGCCACATAATTACACGCCACATAAATACACTGCACTCAATGCAACATACACTCTAAATACCACTCAGTGCCACATAATTACACACCACATAATTACACTGCACTTAATGAAACATACACTCCAAATACCACTCAGTGCCACATAGTTATATGCTACATATTTACACTGCGCTCAACGCAAATACACTTCAAATACCACTCAGTGCTACATAATTACACGCACCCTAATTACACTATCTATCGCCCTCACTCTATCTATCTATCTATCTATCGTCCTCACTCTATCTATCTATCCATCGCCCTCACTCTATCTATCTATCGCCCTCACTCTATCTATCTATCGCCCTCACTCATCTATCTATCGCCCTCACTCTATCTATCTATCGCCCTCACTCTATCTATCGCCCTAGCTCTATCTATCGCCCTCACTCTATCTATCGCCCTCACTCTATCTATCTATCTATCGCCCTCACTCTATCTATCACCCTCACTCTATCTATCGCCCTCACTCTATCGCCCTCACTCTATCTATCGCCCTCACTTTATCATTCTATCTATCGCCCTCACTCAAACTATTTCCCTCCCTCTATCTATCGCCCTCCCTCTATCTATCACACTCACTCTATCGCATTACCACAGCATCACTCAGCACCACTACAGCATTACTCCTGGGCACCACAACATCACTATGCGCTACCACAGCATCACTGACCACCACAGCATCACTCAGAGCCACCACAGCATCAATCTGTGCAACCATTCAACAACATCTGGTTCAAATATGTTCTCTCAATGTTTCAAGCTTTATTACAAATTTCACAAAAAGATGTTAATATTTCACTTCTGTTCTTGGATTTTCGTCACAATAAAATACACTGAACATAATCTTCACAAAAGTTATTTACAAAAGTTTAAGCTATTTCCATTATAAATGACAATAACTTTTATTTAAGTATTAATTATTTAAAAAAAATAAAAGCCATTGTTATTTGTAATATCAATACATCTAAGTCACGAAAATACAACACATATTGCATTACAAATCCTATAGGTGTCACATTTGCGAAAGTTATAACATTTGGTATTGTAAATGACAAAGCTATTAATTTCTCTATTTTCAAAACCAACACTTAAATAAACAAGCATTGGAAATGCAATAGGTCTCGCATTAGAAAAGTTGGAGCTGTTGGTCTTGTAAATGACAAATATTTTATTTATTTCTTGGTTTTTAAAATTGCTAAATTGATAGCTTTGTCATTTACAATGCCAATAGTTATAACTTTCGCGAATGTGACACCTATAGCATTTGGAATGCAACATGTTTTGTATTTGCGTGACTTAGATGGCAGCTCTGGTCATTAGGCCACATCTCTAGAGAGCAGGGTTGGATTTTTTAAAAAGTGTCCATTTGCTGCAAACAGTGGCGATGAAGTGATACCTTTGCTCGGAGTGCGCACCCCCTTTCAGCAGGTGTTGGCAGATGCCATCTTCAGCAAGGACAAGTTTTAAAGAGCAAAGGAGCCTGGCCATGCAGGTCTGCAGAGTGAGACGTGACGTCACAGGGGGCGGTGCAAACGTGTGTGAGGGAGAGAGTCAGATGGGGAAAACCTGAGAGGTGCGGCATGGCATGCACAGATGACGACAGTCAAAGTCTGCACCAACCGGGATATATGCTGCCACACAGGAGGAGCTCAACTACATTACTAACGTGTAATCCAAAGTTCTTCACATAAAACATATTTATTCAACATTTCTCTTATTTAGTGGAGAGCCCTGAACAATGTACCAACATTGGAAAGATGAATGTTTAGGACGACATGCTAGGATTCTGCCTAGATCCCGGCAGGTCATACACAGATGAAACTGAGCGCTTGTTTATCTCTTGAAATGGTGAAGCTGAACGACGTCACTCTGCGCACAGAGATAAAACAAATAATTATCCCCACTCTTTTCTGCACGAGCATGTTTCAAAAGAAGCTGAACAGTTTCATCTGCAGGTTTATTGTGCTAATGAGCCAAGCTGCAATCTGAGAGCTTCTTTTGAAACCTGCTCATGGAATTTCGAGCGGCACCTTTGGAGAGAAGGGGCAGAGCTGCTGGAGGTGGGAACCTCACATGATGTGAGGGGACTTGGAGTGGGTGTGGGTCGGAGCCGTGAAATAAAGACGCCTAAACTGTGTGGAGACCTGGCCTTAAACCCCACCGGGAGCCAATGTTTTGCTGCATGCTCCTCAGTGCAGTAACCTCTGCTAGCCCTCCAACACCCGTAAACCTCTGGCACAGTTAATGTACACCCGGTTGGCTGCAGGTCACATGGCACCAGGCTAGGTTGCTCCTTTGTGCTGGACATACTGGGAGGAGGCACCCAAGGAGACGAGCCAGCCGCAGCTGTGTGCAATCCCTTCTATAAGTTGTTGAAAGGCACATTCACCGCAATAAAAGCAGGGGGAAGGAGTAGGTAGCGAAGAAGACGAGCCAGCTGGAGTGTTAAAAGGTACGCTCCTTGAAATAAGGAGCAGGGCAAGGCATGACTTTTTTTTTAAAGGAATACAAAATAAATAAGCAAAGTGATGTGGCCGACGGCCTGTGCTATTTTGTAGGCATGTGCATGCTTTAAACGCACATGTGAAACATAAAATAACAGCCCAACGAACGCATCAGCTTTCTTTCTTCCTCCACGGACAAATCTGCTTGCTGGTATGGGCTAGCACTTCATCTTCCGTTGTTATTTTCTTGAGTCACATCCAAGTAGGAGCATTCAAATGCAGCCATACTGGTGGTGGTTCGGGGTCAGCTACACTTTTGAGAGGGTGTAATGTAAGCTACATAGCTGCTGACTTAGTGAGCTGGAAACAGATTTGAGTTTCGGTGTCGGCTCTCCCCTGTACCTACAAAAAATATGCCATCAAATTAAACAATGGAAATAAAATTTAAAATGTATCATACTGGGAATTATTTCCTTGTATGATCAGCATTTGTAATTTGTTTACATTGTTTAATATGTTCTGATAGCATATTTGCCATACAAAGTGTGGGTGTCAGCTCTCCTACGTGTACTGGGAAACCCACTGCTGCGTTTGTGCTCGGAGGGTGGGAGGAGGGCTCCTATCGCAAGGAGGGAGGGGGAAAGCCAGAAATATAGAGGCAGCGACGGAAAGGAAAGATAAGGCGGCCGTAATATAAATGCCGTCCAAAACCGATCTTAAAACTCAACGCTGCGGCGCTGGGCTTTGTGCACCTTTGTTAACACGACGAAGGTCGGACGCACGGGGCGAGATGGGATTTGTCTCTAAACCAGGAAGGTGGTCGTTTCGCACCAGGCTGTTAACAGAGGTCAAGTGACAGGGGTGCGCGGGTGGGGAGTTTATCAGACGACCTCCGAGCAGAGGCTAAGAGAGGAGAGGAGAGGAGCTCGTGACCGTGCTCGTGTTATAAGGTCCCGACACCGAGGCTGTGGTAGCGGCTTTATGCGAGCCTCAGCTGGTGAAACTCTGCTTCTGTGCCACCACTGACCTCTGCCCCGTCCGAAACCCTCCGAGGACATAATTGGATTCATTAGCAGGGTAACTGAGTAGGGAAACTCTCCATCCGAAGCATGTACCCTTTCTCTGTTCTGGGCCCCTCACACGCACGCACGTAGAGTAATGCAGGATTTGACAAGCACCGGCGCGCGCGCACACAGGCTTTGCGCACCATCCTTCGCATTACAAATAAGGCGGTGTAAAATGAAATCATCAATAGGTCTTGAAAGTCCGCAAGTCTAAAAAGCAGCACAAAAGAATAAACACACAGCCCGAAAGAATGACATCAATACTCTGGTCCAAGTTTGGCTGGCGGGGTCATTACTTGTTCTTTTTGCAAAATCCCAAACAAGTCTGAACTGGTTGATGCATGTGTTGTCGAAAGTGCATTATGTTGTCCTTCAGTAGCGCGATGCTACACCAGTAACAGATTTACGTGAAATCTATAGTTTACCCATTAGGATTTTTTTAAAACACAGTGATCACCCGGCAGGATAGCCGCAGCACTGGGGTAACACAGCAGAGACTTGGTGCCCGGCTATTTCATATAAAACCAGGCCCTGCTTCTAGTTAATACGTTGAAGTAAAAATAAACTATTGCAACACGGTAAAAAATATTTGTTTAAACTGCACACTTTTTCTCTCAAATAACTCTTCTTTTGTGGTAGATGACGCTGATATATTGCCTACATAGGCATGAAAATGCATATTCTAAATTGTTTTCAATTACAATGTCACCTCACATGTCAATGAATGGTTGTGTAAACTGCGTTTGTGCTCAGAGGGTGGGAGGAGGGCTCCTATCGCAAGGAGGGAGAGAAACGTAGCCGCAGACTCTTTGGACATTGGGAAAAGGCACGCTGAAGGGCGAGGGAGGGAGGAGAAATGCGAGAAACATGTGAAGTAGGGGGCGGGGGTAGCGGATACCTTTGAAGTGAAGCTAAGCTTCACTTCAAAGGCTTGTTGGCACAGAGCACGCTGGGGGATGACTGTGGGAGGGAGGCTGGTGTCTGTGCACGCGCTTTTTATGGCAATGCACATGCGTATTGAGAGAGCTTTTCAGGGGCACATCATGGAATCGCCCGATCTCGGTAAGCTCTGTTTAAGCCCCTTTATATCTCGCTCCGCTCACTCAATGAGCATGCGCATTGAGATAGGTCGCAAGACCTAAAAATGTGTCATTTACAATACCAATAGCTCAAACTTTCCTAATGCGAGACCTATTGCATTGCAAATGCTTGTATTAATGAGAAATCGTCTGCCATATTCAAGATACGTCCATGTTGGCTGCCCATTGCAAATCATCTGCAATATACTTCTAAAATATGAAATGCAAAGAAGAATAATATATTGGACAAACAATTTTTTTTTAAATACGACATGAGCTGAAAAATTCTGCAAAAGATATGAAAGCAGTGAAAAGGCGTTTTATTAAGTTCAAACAAACCAGACGTTCGCAAGATAATTAATGTATGCAAAACTTCTGTCAAATTTGGTGATGGTGGAATATTAAGAGGGTGATCAACGTATACAGAAACTGGGGATCCAAGAGGTGCCATCTGTGGTACAATAAGGAGGAATTTGAGAGTGGCAACAGGATACAGGAGATAAAAATCCCATATTCAGCGCTGGGACGCCCCCGGGCAGATATCTGCGCTTTACAAAATCCATTTTCATTTAATTTCACTTCATTTCAGGGCACTATTCTTGTAGAAGTAGGAATCCACAGGCTGCCTGATCAAGAACTTGAAAGTAACCCATGCTTTGCGAGGAACCTGTTTTACCGTTGCGCTGCACAATTGGATAAACATGTTTCCTAAAAGTGCAGGTCTAAGAAGCCCTCTTGCCAGGTGCACTCAGTGTCGCCAAGGAGCCCCTGGCTGTGGCCTGCTCCCCCGGATCTCTGAGGGAGTATGTGGTTTGCGGCTGCGGAGCCTTTCTGGTGGCGTGTTTACACGTGTTGGGAGGCAGCCAGGTGTTTACCTTCCTGCGGCTGCTCTCTCCCTCCTCATGTCTTGTGGTGACGTCTGTGGGGGGAGGGAGGGGAGCTGCTGGGGCAGTCTCCCCGAGGGGGTCATGCCTGTAGAGGGAGGCACGGCCCGCCATCATGCCACAGAAACAAATAACCAGGCAAGTTCTTGGGACGGCTTCATCTCGGCAACGAGAAAGATGGAAAGGCACCAGACCACATCTCAAAGCCTTTGTGTAAACTGGCTATTTAAACTGCTCTTATTTTTGACGAATCGTTTAGAATTCTGAGGCTATGCTCTAAGAGCAGGCGCAAGTTGAGTGAGAAAGGCACTAAATAGGACCGACGGTGGGAGGGTGGAGAAAACACAACTGGGAGACAATAAGAAAGAACAAGAGGGTGTAAGAGGGATAAGTAGAGGAAAATGTGGATAAAGACCGAGAGAAGGAGCAGGCTAAAGACGGAGTAAAATTGAGCGAGACAGACAATGCGAGAGAGAAGAGGGGGCGGGGAGGGGGTTTACAACCGACAGAGGGACGCTCAGCTGCAGCCCTGCTGCCATTCAGCTCCAGTGGGTGTGAAGTGCCGGCGCCTGTGAGCGGGACTCTCCACGCCCTCGGGACAGCCCCAACCCAGCGGGAGATGGCAACCTGCCGCAATTGCCAAGATAAAACATTTTTTAATCTCAACACCATTAAAAACGACACAGCGGTGTTATGCTCTAGACCTCACTGCATGTGCCATAACTCTTCAGTACACAAATGTACACAAAGCAAGCCACATGTCCCCGCAGACGAACACTATCATTTTCCACTTCACATTTTCAACTGCGCACAAGAGCTGAAAAACGCCGCAGGATTACAGTCAGCTTTGATGTTTTGTAGCCTGAGCGCAACAATTATATCAAGCATTTACAAGTGGGGCCGGAGACAAGGACAGCGGGAGGGGGGGGCGGGAACGGGCACACGGACAGCGGGAGGGGAGGGGAGCACTCACCTGGACTTCTTACGGCGGCGGTCGGCCTGGAGGAATGACAAAAAAAAACCTCTGAAGAAAAAACATAATAAACAACCGCCCACCGCCGCATGACGTTCTAAAAGGGGCAGGATGAGTAAAAATCTACAGAACTCCCACGAATCTGCTCCAACAATTACGGACAGATCTCTCTTCCAATGGCTAGCCTCCATTTATGGAGCTAGCCAATGGAAGAGAGAGGCGGGACAAAGCCCCGTACTGCTAAACATAAGATTTAGCCTGCGTTAACACTGCTGCGCAGTGGACGCCAGGCGAAACCTAAAAAGAGACAATAACCAAGGTGATAAACACCTCCAAGTCAAACGGAGCTCTGGCAACAAACACTGTGTCTTCCGCTCTTTTCAAGAAGAATATAGAATTCTGAGGCAAATGCTAATGTCTTTTTTTAACTATTGAATTTAGTTGACATTATCTTCATGTACATTCACAACACTATCAGACAGAGGAAATGATGTTGTGACTTCATCAATACAGCTTGTGGCCACTGCACCATTTTTGTGAAAAACGGAGTCTGGTCCTGGGACAAGGGGGCAGCTGGACCTAATATATATATGCAGAACAAAGAGTTGCACCATTTTGACACACTTTTAGATTAAAACCGTAAAACATGATCATTAGATATCCATGTAGAATTCTCAAAAACGTTTTTCTTTTCGTAAATCATTCAATAAAATTAAATTACACAACACCCAGCATGTTTGATTAGCCAATCACAGTACTCCATGAAAAACAATCAGCCAAGAATGTCCTCACAAATTTTAAACTTCCTTTGCATTTCTTTGAACAAGCATTGAAAATGCAATAGGTCTCACCTTTGATTAAGTTATAGCCATTTGCTTTGCTCATGATATTTTGTAGCAAAGCAAATGGCTTTAACTTAATGAAAGGGGAGACCTATTGCATTTTTAATGCTTTTTTAAAGTGCTGCATGGTAAAGTTCAAAACTGTGGGGTGAGATTTTGTCTTTACGCAGCTATGATTTTTCAGTATTATCTGCCCAGTGGTACGCTGTCATCCAGTGCCAAGTTGGTATTTGGAGTACACATGGCTCGGGTGAGAAGTCGCTCACCGGCATGGTTATTTTACTTAACAATTTTTACTGTAATTGTTTATGTCATGCTTGTCTACAGACCCGAAGAGTTTGCGTTGTTTAGAGTTTAAGCAGCAGTAGTTTTCTGTATCGATCTTTCCTTCTTGTCTTCAGTTCCTTGCCCTCTCGTAATGTGGTGCCTCCGTCATCCCTGGTTTTGGGCTTTTGACTCTCATTGTATTAGTTCCTATCATTTTTGTGATGTGGGTGGTGTTTCCCTCATCCTTGGGTTGTGGACTATTTACCATTACTGTACTTTCATGTTTATAGTTTTATTGTTTTGCTTTTTTTGTTCTTCTGTTCATTAGGGAAGAGATATGTAGTATTATTGCATTATGTTTCATTTCCTATGTTATCTTTAATGTTATCCTGTCCCTAGCTTCTCAATCTGTGTGAGTGTTCTGAGTGGAATGTTGGTGTGTGGGCTATATGTGGAATGCCTGTGTGACTGGATGAGTGATGACAGTTGGTGAGAGGGGCTGAGCAGCAAGCAGGCTGCTCCTGGTGGGACTGTTAATGATGACCAATAGAATGACCTACATTACTTATATACCTGTTTACAAGGACTTGCTGATGATTTATATTGCCTGTCTACTTATATGAATAAACCTACTTGAACTTCATCTTACAAACCTGGTCTTGATTACTACATAGGGCCATAGGGAGGTGGCTGTCCCGAATCACTGAACAACACCAAGACTTTTCACTTCTGATGTGGGGGGCGGAGGGAAGGGGTGGCATGGCTGTTCTCCTAAGGACAGAGGCCAGGTAAATTGGTTCCATTAAGATGGATTGTTATGAACTACCAAAACCTCATTTTTGTCCCCGTTCAGATTACGGCAGCTCGTCGCCATCCATTTGGTGACTTGCTCTAAACAACTGTTTAGTTTTTGGTATGTTGGGTTGACATTGGGAGATAAGGAGATAATCATCTGGGTATCATCTGCACTGGATACCATAGTAAAGCCTAAAGAGCATATAATGTCAGATAATAGGTGAACATAAAGATTAAAAACTTGTGGGGCTATGGGAGGAGCCCTGTGGCACTCTGCATTTTAACTGATGCCTCTTGGAGCGAAATGGTCCTTTGCGGACTTGAAATCTCCTGTGGGTTAAGACAGTGGCAGTGTTTGGAAGCAGGATATCTTTGAAGGTTTGAGCAGGACAGTGGGTAGGATAGTGTGCCAGGGGTTCATTTGCTTGATCAGTTTCTTGGACTGTGAGAAGCAGAGTTGATAAAAAAATATTTAAACTACGATGGTCAGGGGTCTACCAAGAGCTTGGCTTTTGGAGTAAGGTGGCCTTCAATTGCATTTCAGGAAGCTTCGAAGAAAAGAGTAGTCTTTGTAATGGTGCTTTCCTTGCTGTGTAATGATCCTATTAAGTTTATTGGCAGGACATATCACTTGTAGATCCATTGGGGATATTGAAATCTCTTTGCTGATTTGATGGAAGATTTTAAGATCTTTTTGAGGTTCTGACTTGTTTAGTTACACTGGTTGTTAAATGTTGTTCCTTGCTATTGTGGTGCAGTGATTTCAGTCTCATATTATTTACCTCCCTTGATGATGTTGAAGTGAAACATTTGGAATGCAGGTTCTGGAGTTACTCCACTTCTGCTATTTCAATAGGTTTAGAGATAGTGGAAAGATCACTGTACGGTTGAGTTTATTTAATTGTCTGCGTCTTATTGGTCACTGTTGCTAGCATGTATGTTGTAGTGGAAAGTATGACAGCAAAGACAATACCCTGGTGGTCCCTCCAAATCATGGGTACTCACAAACTTTACCTCGGGGGCTGAAAATACAGTCTGGTTTGCGGGGTCAGTGGGGAGGGGCTAGAGTCAAGAAAAATCACCACCTTTTCAAAACATTACTTGTCAGTGCTGTATTTCAAAAGCAGATGTAACTATAAAGCTACAAGGAGTAGGCAATAGGGTTGGTTAAGTCTATACTGTAGCATAATGTTGCATGCATTCCCTTGCATTGGTTCCTCTCTTCTCTGTGCCTACTTTGACTATAATGCCTTCCAAATTATTTAATGCACCATGGTGGGCTATGGGCAAAATGCTCATGCGCACACACACACACACACACACAAGCATGCACACACACACACTTTCATAAACATGCAATTGTGTATATGCACACACACTCACTCACAAACAGTATTTGAGGCAGTTCAGGTTTGTTTAAAGACACAAGTTACACTGCCAGGGGCTGCATCCCTCCTCCTATGCATTTTACAGAGGCTTAGGTTTTTTCTGGTTCCAATACCCCCTGTGCCCCTCACTCTGCCTTACATTTGTATTTTACATTTAGTACTGTAGTGTGCGAATGCATTTCATGAAAAGGAATATAAAGTAGGGTTGCCAAAAGAAAAATGCCAGCCATGTGTTTAAAGATTCTGCAAAGACCTCGTCTTGACACTAAATAGGGTTATAAATAAAAAAGTATGTAAGTATGTATGTGTGACTTTTCTGTCTTTGTTCACTTTAATTATCAGTCATGGATCTTTAAGGCAGCCGTAGAACACAATTCAATTAAAAGTGCTTTCTATTTATATTTGCTGTTCGAAGTATGCACAGATAACAGCTCATTACTGACCTGAAGGAAGGCGAGGAAGACAAGCTGGCAGCAAGCAGGCTGGCAAAGAAGATGGTTGCAGGGGGCAAGGAGGGCACAGGCTGGCCCGATCCATGGGAGTGCTCCTGCTGTTATGACAGAAGGGGGTGGGAGCACACTGATTCAACTCACAGCACAGCTCGCCCCTTAGCATTATGGTAAATGCAGTTCATTGTAAATGCTTACTTGAATATTTAGTGGAGTATTTCACCAACGTTGGTGCAGGTTAGTGCTGTAAATCTCTAGACACGTGTTTCTGGATATCATCTGTCATCAGTAGAGATAAAAACTAATTTAATGTGGGGTTTCTGAGAAAGCTGCCACAATCCTTTCAGGTCTCAGTACCTCTCACAGGCGCAGAGGTGCATCTCCAAAAGTTTGTCAGCTCAATGGCTCAAGGGGCCATTGAGCTGACAAGCTTTTGGAGATGAGTTGTAAGAGGATGAGCGATGGTTAGTTGGGGGAAGAGTAATGTTGGATAGGAGAAGTTATTGAGGGAGGTATAATGATAGATGCGTTGGTGTGGGAATGCACATCTTCATACTCCCAAAAGGTGGAGTAGGATCTTAATAAGTTACAGGATATATCAGAGACTGTGGGATTGAGTTGGAATGCAAGAGTAGAACCACAATAGGAATTGCAGAATTTGGAAGGTATACGTTTTACAATGTTTATAGGGCAGGTGGAGGAAAAGAGGAGAGTAAGGAGAGGATTGGGTGGTGAGTGGATATTGGAAGAAGTCATACACATGCCACAGATGCCTGCCTTATCACATCAGATGAGGTGTATGTTGAGGTGTGTTTAGTGCAGAAGGCTTCGGATGTGCCAAAATCCAGTGATGGATGTGATTTGTGAGGAGTGTCCTGATGAAGTTGGGGGGAGTGTGAAGAAGGTGGCTAGAAGGAAGAAGGATATTAAGCATGCCAAGTTGGGGGACAAAGGTTTTGGGTAGAAACAGAGGATTGGGGACAACAAGATTGGTGTGCTCATCGACTGGAGGGAAAACCGCTAGGTCGTAGGCAATAGGAGGAATAGGAGAAAAGGATGGCACAGAGGGGGATTACCAGAGAGGATGGAATAAGGAGGCAGTGTAATTGGCAGATGGCGGAGAGATGTACCAGGAGATGTGTGGAAGGGGTAAGGAAAAAGAGGTGGGAAGAGTAGGAGGGGGATAGAATTTTATAGTATTGAAGAAGTCTACTGGAAAGGCAGAATGGGCATAAGGCATGGAAGAATCTGGTAAGGAGAAAAGAGAGGTTGCAGTTAAACAGATGAACTGGGTCCAGGAAGCAAAAATCTTTCAGGGAGGTGGGAGATGAAGTGAGAGGGTTGGAATGAGATTCAAAGCTTACATCTGGTGACGGACCTCATTGAATAAAGGAAAAACATTTACAAAGTGCAATGGTTACCCTTACAGGTATCCTGGCTCTGTGACTACACATGAGAGCAAAAGGGGTACAGGAACTGTGGATAATAAGAGAACGTACAGTCCAAAAAGATGCATTTTGAGTAAATTTCTACATTTGGAATGAGCCATTGAGGGCCGTAAATGAGATGGTAAAACGTTCTCAGACTTAGCTTTGAGATAGCAAAAGGATCTGCCTCTTGTCTCTGACAAGGGATGGCCAACAGGTTGGTCAACACAGAACACTTGAAGGATGATGGTGGTTAAACTTGGCCTTGACGGCATCAAGGCCACGTGGCAGAGTCAAAGTGCTTTAAAGAGGCACTGAGTTTCACTGAGCAACCACTGATGTTTTTTTGTGGCGAGATGTGACAGAACCTATTAAGCCCCAAAAGCAGATGAGCATTTCTATGGGCTGGTGCTGTAATGCTCGCAGTTGCGAAATTCAGATTCCATCAGTCGTACGTCTTTCCAGAGAAGTCAGGACTGGAAGACATAGCTACAAAACCATTAGCTGAGATAACCTATGCATCTGCCAGGAAACCGTGGAGTTACAAGAGCTCTGGAGGGTGCAACTTCTCAAATCTAAAAGTTAAAAGCTCTGAGGTTCTTCCAGAACTGGTGAAGGCACAACTCTCTGGAAGATGCAGTTTCCGAAAACATTTCAAGTAAATAAAAAATGTATGGGGTCTACCTCGAGAAGGCACAATCATATACAAAATGCTTTTTCCTTACTAACTGGAACAGCTCAGTCCAACTGTTTTGGGGGTGCTGGACCACTACAAGGGATTCCCTAGTGTCCACCATAGAGAAAGGAGTAACTGGGGTGGGGCTTTAGTAGGGGGGAGTAGTATGGGGATGTCCTGGGGGGCGTCAAAGGATAGCGCTTGTAAGAAACTGGATAATTGATTGGGGTGTGTGACTACCCAACTCAAGGAATAATCATAACTTTGTAAGGGGACCCTTATTTTCTTATTCCTACTACCCCGCGCGGGCCACCACCCACGACTCTAGCCATCTCTGTTCTGGAATTTTTCTTTCAATCTGACTCCAGGTGTAGCCGATCTCCTTGTAGTCAGCCTTAAGCCCTCAACACCAGTTGTTTCTACGCCTGACTTTTTTCCTTTTCCCTCAAGAGTTAAAGTCAGGAGTTGCCTGGTGGAGTTTGATGCAGACTTGAGGATGGGTGTGACCTATCAAACCCCAGCAACCTCTCATGATTTCTTTATGAGCAGGGAGTTGGAAAGTCTGCTGTCATTGGTTGTATTTGCTGATAGCGTTTGGCCTGTGGATTTTGAGGATTTTCCTCACACAGGTGTTGATGAAGGTCTGGACTTTGTTGGTGGTGGTCCCTGTTGTCCTCCAAAGTTCTGCTCCATACAGAAGGAGGGATTTTACGTTGGTGTTAAAAACTCTGACCTTGGTTTGCAGCTTTAGGTCCCTGGAGCTCCACATTTTCTTTAGCTGAATGGAGGCAGCTCTTTCTTTGTTGATGCTTGGCTTGACTTCGGCGTCTGTGATGCCCAGCTTGTCTATGGCACTGCCCAGGTAGGTGAAGGCCTTAACCTCTTCCAGTGCAACGCCTGCAAGAGTGACTCCAGTCGTGCTAGCTACGTTAGTCTTCAGGATCTTGTTGTTTCCCCGGTGAATGATGAGGCCAAGTTGTGTTGATATGGCTGCTACATTGTCGGTCTTCTCTTGCATCTGCAGATGGGTATGGGACAGTAGGGCCAGGTTGTCTGCAAAGTCCAATCGTCAAACTGTGTCCAAGGTGTCCAACTGATCCCATTTCTTCTTGCTGTGGATGTCTTCATGATCCAGTCTATGGCCTGGAGGAAGAGAAAAGTTGATAACAAACAAACCTGGCAGACTTCGGTCCGTACTTGGAAGGCTTCCTTGAGTTTTTTTCTATAGACTATCCTGTAGATCAATCCCTCGTAAGAGTTCTTGATGATTCTTATAAGTTTATCTGGTACACCATAGTGGTGGAGAAGTTTCCATAGAGGTCTCAGTCCACACTGTTAAATTCTTTCTCTTTAGTCAATAAAGCGGACATACACGGGCTCTGGGAAAAGGTGCCATCAGACTAGAACAGAGATCTTCATACTGCGGGGCGCGCCCCCCTAGGGGTCCGTGACTGCATTCTCAGGGGGGCGCAAATGCCTCAGCAAATAAGTGTAAATTAAGATCGCCTGGAAGTGTGGCCTTCTTTATTTGGCGTATTTCCAGGCCGTTTTCATTTACAAAGAGACTTGAAGTGTAAAGTGTAGGAACACCGTGCTATGGGGGCTGGGGTCATTGAGTGCGGTGCAGGGTCAAAGAGGTGGCTTAGAAGAACAAACTATTCTCTAAGGATTTTGTTATTTTATATGCAGCTACAAAGGCAAAAAAAGTAACCCACACACAATGAAATAAAAAATAAATGCAAGTTAAACATCCAGTTTTTCTGGGCAAATCACTTAATCTTCCATGCAAACAAATGAACGTGACTTTGTGTAATGTAAATTGTGTTCATTTAAAGTGCTGCACCATCTCGAGTCAAATTTGCTCTATATAAAACTACCACATAAAAAGTAATCGTATAGTGCCGAATGTGACATCTCAGTTGGTTAATGTGATCACTGTAGATAGCTGTGTGTTTGTGTATGAAAAAAGACAGGCACAGAATTGTATCCTAATTGGCACATTGTGGAATACTGACTTATGAATTTATAGTGCTATGAAGCCCCAGCCCGTGACAGAAAGCACTGTGAATATGTAAGTCATTATTAATAAGTAACGACAGAGGAGAAACACAAAAGGAACAAGATCCATGGGTAGTGACAAAGATATGGCTCAGAAGAAGGGGCACTATGTGGGGCTTATTTTTTCATTTACAAATGAACAGAGACTACTTCCTCAGAGAGATGCCCCCTAGGAAGGGTGTGGTATATAGGAGCTTTTTTTTAAAGGGTCATCACAATCATTAGTGTAACAGTTACTGTGGCAAATGTGTGAGTGACCACTGTCCCACAATTATATCTTCCTTACTATAAAAGAGGTGCTATGGGGGGCCCATGGTCGTTGCTAGTATTAGAGCCTGTGTCACTCTTGCTGCTTTTTTTTCACACTCCAGGCACCTTAGTTTAGCCTCAGAGAGATGTCAGGAAGGGGGTGTGGCAAAATGGGAGCCCTGTTTTTTTTAAACAATTGGCAGAGGAGATAACCGGCTTTGCTTGGCAGAAGCTATCATTAGTGAAGTGGGTGCAGCAGTCCAGAGTTCTGAGAGGGACACTGCATTACAGTTACCGCTTTCATTTTAAAAAGGGGTCAAGAGGACTTATTTTCATATATAACATTAGGGCACACTTGCGGAAAAAAGAGGGATATCATGTGGGAGTTTCCGTTTTTTCTTGAAAGGGGCAGAGAGCCTGTTGCCAGGTTGGCATGATGGTTAAGCGGGGTGGGGAAGAGGTAAAAGCAGCAGAGGTGATAGCCTGCTACGCAGGGCCTCAGTTATCATTGGTGCTGCAGGCGCGGTTGCATTGGGGCCCAGGAGTTTGAGGGGTTTACAACACCCCAATTATGGGGAGCAGTATTTTTGGGTCAATTAATGGTTTTCTTCGATGTAGTTGCTGTTTTATAAGTCTCCCATTCATTGTCGACTGTGAACTGCGAACTGCAGTACCACTGAAATGATCTCATAAATCTTGCCCCCTTGTGCTCAGCCTGTTTCTACCGCTCTCTCAATCCTTCTCACAAAGTTTTGTAGGGGGGGGGCAACTTATAAACAACCTGCTTAGGAGGGCTCAAAGCAAACAAGTTTAAAGACCTCTGGACTAGAAGGAAGAGTATCTCATCAAGATCCCCAAGAAAGGAGACCTGAGTAACTGTGCTAACTACAGAGGAATAACACTTGTATCAACCTCAGGCAACCTGTTCAACAGAGGCGTCCTGAACAGAATGGAGGAACAAGTATATGCTCAGATGTGAGACCAGCAAGCTGGCTTCAGCAAAGATAGATTCTGGACGGGAAACAACTATTACAACGCGAATGTTATAACAACGCAACTACATTTAGATCTCAATGCCATTACACCACATGGCATTACAAGGCATATGCTTTTACCACAAATGTCTTTACAACAAATTTTGTTGTAAAGGCATATGTGTTTTACATGTAAATATACGGAAAGTAGGATTTAGGGTAGGTATGGGTTTTGGAGTACCAGGGGTAATTTTAGGATTCAGGGTGGGTATGGGTTTTGGAGTGCCAGGGGTAAATTTAGGGTTCAGGGTGTGTTTGGGTTTTGGGGTGCAAGGGTTAATTTCAGGTTTCAGGGTAAGTTGAGTTTTGAGGTGTCAGGGGTAATTTTAGGGTTCAAAGTGGGTTTGGGTTTAGGGGTGCCCGGGGTAATTTTAGGGTTCCAGGTGTGTTTGTGTTTTGGGGTGCAAGGGTTAATTGTAGGATTCAGGGTGGGTTTGTGGGTGACAGGGGTAATTTGAGGGTTCAGTGTAGGTTTGGGGTGCCAGGAGTATTTTTAGGGTTAAGGGTGTGTTTGTGTTTTGGGGTTCAGGGTGGGTTTGGGTTTTAGGGTGCCAGGGTTAACTTTAGGGTTCAGGGTGCCAAGGGTTAATTTTAGGGTGGGTTTGAGTTTTGGGGTGCAAGGGTTAATTTTAAGGTTCAGGGTGGGTGTGGGGGTGCCAGGGGTAATTTGGGGGTTCAGGGTGGGTATGGATTTTGGTGTGTCATGGGTAATTTAGAGTTTAGGGGGTATGGGTACTGGGGTAGTAAGGATAATTTAAGGGTTTGGGGGGTCAAAAAAATAACATATTATATATAATATATATAATATGTTATTTTATATACTAGCAGCCCGTCCCGACGTTGTCTGGGTCTTATTATTTGTTTAGGACCCACACCGGCGGTCTCCGCCCCCCAGTGTGTTTCCGACGCACCCAGGCTAAGGCACACACTGCATTCGGCCCCAGTATGTGTGAGACAACGGGCAGTCCCCCAAGGGAGTAGAGCGAATGGTTACTTACCACGCCTCCATGTGAACGCAGACGTCCAATGAACGCATACGCCCAGGTGCTTGATTGGTATCCTAATTTTAGAATGTAGCGCGATTTGCAGTAATTGTCCCCGCAGACACGCCCATTCGCGTGTGGCCCGGCGCCTTATTATTTTGTATGTACGACCCACATGGCATGACGTGCAGAACATAACAGCAATTGTGCGCGGCTCGCGCTTAACGCATACGGCCATTGAAGACTTTTGCTCCATGTCACGTCCCCCAGCACACGCCCCCAGCGTTTGTCACGCGCATATGCCCATTGAAGGCTTTTGCTCCATCTCACCCCCCAGCACACGCCGCCAGTGTTTGCCATGCCCCAGCACACATTCACAGCACAACGCAGACGTTTACAGAACGCTTTGTTTTTTATCGTCAGGCCACGCACCGCCCACGCCCACAACGGACTCCTTTGCTGGCACGGTTAGTTTACCTTTTAAATGTATATGGTGGGCGTCTGCATAGCCTATGTCCTTCTGCTGCAACTCCCCTTTCCAATGCTGTATTGGGTGTTGTGATTGGTGCTGTGGTTACTGAGATTACCCGCCTCAAAGGTTTGGGCTCTCTCTTTATAATAGTAGTGTATATATATATATATATATATATATATATATATATATATATATATATATATATATATATATATATATATTCACTGAAAAAAACACGGGTTTGACACCAGTTATAGTTAGCTGGAAATTTTACTGACATATAACCATTGAAATTCCCACGTTATAGTTAGTTGGACTCACTATAACTTGCGCGCCTGCAATGCACTGCTGATGACGTCACATATTACATCACTCATGACATGGTCAGTGACATCACTCATGACATCACTGATGACACCATCCAGTGAATGTGTGTCTTTCTGTAAAAAAAATATGTTTTACATATGTATTTGTAAAGGTCGATGGAAGAATACATTTTTAAATAAGTGTATAAATGGATGTTTTTTTTAAAAAAAATGATTGGTTAACTGGCGTATTAAGTATATCTTAGTGAATACATACATTAGCGAGTAATTTTTAAATATTTAAAAATATGTATCAGTGTTTCACTTTGTGTAAAACTGGCTGCATGGGTTGGTGAGTAGCTACATGTGTGTGTATAAGTGTTATTAGATGTTCTTTTTAGTATCAGTATGAGTGTCTGTATGGTTTGGTGGGGGTATTACTTAGCACATAGATGCATCAATGACTGACTCACTGTTTGTATGTGTTTTGAAGACAGCATATGTGCAGGACTGTATGGGTGGATGAGTATGTATATGTGTGTGTTAGTGAGTGAATGACTGTCTCACTAGTGTCTGTATCAGTAACCACATATGTTTTAATCTAGTATATGTGAGCATTGATGTATATAAGTGAGTATATGTGAGAGTGAGAGATTGTAAGAGTTCCTGTTTAAATAAGTATGTGTTTCTATAAGTGATTGTTTAAGAGAGTAAGTATGTGTAAGTTTCCTTAGAAGTAAGGTGGTAGTGTGTGTATAGTTGTATATGCAAATAAATGGATGTTCAATAGTTTATTTGCATGTGTGAGTATGTGTGTGAGTAACTTTTGGATGACTGTCGGTGTGTAACAGGATGTATAGGTGTATCACTACATATGATGAGTGAGTATATGTATAAGTGACTATATAGAACTGTTGGTGAATGAGTGGATGTGTATATAGATGGTGGAATTACTGAATTGGTTGTTGTAACTGGTATGGGTATCTCCATGTTTTTGAAAATGTTAGTTTCTATTTTTGAATATGTGTTTCAAGGGTTACATTACACTGAAAGGAGGTCTGTCACTCTGTCACAAGGATGGTGTCATCAGTGATGTCATGAGTGATGTCACTGACCGTGTCATGAGTGATGTAATATGTTACGTCATCAGCAGTGAATTGCAGGCGCGCAAGTTATAGTGAGTCCAACTAACTATAACGTGGGAATTTCAAGGGTTTTAGGTCAGTAAAATTTCCAGCTAACTATAACTGGTGTCATACCTATGGTTTTTTCAGTGAATTTAATAGTTTTTTTTGGTTGTTTTTTAAAAACCTTTATTTTCGGTATGCACAGTACACAGCGTCTGCCTACAACCCGAACGGGCCGGCCGCTATGACAATGAACATCAGGACAGTAGTGATAGAGGCAGTACAGGCAGCACGGAGAATAGCAACTAATCAGTGTACAGGCACATGAAACAGAAAAAGCAGAAGGATAAAATAGGTTTCATTTTAAGATTTTGGTGAAAAACATCTAACGAAACAAACCACACAAGCACATGGCAAAGAACGATTCCAGGGGCTCAAGTGGAGAGGGCAAGGGAACCAATCTCTAAAGAATATTGTGACATATGTCCGGGGACGGGGGAGTGATAAACAGAACAATGTAAAATATTATTATAGACAAACATCCGGAACGTCAACTAAGGGGACAATGGGACATCAGTAGTGTAATAAAATGGAGGAGTGCAAATATCCCCACGATATACGTTCCACTGGGACCAAATCCTGCCCCATTTCTTAGGACGGCCCGAGCTACATAGACAGTCTTCTCCCTGAACATGCACCAGTCCATGTTCTCCTTCCAAGCTGTTATCCCAGGCGGTCTATGGGAACCCCAAAGTTGAGCAATATCCCTCTTGGCAAACATGTTACCAAGAGTGACCCAGAAAGTCTGAGCAGCAGTACAGTCCGTTGGCTCCCAAACGTTGAGCAGGCACCCTCGGGCCTCAGGCAAGAGAGAGACCCCGGTGACCCTTTCCATTATTGCATGCACTCTAGACCAGAAAGCGGACACCACAGGACATTCCCAAATTATATGTAGAAAGGTGCCACTCATGCCACAACCACGCTTACACAGCCCATCAATCGAGTAACCCATACGCACCAGTCGCGTACTGGTCATATATACTCGGTGGAGGATCTTCAGTTGTACAAAACGAAGGCGAGCCGGAATGGCCACCTCCTTAGGGGAGGCGACGGCCATCTGCCAATCCTCGTCATCTAATTCCAGGCCATCTGCGGTCCACGAAGCCCTGAGCCGCACAAGGAGGTCAGCCCTGTTATTAATAAGCTTTTTGTAGATCAGAGAGATTGTGCTGTCAGGCATGTGGCCATCTAGAATCTGATCCTCGAGCGGCGACGACTGGGGAATCTCTGTCCCCGGAGGGAAAACCGAAATCAAGGCGTGCCGCACCTGAAGGTACCGAAAGTACTCCTTGTCACCAAGTTCATATTCCACCTTAAGGGCGTCAAAGGACTTAACCGTGCCCTTGGACCAGAGATCCTCCACCTTGCTGATACCAATCGTATCCCATTTATCAAACCCTTTCGTTCTCCACAAGCTACCCAATCTGTCAGAGTCAAACAATGGCGTCAGTCGTGTCAACCTATCGCCCCAGCCCATAGCAACATTCACATCCCTCCACACACGCACAGCACATTTTGTGGGTCCAGTCAGAACGCGGAATGGCTCCTTGGAATACAGTGCCCTGTTGAAATTCCCGCCCGGCAGGAGGAGCTTGTCCATCGCGAAAGCAGGAGCAGGACCTGGGGAATACGTTACATGGTTAACCATTGCTCAACTGGGAGGCCCAGTAGTAGCGCCTCATGTCCGGGAGGGCTATGCCGCCATCGTACCACGGCAAAGTGAGTTTGGGTAAGGAGATACGCGCCCGCCCATCCCAGATCAGTTGTCTTTGAAGGCTCTCAACCTCACGGAAATATCCGGAGGGTACGGGATCGAAAAAGTTTTGCAGTGCATACAAGAACCTTGGGAGCGACATCATCTTAAAAAGAGCTGCACGCCCCAATGGGGATAGGGGCAGGCGGCGCCACCGATAGACGTCCAATTTAAGTCGTCTGAGAGGAGCATACAAGTTGCGATCATAACGGACAGAGGAGTCAAAGGAGACATGAATCCCCAGGTACTTGAAACCAGTCTCAACCACCTGGATCGGGAATCTACGAGGCAGTGGAGGAAGCTCCCCCGCTATGACATAAACACAGGATTTAGTCCAGTTGATGACGAGACCCGAATTCTCCCCGAAGGAGGTGAGGACATCAAAGAGCACATTGAGAGACTTCTGGGGTGAGGTGAAGTAAAGGAGAATGTCATCGGCGTATAGTGAGACACGATCTTCAAGATCAGGGGCCCACCGGATGCCCCTGATCGAGGGCTCCCACCGGAGCCACTCCGCCAACGGCTCCAGCGCTAGGGCAAAAAGCATGGGGGAGAGCGGACAACCCTGTCGGGTGCCACGCCCAAGCGGGAACGAACCAGACACCCTGCCGTTTACCACCACCTGGGCCAGTGGTTGTGCGTAAAGGAGTTTTACCCAGGCGATAAAATTAGGGCCGAAACCGAACTTTGAGAGAGCCGCCCAGAGATAAGACCACTCGATGGTGTCGAAAGCCATAGTAGCATCAAGAGAAGCCAAGATGGCGGGTTCGGTCAGCGTCGCAGCTCTCGTGAGAACTCCATGAAGCCTCCGAAGATTGAGTGCAGTATTTCGATGGGGGATAAAACCGGACTGATCCGGATGGATCAGGTCGCATATAACCGTCAGCAAACGAGTAGCAAGCACTTTAGCCAGGATCTTGGGCTCCGCGTTAAGCAAAGAAATGGGGCGATAGGAGGTACAACGGTCACGGGGTTTTCCGTCCTTGTGGATGACGACAATAGTAGCCAAACGCTGATCAAGAGGGAGGAGGCCAGTTTCAAAGGCCTCCATGAACATATTTCGCAAGTATGCCGCCATCTTGTCAGGGTGCAACTTGTAGAGCTCGATGGGCAGACCGTTTGGCCCCATAGCCTTACCCGATCGAAGGGATCGTATAGCAGTAGCGACCTCATCCACCGTAATCGGCGTATCCATAAAGGACCTGTCCTCATCCGAAATACAGGGTAGCGCGATATCACGCAAGAGCAAACGGGAAACAGACTCATCTCTATCACTTACCGATTGGTAGACCGTCTGGAAGTGGTCCACAAAGCAATCCACAATCTCACCTGGGTCAGACACACACTCACCAGTCAACCGTTCAATCACCGGCACCACTCGGCTCATTTTCTCAGATTTATCTAACCACGCCAGAAGCTTACTCGCCTTATCACCCACATCATAGAGTCTGCCCAACTGGTTCCTATGCATAACTTTAGCAGCGTCGGTCACCAGGGCTCTATAGTCAGCCTGCTTTAGCGCCAAGGAGTGTAGGACTGCAGGAGTATCATTACCACCCAATTCGCTTTCAAGCAAAGTAATTTCATCTTCGAGGCGCACTAAGTCCTCCTGCTTGGTCTTCTTGACCCCGAGCAACAAGGGTGAATGATCAGAAATGCCTCTGGGAAGATGGCGGACCTCACACACCGAAGGAGTGTGAGCGGACAGCATCAGAAAATAGTCAATCCTAGAGAGACTACCGTGTGCTCCAGAGTGCGTAGGGTGTAGCATCCGCCAAACGTCTACCAATCCAAAGGTCTCCAGCAGCTCAGAAAGCCATAGCTGAGACGCCGGCAGGACTCTGGGGGGGATATAGGTCACAATCACCAGAGACCACCAAGTTAAAATCCCCACCCAATACAAGGAGACCATCTGGAAGCCCTAGGAGAGTTCGTCCCAGATCGGCGTAGGTGGTAGCTTGAAGACCCGGGGGAATGTAAACACTAACAATTGTGAGCACCTTCCCCTCCCACCGCCCTGAAACAGCGGCGTACCAACCCCTATCATCGAGTGTGACTTCATCTATTACAAGGGGCAGGGAGGATTTGATCATGATGCCGACCCCTCTAGAGCTGGATGTGAATCCGGCATGAGCTACCAATCTATAGCTGCGTCTATCCAGGGCCCTGCACGCATTCCCTATCAGATGGGTCTCCTGTAACAGGACAATATCAGGGGATTGACGTCTAAGAAACTGAAGTACAACACCACGTTTTATCTTGTCACCCAGACAATTAACGTTCCAAGACAACAATTTCAAATCACCACCCCCCATCCCAGCAAAGCAACACAACCCTCCCCTGCCGGAGCCCAAAAGCAATAGGATAACAACAATACTCTTTGTGCCATGTGGAAAGAACAAATACAAAAACAAAAACAGACCACCCCTCCACCCCCCAACAACTGCCCGTTACAACACCCCCAAACCTGCACCCCTGCGTACGACTAAAAAGCCACCCCAATCTGCAGTGTGCCTGTCGCCCCTTCATAATACACTACACAAAGAACCCCAGAGGAGGAAAAGAGAAACTGCCCCACCCCGCACCACCCTCGGGCCTAAACCACCGATTAAGAAATAATAGCAAAACTCAGCCGGTGAATGCGAACCAGCAACCAGACATCAAGAACCACAGTGTCACTCCTGTGACGATGCACTCCCGTCCGCACCACCAGGGCCTCCGCTTCCATCGTCCGTCTTCTGCAGCGAGTCGAGCTAGTCGCCAGCACAGTCCGGTCGGTCAAAAAAGAAAGTTCGCTCTTGATACTCGACGCGAAGTCGAGCCGGAAATAGCATCGCATACTTAAGTCCCATGTCCCGGAAGCGCCATTTCACTCCCTGGAACCCCATCCTTTGTCGCTGGACTTGAGGAGTGAAATCCGGATATATGGAGATTGAACTGTTCTCATACTTCAATGTGCCGTGCATACGTGAGGCCTGGAGGATAGCGTCTCGATCCCGAAAGTGGAAGAGCCTAGCGATGATAGGCCTCGGGGGAGCCCCCGGTTTAGTCTGTCCACCCGGGAAACGATACGAACGCTCAACCGCAAAGAATTTGCTGAGTCCGGCGGGAGCGAGGTGGGTGACGATCAGATCCTCCACTAGCAGGTCAACGGTGGTGGCGCAGTGGCTCTCGGGCACACCGACCAAGCGAATGTTGTTACGCCGGGCCCTATGTTCATATTCGTCCAGACGTCTGGCCATCATATTGTGCGATGATCGCAGGTTACCAATCTCCGACTGTGCATCCTCCATATCAGTTACAAGACTGGAGGCCTTAAGGTCCAAGGCCTTGACCCTCTCATTGGTCTTAGCCAAGTCCGCTCTAATGAGAGTGACAACAACGGCCACCGTGTCGATCTTGGACACAATAGCCTCATATTGCAGCCCCATATCAGTCTTCATCCCAGTGATGGCGCGCATTAGGTCCTGGAGCGAGACCTCCGATGACGCCACAAGGTCCGTCCTTAGGTCTTCAAGACTACGGCCAGCACCACCGGGGGAACCCTTCGGTTGTGTGTATCGATCCATAACATTAGTTTGAACGGGTCCCCCACGGGTCGGCACCTTCGTCTTGCGCTTCTCGGCTTCAGGTTTGGTTTCCATATTGGAAGCCGCGCCCCGAAGGGGCCCTCTGGACCTGGTGTAATGGCAAATATCGTTGAGTCGCCAAAGCAAAATTCCGGTCCAAAATCGTAGACTGTGAGACTAGGGATATGGCCGGAAAGCACAGCGGGCCAAGGCCACCGCGCCTCGAAATCAGGATCACTTTCATAACAGTCAATTAGGAGGTCGAGGAGAAACCGAAACTGAAAGTAACAATGATACGCACGGAGTAAGCGCACCCGGAAGCACTTGAGCGCATACGATCGCGCTACGTAACCATGGGACGCGCTTACGCCCCGGGCCGCGTAGCGTAAGCGCGTCGGGTCATGTGACCTAAAAATAACACTTTTTATTGGTTCAGGACAGTTTTGGTTTCCAAATGATGAAAGCCCTGGTCATGTGACCTAAAAATAACACTTTTTATTGGTTCAGGACAGTTTTTTTTTCCTAATGATGAAAGCCCCCACCTTCTTTCCTCATTCTCACTTTGTACTTTGAGTGAGGAAGACCTGTTTCCAGAGCTATTACTAATTTGTACTCAGAAATGGCTTCAGTAGCAGCAGCAGCAGGAGCATCTCAGCCACCACCACCACCACCACCACCACAACACCACAGTGGTGGAGATGAAGAAGAGGAGGAGGAGGAGGAGGAGAGGAGGAGGTTCCTGCCTGAAGATACTACCCCATATAGGCCAAAGCAGCACATTATCTGGGAGTTTTTTTCAATCCCAAAGGACCTCAAGAAAGTAAATTCGCCAAGGGTTATTTGCCTAATCTGTGGCACTGAACTTTCAAGGGGGAACCCTAACAAAAAGTGCTCTTTTGGCAATAACACAATGATTCGCCACATGCAACGCCGGCACCCTAACAACTATGCTGCGGCAGAGGTCAGAGAACTGACCAGAAACCCTCCCCAATCTTCTCCCAGCACCTCCAAAAGTAAGCAACCCACTCCATCGGGTCCAGAGACAAGGGAGATGGTCCCAAACATACAACCCCAGTTTGGACAATACAAAATTGTTTGTATATTTTGTGGTAAAACAATTACCTATGGTGAGCAAAGCATTAAACTCATCAACCGTGCTGGTGACAACCACAATTGCCCAAAAAAACCTTCATTTTTTTCCAGATTTTTTTTTGCTCCAGTTGAGCCGTTTACAATTCCCTGTTTTTTGTTTCTCCCCATAAAAATAACAAAAAAATATAAAATTGTTCATAAAAGCCAAAAAAAGTACAAAATGTTCAAAAAACAATAAAAAAATATAAAACAACAAAAAGAAGAAAAAACAGTTCTTTTTAGAACTACCTCCAATTTATAAAAAAAGGCTACATTTTTAAAAAACTCTGCCATTCTTTTTTCCCCATGGTACGCTCCCCGGTGCCGCGTACCGGGCGCTCCCCTCGCGCAAATCGAAAAAAAAAAATAATAATTTTTTGCCCCGCGGGGCCCTTTTATGGCCCCCACATCAAACCTAGGGGGTCAAGGGGGGTTTTATCTACCCCCTTTTGGTCATTTCCCCCTTTGTTTTTGCCACCTCTTGTGTCTCGATCCTACCGAGACACAAGATGGCGGCCGCTCCGGACGGTTTGGAATGTTGACAGACACCCAAGAGCCAATCAGCTTTCCACGCTCGAACTTGCGTAGCGCGCTGGTACACGCCCCGGTGCGCGTACCGGGGCGCGCTTATAGATATATATATATTTTTAACCTAAATTACTCAAAATCCACTGGAGCACATTTCTTGAGACATAGCAAAGGCACATCGGGCTACCAGTCCCTACAATTTTGCCAAGTTTGGTGGAAATCCATTTAGCCGTTCGGGCTAAAAGTGAGTTCAACCGCCCTATGGAAATTAACATGGCGAAAACACGTTTTGGGACCCCCCTTTTATCTCTGCCCCCGCTTGACAAATCCCCCCCAAACTTTCAGGGAAGGAGCGGAGCGCCGCGAGGCAAAATTGAGGAAAGTTTCAGGCAGATTCCTCAACCAGCGCCAAAGTTATTCCCAATAGAATGTTGCGAATTCCCTATACAAAATAATCCTATAAATAATCCTATATATATATATATATATATATATATATATATATATATATAGATATATATAGATATCTATATATCCTTACTACGCCATCTTCCGCAATCCTGAATAGAGGAATGCAGACGAAGGAATTAATGCAAATATTCTTTATTGAGGAATGCCCTGCCCCTCCACCATTATGCGTTTCACCCTGCCAGGGGCCTTGATCACATGACACACTATGGGAGTGCTCTCACCAACTGAAAGTGCTAGATTAAAGATAGCCTGGCTGATGAGGATTATGAATCCAAAACCGGTCCCAGGATGCTTGTTTCCGGGTAAGGGAAGACATAGCTTGGCAGTTCGGGCTGGACTGTTCCCATGAAGCACAGGGTCAGACTGATTTGCATATGGCCATGTCTGAACTGGGGTGGCTGAGTGAGCTAAAGAATGGTGATGGATTAAACCCAGATCAGTTGACTTGGGGTGAGTGTTTGATTTGCTAAAACGCTCCGTCCATCATCCCCTTTTGTATCGCTTTGTTCGCCCTAAGTTAGCAGGGTATGCTCAGACGTGAGTCCCTTGCTCACTTGGCCATTGGATTCAAGATAGCCTGGCTGATGAGGATTATGAATCCGAAACCGGTCCCAGGATGCTTGTTTCCGGTCCAGGGAAGACATGGCTTGGCAGTTCGGGCAGGACTGTTCCCATGAGGCACAGGGTCAGACTGATTTGCATATGGCCATGTCTGAACTGTTGTGGCTGAGTGAGCTAAAGAATGGTGATGGATTAAACCCAGATCAGTTGACTGGGGGTGAGTGTTTGATTTGCTCAAACGCTCCGTCCATCATCCCCTTTTGTATCGCTGTGCAAATCACATGACAGGGTTGACGGGTAACCAACACACTAATACTTTCATAGTCTGTCTTCTCATCCTCTGTTTTTGAAAGTTCACTGTATGACTGCAATAATTTATCATCCTCATCCAATGCACAACAAAATAAATAAAGCATAATAAACATGTAAATAAATAATTAGTGCTTAAAAAACTGGCATAAAAATCATTAAAATCAATATAATGATAAAAATTCAATATAATGATAAAAATGCATGGTTAGCTCACTTCGAATCAATGGGTTGATATCTGACACCCAAGTCTGTACATAAATAAGCATATCATATATAAATATATAAATACTTGTATTTAAATGCTTAAAATATGTAATGTCACCACTTAAATATATAAAGTGATGACATTGAGCTGTATCCCCTCTATGCATTTGCCCATAGATAACACATTGTTATTTGGTATTTCCATGCAGTTCAATTGTAATCAAAAAGTTTGATTTATGTGCTGAAAAGCAACCCAGGAGCTGTTGCTTTTCATATTGATATTGGATGATTGTGTTTGTTACTAGTATACTGCCCTAGTGGGCCATGATTACCTCATTCAACCCCTGCTAATTTAGGGTTTAGGGGGTATAGGTACTGGGGTAGTAAGGGTAATTTTAGAAAAGTTGGAGGGTTTGGGTATTGGGGTAGTAAGGGGAATTTAAGGGTTTTTGGGGGTAAAACAAATATAGGAAGGAGCACGGCCCAAAAGAGAAGACAAGAAAAAGCAAAAGTAAAAAAGATATAGTTAAACCAAGACTTGGTAATCAACATCTCCAGCATGATTTTAAATACCGACCACATAAGTCTTCTCAATAAGGGATTAACCTTCTGTCCAAACTCCACAATGGATATGCCCAACTTCCGAATTGATCTATATAAAGTTTGCCGTAAAGCAAACTTAAAAAAATACTTTGAAGCCGGGGATAGAACATATACCAAGCCCATGGAAGTCTCACCACTTAATCAGAATGATCTTCCAGCCCTGAGAACCCTATCCAATCTAAAGAACAATCCAACAGATGGCATTAGTCACAACGGGAATTCCATGAGTGACCTAGCAATCTGCCAACAAGAAGGAATAAACACTACACAAGGTGGGGAAAGTGGTTTAAAAAACCCAGTCCAAATATTGCCCACAACTACTACCAGGGAATAAAATCAATCTATTTCATGAAATTGTGGTAGAAGAAATGAACCAACTTTCCATGAAGAACAGACACAGTAAATACTCATGGAACCTTACAAGAAAAGAACAAAAAGCCTTGAAGGATCTGAGGACGAATCCAAATATCATCATAAAGGCTGCCGATAAGGGCGGGAACATTGTTTTACAGGACAAAGAACAATACATCTCAGAGGCATATAGACAATTGGGGAACCAGGAACACTATCAGAAACTGGAGAAGAACCCCATGGATCGATGGACCGCTGAATATCACTCACAATTGCTAACATGGAAGGAAAGGGGACTAATCAACTTTGATAAATTAATGTTCCTTAAGGTGGATATGCCGATAACATCTACAATCTACTTTCTACCGAAAGTGCATAAATCGCTCACCAACCCCCAAGGAAGGCCAATTGTGAGCTCCTGGAGAAAACCTCACACTTCATCGACGTGTTCCTGATGGACTATGTGCTGTCACTCCCCTCATACCTTAGGGCCACCACCGCCTTCTTGAACAGACTACAAAATATCAACTGGAATATTAAACTAACCATGGTCACGATCGATGTAACTTTATTGTATACATTCATACTTCATAAGGATGGTCTCGCAGCAGTCAGTAGGTTCCTACAAACCAGATCCTTGAGCTTCTTGGAACACTCAGGGGTGATATTGGACATGTTGAGTCACTGTTTAACTCATAATGCTTTCCTGTTCTATTGTGAAGGGTTTCTCCAAAAGCAAGGCACCGCAATGGGGACGTCATTTGCTCCAACTTATGCAAATCTATTTATGGGCGTTTGGGAAGAAGATATCATACATGGCAAATTCAAGACAAACATCAAATCGTGGATGAGATACATCGATGATCTGTTTTTAATATGGGAAGGAGATCAGCCGAGTCTCGATGAATTTTTCCAAAGTCTTCAACAAAATTATTACAATCTATCATTCACGTCTACTTACAGCAAGATGAAGGTAATCTATCTGGATGTGGAAGTCTTTGTCCAAGAACACAAACAAGAAATCAGTACAAGAATCCACAGAAAACCAACCGCCACAAATAGTATCTTACATGCCAACAGGGGACATCACAACATCTCAAATGGAGCATCCCGTACAGGGAGATGCTCCGTACCAAGAGAAATTGCTCTGAATCCACTGACATAAGAACTCATCTGGAAGAAACTAGTACCAGATTCTTGCCAAGAGGGTACCCTGTGGATATCATCAAAGGTGGCAAAAATATAGTTAAAGAGAAATCAAGATCTGAATTACTCTGCAAGCGAGAAGAGATGGAAAATGAGGACACCACCCGAATTATCTTGGACTTCAATGTGGAAAATAGATGTATAAGTAACATCATCAAAAAGCATTGGAAGATCTTATTGCTTGATGACTCCCTGAGGAAAAGCTTACCATTGACCATTGAGAAAAACAGCATCATTAGGAGACCTTTTGACACATAGCCACATGGAAGCAAGTGGAAAAGAAAAAGATAATGCACGTGGCTAACAACTAAGGGTGGGCGGGCGGCTACGCTCCGTGCACGGAGTGTGCGTAGTGCCGGCTTCTACGCATTTTGCGTAGCAGGCGTAGAATCCAGCACTACGCACGCTCCGCAGACGGAGCGTAGCTGGTCGCCACCCGCCTCCCTCCCGCCCTCCCTAAATACTTTAAATTAAAAGTGTAAAAGAATTAAAAGGCACTTACCTTGCCCGCCGCTGCCCGCCGCGTCCCCGGGGCTCGCTATCTTCAGTGCTGCCGTCTTGTGTACTAAGGCGCATGCGCGGGCGGCCGCGCATGCGCATTTCTCACGAAAAAATGCGCATGCGCGGCCGCCCGCGCATGCGCATTAGTACACAAGACGGCAGCAATGAAGATAGCGAGCCCCGGGGACGCGGCGGGCAAGGTAAGTGCCTTTTAATTCTTTTACACTTTTAATTTAAAGTATTTAGGGAGGGCGGGAGGGAGGCCTGCGGATCGTAGTGGGGCTACGCGGAGTGTGGAGGTGGGCGTAGTTTTTCGCCCACTTCACGTAGCTCCGCGAAGCCCCACTACGCCCACTACGCCCAGGGTTACTAACAACTCCCGGATTCTGGAAATGTTCCTAGTGTAAAGCTTGTGAACATGGACATAACACTTGAACATACCCATTGTTAAACGGAAAGAGCGAACACATCACTGCTCACATTACATGTGAATCAAAATACGTAATTTACGTATTAGAATGTCCCTGCAAGAAAATGTATGTGGGGAGTACAATTAATAAACTTAAATTACGGATCCTACAACATCTTCGAGCTATAAAGAATAAGGATCTGGCGTACCCCATGGCCAAACATTTCTCAGAAGAACATCAGGGTAACAGCAAAGGACTGAGATATTTTGGCGCCAAGTTGGTAAAACAGATTGAAAGAGGGTGAGATCGAACCCTTGACTTAAGAAGAGCTGAGTCAAAATTAATTTTGGCAATGGGAACATGGAAACCATTTGGTCGCAATATGGATGCGGAGCTGCATGTTCATCTGTGAATACATATGGGACTGACATAGAGCACTAGACACTGGGAGCATAGGAGACGGAAAACCCTATTGAGTACTTTCAGGAATCAAGAAAGAAAATATAGGTGGAACCTAAGAACCATATATACTGACCCAAAAGGGATAGAGTGGGGGAAAAAAGGGAAATATATGAGAATGAGAGGAAGTTATCTGTGGTAAAGCTGTTAGCTTTCACCAAAGACAGATATAGGAAGAAAATATATATTTTATGATACTGAAGATCAACATAGAGAACCAAGTAGGTGTCTAAGGAAATCCAACATCCAATTCCCAATTCATAAAGGCACTATATAGACTAGCAATTGAAATGTAACTTTTAAATTGTTAATTTCTTTAAATCAAGAAGAGTTGCATCAAGAAGGCGCAATGCACCAGTCACTTTATCCTTCATAAAAACTATGAACTAACTGGGACCATGGTTTGAAACTGCAAGAATTATTGTATGATATAATTGCCGATACTAAAAAAGAACCCAACAGCCCAAAGGAAATAAAGAAAACAACAAAATAACAAATAACCATCGACTAGAATAATGAACAAGTGGAGAAAGACCCCTTGTTTTTTTTTTATGGATTGAAAATTGCAACATTATATCTGCACAATGCACTAGTCACGTTAAATCAGTCTGACTCCAAAAAGAGGGTTGGTAATGTAACCTTTTTTAAAGCTCATTAACAGACTTGAAGTTAAATTCTGGCATAAAATGATGCATCAACGTTAAATAGTTGTGTTTCTAAAGACCTGAGACGAAATGATGTAATATATAATAACAGCTAGAACACGTGAAGCAACATATGAACATTGTTGCGTATTCACAATTTTTACCTCTTGTTAGCATCTCTTTTTTACAGCTTTTAGGAATTGTGCATTATGGATTTGTCACTTTTAATTGCCAGTGCTATGCCTTCATGTACACATATAACCCCCCCTTTTTTTTTGCCTCTTAAAAAATGTGATATATCAGGTACTTGCGTCTAGATATAGATATAACTACACTAGAGGAAATATATGTTGGGAAGATGTTGATGATTGTATTATTAATATATGACTGAGGAAGCTAACCTTCCAGTGTTTACTGAGGTTGGACATGTGATGATTATGGATACAATGTACTTTACAGATAGAATTTTAATTCATCCGGTCCTAAGCTTTTCTATTCTATAGACCACCCACACTGTCCCCCTAACCTTCTCTATCCCAATCTCCTCCTCCTTTTTCACATACATAATCCACTCAATTTCCCTTTATTTTCTCTCATATCTCTCTCCTATGTTAGCACTAAAGCACTTTTTGGAATTAGGGATTCTGCGAGAACCTTGCTGGGCTTCGAACACGCCAGATTTTGTTACTTCTAGGTACTTTACTCTTTATGAACTGTAAAATTTGACATAAAAAAATACAAGAAAGAAAATGAGGAAAAGCATGCACTTTGAAGTGAAAAAATGTCTTTTTATGTTTTTTAACGTTTTTTAACATTTATCTAAAAATGCTTAAATGTGAAAACGATAAATTGCACTTAACAAACATAACTAGAAGTGGAAAAATGGCGGCCACTATTCGCCAAGAACATTGTTGTGGGTTACTGGTCTAGTCTATTTTTTAATCAACACAAAGGAGGGATCCTTTCACTCTATGGTCCAGTCGAATGCAACAGCCGAAACGTGTCGACAGTCCTGTTTTGTTTGCACACGGTGTAATATAATGAAATAAAAGTACCTGAAGCAAGGAGAAAATGGTGTGGACTCCCTCTGTGCGGTGGTAACTATGGTGGGAACCTTGCAATTTTTTTTTGAAGATATATATATATATATATATATATATATTAAAAAAGAATACTTGCTATTCGAAACGCGTCTGACCCGACATAAGCTGTGAGCGAATAAAGACCTGCTTAACCACGTTACCTGGTGTCTGTTTCCCGTCCTTTGGAGTGTTAACGGCTGGAGTGCATCTGAGAGGTGTGGGAAAATCATTTGGATATATATATATATATATATATATATATATATATATATATATATATATATATATATATATATATATATATATATATATATATATATATATATATATATATATATATATATATAGCCACACAATCCAACCAATTCAGTCGAGAAAAACGGCAAGCACTCCGATTTCAAGACGTTTCAAAGTCTATTTATTTTCCAAACCCCCTTCACCCCCGACAGACGCGTTTCGCAAGTAAGCTACGTCAGTGTTAGTTTGTGCAAACATTCAATCGCCATTTTAAACTCACCGCACTTTTTCATTTCATCAACATAGAAGATGGTAAATTCCATGGAAATGGCGGCCATCTTGTAGTGTAGTATTACAAGGATTGTACATTAGTTCAAACAGAAAAATAAAGTGCTCTAGTGCAAAATTAAAATCGTTGACAACAACAAACATTATTCTTATGCACACTATTTTCATGTATATGTTTCTCATAATATTGTATCAATTCATATATGTACATTCCAAGATTATGTACATTTGGATTCACATAGCTAGTTATGTAGGGGTGTATCCCCTAGTTTTAGATGAGATATATCCACTCCAAAGTTTTACAGTGCATATTCCTTTTCTTTATGGGGCCCTGTATGGGCTTGAATCCAAAGTGTGTATGATACAGATATTTACATATTTACAAGGCATTATCAGGGGATCGTGCAAGTATAGAAAGATACCTTTACCTAAACAGTGTGTGCACACAGAGTAGTTCCCAGTCCTGTTTCATAGGTGAACCCACATTTCTGCATCATTATTGAGGCCCCACGGTGTCATTGTTTTGAGGTCCAAGATATACCTTGACTCTGTGATGCGGAGTGCTTTTTCCCTGTCCCCACCACGTTCTGATTTTGTAATTTGGTCTATGCAGTAATAGCTGAGTAAATCCCTGTTGCTTTTATGGAATTCAGCAAAATGACGGGCTACCGGATAGGTCTTATCATTGTTCGCGATAGCCCTCATATGCTCCAGGATTCTCAGTTTGGTGGGTTTGATGGTACTGCCTATGTAACGCTTTTTACACGGGCACTCCAGACAATATACTGTAAATTCTGAATTACAGTTTAGATGTTTCGTGATCACCCTGTTAGGTTTATCCTCTACTGATCTTCCTGGGTATTCTTTTACTTTCTTGCTATACTATATATTTAAACCCTTTATTAAAGCTGCTGAGGCAATCCACATTTGAAAAGACCAAGCAAATATCCAGCATAAATTGACATCAGGTATCACATTGAACATTGCAAATAAAACACTGGTGTTTCCAGTAGGATTGCGTATTTGAACATAGAGAATGATACAGGGGAAACATTTTCTAATAAGGCAACAGAGATTCAAAAGGAAAGAAATGAATAGTACGAAAATCAAAAGCAAGATAAAAGAAACACAAATCATAATTACTAGATTGCAAGACCAACACAGTAATTCAGCTCGAGTGGTGGTAACCACCATCCCTGACAACATCCCCAGTCCAGAGAAAGCAGACGACCTCAGGCACCACCCAACCAATACATGGACGGCGTTCAGTAGTCCACACATTTGTGTGTTAACAAGAAAGTCAGAAGGATAGATCGAACACAATACAGCCTCCTTGTGTGTCAGGCAATACACCCCCGAAGCTAGGAGGGGCAACGCTTCTCCAATCTACCCGGACCAAGTCTCCTGCATCCCAGGGCAGAAGTGAGCCGCATTAGGGTTAGTACGATGGTAGGTGCAACGAAGGGGTCCCTCATGCCCTAGCCCACCCCAGTCGGTGTGTTGGGATGAAGTGACTGAGAGGGTGTTTCACGTGTCATTTTTGCAATATATTGGCGATACGGACCCCAGAAGTCAATAGGGCAAGAAGAGGTTGGGAGCTGCTCCGAATATTCCACACTATTCATATTACAGTATGCCACACTCCCAAGCAACGAGGTGACCTTGGGGGCGCGTCGTGCACACCAGAGCAGTGCAACCTCCCTTTTGGCCAGAAGGAAGCAAATGGACGCCAGTTTACGGGTTTTGCAGGGGAAATTTGCCACATAACCCAGCAGCGCAATTTCCGGTGTAACAGTCAGTGTCAGACCCAGTATGTCCCCCAGAATCTTGTGTACCTCAACCCAGTAGGTGTGGAGTCTCGGGCAAGTCCAGGACAGGTGTGCGAAATCCGCCTGAGGGGCACTGCATTTGGGGCAGGCATGAGGTCTGTTGGCGTCAATTCTGTGAGCAAGTGCCGGTGTGTGATACATCCTTCGCAGGAATTTAAAGTGTATGAGTTTGTGCCGACTATTCATGGAGACCTCCCTGGTCATAGCACAACATGCCTCCCATTGGTCGTCTGATATCTGCTTGCCCGGGTCATGTTCCCATGCGGCGCGGACCGTCCCATCTGACGATGGAAGTGAGGACAAGCACAACTTGTAGAGTTTAGACACCACATGAGCCCCTAAGTTATTTTGTATGATGAATGTAAGTGCGGGATTATCATCAGGCGGAAGGGGGAATGTGGGTAATGTAGCTCTGAACAACGCTCGCAATCTCGTGAGTATGAAAGTATCCATAAAGGTTCGATCAGTGAAACGGTGGTCCTCAGTCACAGAGAAGGCATGTCCATTGGGGAACAGGTCACTAACCGTGAGTAGTTGGAATTTGGATAGCGACCGGCGCACCACAGATTTGCCGGCTATAGGGAGCCAGTGTGAGTTGGGTAACGGAAGGGCAGATGAGTACAGTGTGTCTATGTGCAGGAAGCGCCTGATCTTGTCCCAAGCCCAAGTCGTTGTAGCGAGCGGGAGTATGTCGTGAGATTCTCGAGGTAGGCTCCTGGGGAGGACTGTGTTAAGTGACACCGGGAGCGCCGCATCAGCTTCAGGTTTCAAATGTGGAATTCTGGCATCCAAATGGTACCAATGGTGGGCATACGAGCATTGGGCGACCAAGTAGTAGAGGTAGAAATCCGGGACCCCAAAGCCACCTCTCTCATAAGTTAGTGTCAGAGTGCGCCAGGCTATGCGTGGGTTTCCCCCCCCCCCACACCAATCTCCTCAGGGCAGTGCGTAATTGTGTGAAAAAAACCTTGGTTAGAGGGATTGGTATGTTATTGAAGAGGTACAAAAACCAGGGGAGAACCACCATCTTAACAACAGCGATACGTCCGGCCAACGACAGAGAGAGGCGGAGCCATCTGTCAGTGTTGTCTTCTAGAAAATCTAGAGCTTGCCCGTAATTTAGACGAATGATGGACACTGTGCTTAGGGGCTTAGGGTAGTGGCGTTCCTCTAAGTGGGTGGCTAGTACGGTTGCATGTTTTTTGAATAAGAGAGTGAGTTTCTCGCCATAGGTTTGGTGAACAACTCACTCTGTGTTCACCAAACCTATGGCGAGAAACTCACTCTTGTCATTCAACAGTCACCACCCACGTTCCCTTAGGGAGAACCTTCCTGTGGGCCAGTTCCTCCGAGTTAAGAGGAACTGTTCATCTAAAGAATTATTCAAAAAACATGCAACCGTACTAGCCACCCACTTAGAGGAACGCCACTACCCTAAGCACCTTGTGAACAAAGCATGGAAGCGTGCCTCGAATAATAACCGCGAGGCACTAATTGAAAGACGTCCACCTAAACCACCAACTGAACGTCTGACATTTGTCAGTACATTCAACACAATGTCAAACTGAGTACAAAAACTGGTCCGCAAACACTGGGCGATTTTGAACAGCACTGATGCGAATCTTCCTTTACCATTGTTCGCATTCAAAAGGGCACCTAGCTTGCGTGATACCCTTGTCCACACAAGACCTAGGACAACCAGGACTGACAGTTCTACAACCTTGTAGAGCCTCCCTCCGGTCACTGGCCATCCCCCCTGTGGGTCATGTAGTGTTTGTCCCCAGACTGAGAAAACGACTACAGTCGACATAGGGACAGGTAAGACATGGTTACTCAAGAAACACACAAATTGTAACACTGACAACGTCATTTACATGATAACCTGTCCCTGCTCCTTACGATATGTCGGCTACACCACCCGCAAGATCAAAATAAGAATAGGGGAACACAAAAGCACTATTAGATGTCGTAAACAGGCCACCAAATTAACAAATCATTTTCTAGATCACAGACATACTGCCGATGAGATGAAATGGGTTATACTCGAACATCCATTTATTCCAGCACACATTAGTGACGTGTCCAAGTTCCTGTTCAAGAAGGAACAGAAGTGGGTCTTCCTTTTGAAGAGTCACATTGTAGGCTTGAACGATGATATACCCTGGACATCGCTATAAATTTATGATTTCGGGACCATCTCATCACATGAACTCAATTTAATTGGGATCCTGAACTGTACAAATCCCATACCACATATTGGTGCTTCTCTATGAACCTGGTACACTATTCCGTATTCCGGCCCCTGGTGCTACACTGTACTAACATAGAATTAATAAACAAACATTCATGTACATTGAATGCTGTTCTGGTTCTTACATTATAGTACATAAGTATGCAAGGGTCTGCATTATTGACAGCAACCCGACATCAACATATGTGCTGCTTCTTCCTTTAAATTAGATCTCCTACCACACGTGGAACGGGACATACTTTCACTTGATTACATCTTGGTTTATTTAACCTGACATTGTGCAGCAGATTACAGCCCTTTGGGTGGCGCTCTATATTTATATTTATATATATATATAGATGCTTTAGTCCTCTTTGTGGTGTTATACAAATAGGTGCTTTGCCTCGCATACTGAGTCTCTTGCTTAGATACATAACATACTGTAGTGTACATCGATTAGCAATTGAGCATTAGCGCAAGCGCAGTTCAGCAAATCGGTTCATATAGCACATGCGCGTTTCGACATTAAAGATCCTCAAGACGACGCATGCGCAATACACTTGAGATACCTAGCGCATGCCCAGATCTGTCGCGGTGCTTTAACCGGGCGGCGATCTAATCGAACCGCCCACACAACTACAACTCACTAGCGCTTTTGCGCAAGCCCATTCCTTTTGATTACAACAGCGCATGCGCGACTCGAAGCCATTTATCTTCGACGCATGCGCAGTCCAACCCAGATACACAGCGCACGCGCATATCCACTGTAGTGCTTCATTAGCGCGGCGATTTGACAATCCTCTACACAGCTGGGGCTAATGAGCCTATTAACGCGGACATAAATAGACATGCGCGCCCACGACCCTGCTACCTCCACTCCCTCTCGGACGCTGGTTTAGAGGTACCGACGGAAAGGTAGGGCAATACATCCTGCTGCCCCTCTTATTAGTGGGAACCAACTTCTAGCCATCTTAACGCCATTTAAGAGCTCTTTGAGTTGGGGTTTTAATCTGAGACTCTTGTTAACTTCCTTCCTGCATAGTATTGGCCATGAGCTACAAATGAGGTTGAGTCTTTTTTCTTGACAACTAGGTTTTGTTAGGAGATTACTGGGAATGCAAATAAAATTGAGTATAAGTCCCTCTGCTATTTTTCTGAGGTTCTGTTTTACATTTCCATCCTAACTAGAGCGGGGCCTCCTTCTTCCCGAGTGGGTGCCGGGTGAGGTGAGGCGTACTCCCACACAATGCTGGGTAAGTCATTACGCTTTTTACACATAGCCGTGATTGTTTACACGTATTAATGTAGACAGGATTAGATTGTCTGTTCTGTCAGCGGTGAGTGATTCTCTCACCGCAGTGTTTGTGTGCTTAGTTACGTGTTCTAGTTTCCTTAATTCCGTTACACACTATATCCTCCGATGCACGCTTATCCTCCTCTTTTTATAGGAGATACTGAAAGATCTGTATTCCCTCCAGTACACATCTAGGTTCAGAGGAACTGGTAGGATTTATCCAGCGTATATAGCGTGAACAGTCACATAGTTTTGTTGTTTATAGTTGCAGTCGCAGTTTCCCAATGGTCCTGAAGAAAGCTTAGACCAACAGTCAATTTAGCTGAAACATGTCGACCTCCACTCACTTTGCCTATGTATAGTTATTTTTTCAAACTATTTGGGCATTTTTAATATTGACCCTAGTACCATACTGATTAAACTTAATTTTGGTACTTTGAGTCAATTTTATTTTCACTTGTTCACTTTAATTTCTCCACTTGCACTGCACCCCATTAGCATCACCAGTGAAGCTCAGTGGTCTGGATTTACATCATGATAATCCATCTCCGCACCATCACTAGGTGCATTGTCTGAGATTTGGATTGATGACATCTCCCACATGACGACACTCCACCAAATGGGTGGGCTGATGGGATTTTCTTTACCAGCCCAGGGTTATCACTTCTAGTGTTACTAATGGTTTGGGGACTCTAGTTCAGTTACGGCACACATACTATTTTTCTGGACCAGACCACTTTCTTGGTTGTTGACGTTTAGAATAAGGGCACAAGTGGTCCTGGTCGTTAAATAAGCCCTGTTGACCCTCCCTACATTTATTTTATTTATACAGCATATTGCATCACCTGTTTACGTTTACTGGTGGAGTTTAAGCCCCGAACATTCCATGTCATCAATATTAGTCTAGATTGACCAGACTGCAGACCTAACCGGGCCATATCGTCAAATCAAGAACTGTAAGCAATAGGTGGTCGCCCAACAAGCCGACACCATAAGTCTCGCAATCTATCAAAAAAAGAAAATGAGCCACAAAAAAAAAAAATACAAACCATCCCCCACCCACCACCCAGCCTCCCAGTACCCCTTGAGAGGCAGAACCCAGCCAATCTCTGGTCAGCAGTGCAGAACACCAATAGCCAATTATACAGAACAGCAAAACATTTCTGCAAACTTAAACGTAACAAACCCCAAGAAGAACAAAATAAGGAGGCATACGCCATGGGGGGAGGCAACGCTACCCCCAAGCGGGCAACCCAGCTACGCGAAATATGAGATATTGGCAAATAACGAAATCCAGCAAATTCGGACCGTCCCACCACATAGAGAAAGAGCCATGACTGGAGGATCCTCGGATGATCAGCCCAGGCCAGTTTCTACAAACAAGTCCGCGCTAGCCTGTGTGTCAGTTTGAGGTGGAGAGTTAGGCCTGGAGCCGGAAGTCGAGCCCGGACCCTTTTTGTAAGCATGACAAAAGTCCTGGGCCTCAGCCGGAGAGTCAAAGAAGCAGAATCTACCGTTAACATCCACCTTCAGACGCGCCGGGTAAAGCATACTGTATTTCAAGCCTAGATTGCGAAGAGCCGCCTTGACACTAGTGAATTTCCGCCGTGCCTCTTGCACCATTAACGTGTAGTCCGGAAAGAAGGACAACTTGCTCCCCTGCCACTGCACCTCCCCCATCTCTCGTGCAGCTCGGAGTGCGGCGTCACGGTCCCGAAAGTTCATAATCCTGGCATTAATGGGTCGGGGCAATTGCCCCGGTTGCGGTTTAGACCCCAGCGACCTATGTGCTCGCTCCACCACAAAGCCAGCCGTGAAGGTGTCTTTTCTGAACAGTTCAATAAGGAGGCTTTCAACAAAGGTGTCAATCGGCCAGTGGCAGTTGTCTCCGCCACACCAAGGATCCGAATGTTATTCCTCCGACTACGCGCTTCCAAGTCCTCATTCTTAATGGCCACATCTTTAAGAATTTTTTAGACTCGTTCCAGCCGTTTCAGCATCTTAGAGGACCCGTCCTCTACATCCGATATTCTGGACTCGGCTAAGTCGAGGCGTCGGTCGTGGGCCTGCACCATGGAGCCAATGTCAGATAACTTTTTCTCCAGTCTATCGAAGCGCGTGTCCAGTGCCTTAAAGCCAGCGCGCATTTCCCCCATCATCGCGGCCATCATGGACGTTGCATCACCTCCGTCCTGTGTCCCATGAGCGCCAGATGCCGCACCAGGCGGGGGGTCGGCGGCGGGGAGAGGTGGTTTGTCGAACGTGAGCTTCCTCTGGGAAGGGTCTCTTTTCCCCATCGTCAAGGACGCACTGCGAGGCCGCAGGTGCAGCGACAGTGGCGGAGAACAGGGATCAATGATCAAGGTGAGTGATCAAACTCAGGAGCCACCAGAGCCTGTGAAGAACCAGCGGCTCGTGTACCCAGTGAGTAGGTCCCAATCCAAGGGAGCAATTTCAGGAGAAATGTCAGCCAGCACAGTGATCCGACTCCGAGTCTCTCCTGGTCATGGGCCCTCGCTACGCCAAGCGTGACTGATTAGGGAGAGCCTGCGTTGGAAGAAAGCGGAGAGGCACCGGTTCCGCTGCAGCAGTCGCACGGCGGGGCCGCTGTGTTACACCGGAGATTTTTGTCAGGTCCCCCAGCAGCCGCGCGCCCCTCTCCCTCCGCCCTCCACCAGGCCCCACGGCCGCCACCTGAACTCCCGCACGGGCCCGTAATCTAGGTCCCGGCTCCGGCGCTCGCCCGGGCCGGAGGCCCTCGCCTCACGCTGGGAACCAGGCAGCCCAGAGCAACGGGAACCGTGCAGCAAGGGCGGCGCCTACGCGAGCCTAGCAGGGGAGACAGCAGGGATCGGGATCGCGACCGCCAGCGGCCAAGCGGCACTCACCCAGCGCTCCAGCGCAGAGAGGGAAGATGGCGTCGAGGTCCGGAGGCCTCAGGTCCCCTCCGCCGTGTACTCTGTGCTCGACCGCTCCCGCAGCACAGAAATTTCACCCAGGTGGTCCCGCGGACATCGGGAGGTAGGTCCTAGCATCTGGGAAATAGAAGGGGCGCAGATTACATCCCTTTTCGCTGTTGTCGGGCGCCCGCTCGGAGGAGTTTCACAGCAGAGCGGCCATTACGTTCTCTGCCGTGGCCACGCCCACTTTCTTGCTATACTTGCAAGCTTTGCAGCGCAAGCACGGGAAGAAGCCTGTGATCCTATTGGTAGCCGAGGTTGCAGATTGGGGGGGAGAAGTGGCTATGAATCAGGTGATCTGATAATGACTGGCATCTCCGATAGGTAATCATAGGTCTATCAGAGATATGTTTTTTCAAGAGGTTATCTGTTTTTAATATATGCCAGTTTTTCTTAAACGCCTGGATAAGATCACCTGATTTGATGTTAAATGTGGTGATCATTCTGACCTGATCATTCTCATTCTGCGCCTCCTTCACCAACAGGAGATCCCTCCTGTTGATGGTTTCTGCCTTAACGGTTGCCTGATTTAATACACTCTTTGAGTAGCCCCTAGCCTGGAATCTGTTGCTAGCATCTTTTTGGGCATCTCTAAAATCTGTTTCCGCTGAGCAGTTCCTTTTGAGGCGCAGATATTAACCGTAAGGTACGTTCCTGATTAGACTCCTAGGGTGATGGCTAGCCGCGTGTAGCACGGCATTGCCTGCCGTGGGCTTCCTATAAAGTCTAGTGTGAAGGTTGTTGTTGTCCACAAATACTTCTAAGTCAAGATAACATACGCTACTGTCAGTAATTGTGCTAGTGAATTTTAGGTTCAGATCATTATTGTTAAGCGTTGAGACATAGTCCTCAGCCGAAGTTTTATCTCCGCGCCAAACAACAAAGAGATCGTCGATGTATCTTGTCCACATCAAAATTCTCTCATTCCACATTTCATTATTACCTCCCCAGGCCTCGTGCTTCTCCCACCAGCCCACGAATAGATTTGCGTAGCTGGGAGAGAAGCACAAGCCCATTGAAGTACTCCTGATTTGCTACAGCTGGCCAGAGAAAAGGAAGAAGTTATTGTACAGACAAAATCGCATCATACACAAAAGCGAACTTTTTCTTGTTTCCTGTCCAGGAACCACTTTGTGGCACTTAGCCCTTTTTCATGATCAATGCATGTGTATAGATTAACAACATCAAGTGTTATTAGTAGCATATCATTCCCAAGTGACGCTGTCCATGATGCGAAGGAAATCCTGCGTGTCCCTCACATAAGAGGGTAAATCCTTCACAATCGGTGCCAAGTATGTATCAATGAAGCAAGAAGTGTTCTAGAGTAGGCTGCCTATTGCCGAGACAATAGGCCTCCCTGTTGGTCTTTTGGCATTTTTATGGATTTTTGGCAGGTGGTAGAAGGTGGGAAGAACCGGGGAATCGCAGTGAAGAAAAGAGTATTCCTCTCAACTGATCATGCCATCACTCTTCCATTGATTGTTCTCTCTTTACCATAGCATAGCACTCTATGTCTCTCAATTGTCTTAGTGCCTCATGTTCGTAATTATCCTTACTGAAGATAATAATGTTCCCACCCTTATCCGAGGGCTTGATCTCCATCGATTTATCATTCCATAGAGATTTAATTGCTTCCCATTCCTTCCTTGTGATATTAGATGTTCTCATATCCATTTTGTTGTTAGCCATTCTTTCCAGATCTGCCGTTATTGCTTCACTGAAAACATCAATCGCATCGTGAGATGCATTCGGCAGTTTCCTTGATTTGTTCATTAAATTGCTTGGATCTCTGACTTGTGTTATGGAGGTTACATTATTTCTCTCCATGTCTTGCTCCTGATTTTGTAATTCCTGCGTGGGAGTTAGCATGATATTCAGGCGATTATCTTCAATTGTTTCCTCCGTTAGTGTTGTTTCTATCATTCCTGGGCTTGCTGATTCTTGCCCTAATATTGGGTGTTGTAAGAAGAATTTAAGTTTCCTAATATATCTGAACAAGTCCATTTTTGTGTCCACAAGCTTGAACTCACTCGTCGGACAAAAGCTGAATCTTTTTTTGAGTACCTTGATCTCATCAATCGTCAAGTTCCTTTTAGACAGGTTGTTGATGTTGATGTTGTTTCCAGTAGGTAGTTCTAGTTATACCTTGTTTCTATTCAAAAAGTGTTTTTTCTTTTCCCAATAACTTTGCCACCGGTTGACGAATCTTCGCAAATTTTTCAAAACTAGTGGGGCGCTCTGGTCCGCTCCCATCTTGAAAGTTTCGGGGTGATCCAGCAAGCTAAAGGTAGCCCTCAAAAAGAACTCTTTTTCTTAAATGGTGTAAATCCGTTCAGTAGTTGCTGAGAAAATCAAAAAATAAAAGTTTCAATATTTAGAGGCACGGAGGATCTGCGGACCCTCCTGACCACAAGCTGTATTCTAATTGACTGACAACACTTCAAACCAGGAAGTGTTCGCAGCCATCTTGTGCCTCAGTTCTGAAATGCGCAAAACAAGAAAAGGGGGCGGGGTAGAAACACCCTAACCCCCTAGGCCTGCTCAGGGGGTCCCACAAGGACCCCCAGGGCCAAAAAACATTACTGAAGGTACCTGGTGGGCTAGGTGGGCTAGTTGAACCCCAGGGACCCTCAGGATTCAAGGGGGCTTAATCCCCCAACTTAAAACGTGCCACATGTGTGCAAACACGCCCTGTGGCACGTTTTAAGTTGGGGAATTAATTCCCCTTCAATCCCGATGACCCCTGGGGGCCAACTAGCCCAACAGGTACCGCCAAAAAGCGCCAGAGTCCTGCGTTGTAGAGAGGTGGTCCAGGCCATGCCCCTTTTTACACCTCTCTGCAATGCAGCTCCTTGGCCCTTACTGTAGGTACCTGGTGGGCTAGCTGGACCCCAGGGACCCTCAGGATTCAAGGGGACTTAATCCCCAACTTAAAATGCGCCACGGGGCACATTTGCACAGTGGTGAAGGGAGGGGGCGGGGCCTTTCTGCACCTCTGAATTTGAGGTAGTTTTAATACCCCTGCCCTATTATGTACCAGGGCCTTACAGAGGAGGTCATGCTAATCACAGGGGTACCCCAACACATAGTGTTCTCTAGTGTATGTAGGTGTTTTCATTGTATTCTAAGTGTCTTTTAGCATAGCACTGGTTCTAGGCGTGGTTAGTCAGAGTTATTTACCACCAGTACCGTCTGAAAAAGTTGAGGGCATAGGATAATTTTGTAACAAGGCCTCTTTCTGCTCCTCTGTTTTTTCTTTCTGCACTTCTTGCTTTTTCCTGCACTTTTCCTCGTCTTTGAGGACTTCTTTCTGCATTTTTTTTTATTCATTCCGTGCATTTTTTCTACTTTCTTCACGTCCTACCTCTGTAGGCATAGTTCTAAACTAACATTTAAAAGAACCTTAGAAATTCACTTAAAAACCATAGGTTTCAGGCATGTTATAGTTCGAAATTAGCATTTAAAAAACCTTTGAAATTCACAGAATAAACCATCAGTTTCAGGCACGTTATTGCTAGAAATTAGCATTTAAAAAACCTTAGAAATTCACTGCAAAAACCATAGGTTTCAGGGGCGTTAACGTAGAGCAAAGTATAAAGGATTTAACCCGTTAACCGCGGCGGTAATTCCGCCGTGGTGCGGGCGTTTCCGTGCGCGGGTGGGGCGCCGTCGGCCAATGGCCGACGGCAGCATGGAAAGGGTTAAGAACAAAAGAACAATAAAGTCAAAATGCAAAACAATGAAAATCCCAAACGGAATTTGATTTTTTTTTTAATGAGCTAAATAATAACAAAATGGCAAAAATAAAAAAGGGGTACCTTGAGATATGAATTTTAAACATTTTAAGTAGGAATAGCACCAAGAAACATAAAATGGCAATGATATTCAACGGTCGCAGTAAAAGTGATATAAGCACAATTTGTGGCTGTCTGCAGTGGAGTTTGGATAGGATACACAAACCAGGTTTGTTGTGGCCAAGGATTATACCATTTGAGTTAGTCCTTTAACCCTTGCATGCGTGGCGAATCTTCGCGCTGTGTGGGTCTTTTACATAGTGGGCGAGATTCAGACGGCCCCCGGCAGTCTTGAGCACACGCCCAACGTAACTCATGACAGGCGAGGGCCGTCATGAGCATGCAAGGGGTTAAGTCCCAAACCAGCACAAGAGTACACTTGTAAGGCCCCCTCAGGACCTCACGGGTGGCACTTAAAAAGACTTGATCGGTGTCAGGGAGATGACAACAGAAGGGTACAGTTGAGGTCCAGATGCCGATGGATGTTGCTGGAAAGGCCTCTTGTAGCTTGTTGTAGCTCTGTAGCTTGGACAAGTGGCCAGTCTTATGACCCTCACCCTTGGAGTCCACTCCTTTGTCCCGAGTACAAGAGGGAGAAAATCCAGTCCTTCATGGCTCCTCTCAGGTCACAGAAGCAGGTCAAGCCCTCTTTTATTTCTCCTCAGGTCCAGCAGTGTTCTGAAGTGGGTGCCTAGAGATGCTACCATTATGCTTGGCACAAGCCAGTGGATGGGAAGGACTCCAAGGCAGGCCCTAACCAACGGGGTAAAAGTTCAGACCCTAGCTATTTTGGGCATTTGCAAGCTGGCGAAAGTGTTCAGCCATGCTAAACTTCAGCTCCGAGTGATGGAGGTGTATGCGGTGAGTGTACTACGGTAACCCCGGTGCCCTCCCACATCTTACACCAACATCCAGTCTAAAGCAGCCACTGAACCCCCAATAAACCAACATTACGCAAAAGATTGGCATTTCCTGCAGTGCTGAGAAGTGGGCCAGGGGAAACCAGCAGGTGGATAACAACTGTGCAACTTCAACCAGTTTTAGATATTTTCCCTTTCAGTATCATCAGTGATTGAGGGCAAGTTGTATAATTTCCAACATGACAAAATCACAACACAAACATACAAAAAGTAAGATTGACAACACTGTTTTGTTTATTAACTTGTTTTCTCTTTTGTAACTAGCTGTGCATTGGACACTTGATGTTAGGCTCAAGTCTAATGTCTGGCTCATGCTTTTTTATAAGACAAAGCAGGCGTGAGCCAGCATTTTCTGTAAGGAGTTGACAGGATTATTCTGATCTCTACAATCAAATGTGTATCCAAGCAAGCACCTACTGAATTAATGCTCGACTTCATGTATATTTCAAAACTTTAATCAAATGGTTACACTATGAAACATTAAATTCCTTGATCTTTTTTGAGCTGTTGGATTTAAGGCAAACACATATCAGTTCTGGCTTGACTCTGCCGCAGAATGCTTTCGCTTCTGCCCCTTCGGCAAGATGCAAGGTGGATAAGGTTCAGTACGTGGCCTATTTGTTTGGAATATCAGCTTAGACAAAGAAGTCCTATCATCACACAAATCTGGATTGGACATTCTTTTATTCTTTATTACACATGAGAACACACGTTCCTCTTCTGCATTACTGTGTGGTAAAGTAAAAACAAGTCTTGCGATTTTAGAAAGTAGAAAAAACTTGCTCCTGTGTGAGCTTCGAAAGATAAAATCCCGCTCAAGATGAAACCAGACAACATCTATTCTGTATGCATCAACCTCTCCACTGGCACAGTTTACTTTAATGGTAGCATCTTCCCAGGTTTTCGCAGGAACATCTGCAAATTCAATAACTTGGTAAGTGCCAAACTCTTGCTTGAGGAAGGTCAGATCTTTTTTTGTGAATTTTAAATAAGTTTTAAACCGCTCAACCATAAAGAGCACACTTTCAAAACCATATTTATGTTTTTCAAAAAAGTTGAAGACTCTAGCATGTTTGAGCACCTCGTCATGAACTGGGAGCACTTCTAATGCCCATTTTACTGCCTCCTGGTGAAAAGAGCGCACAGCTTCAAAGAATTTAGATTGGGTTTGAGTTTCAATAATCCCTCTTTCAAGCATGCTCTTCAGCTTTCCACGAACACTGATGCCTACATAAAGGCTAGATTCGGGGATCTGGTAGTCGCAGGAACTCCGATCTGGAAGATTGGTTTCTGGATTTTTAATGAACGATTGGACAACCTGGCCCAGATAAGCTCTATTTAATAGTAATGTCAGAAGATCCACAATGGCATCATACAACAGATGAATTACTGGATCTTCTCTCTGCAGCAAGAGGTTGAAATTCACAAATGCTGGTAATGAAGACTGAAGGAACAGGCAATAGATCTCAGTCATAGGGTTCTCGAAGCAATGAACCAGCCTCTGCAGTCTGCTCCAACTAGCTCCATCAATATCCGTAGTGGACGAAAAATAAGAACGGAGGGAGTCAAAGTTAAGAATCAGTTGATCCAAACAAGTAAGCATTCCAAGCCAACGGACAGAAATTTCCTTCAGCGTTTGACAGTAGTCGGAGTCTGCAAACTTACAAAACTGACCAGACAAGTTTGTCATTTTCGATGCATGTTCAAACCAGAAGTATAAATCAATAAGAAGATCCTCAGCATCAAAATCTTTTAGGAAGATGCAGAAAGCAGATGAGGCTTGCAAGGCACAGTTGTCTGCTACTTGACTTGGGCATGCCATGAAATATATGTTTTCATTATAATTGTGTGCAATAGTTTTTATAGGGTTTAGGTTCCCCATATTAAATGAGGTGTTATCAAGCCCAAACCCAATACAATTTTCCCAAGGAATGGAATGTTTATGCACAGCATTGCAAACAGCATCAAATATACCTTCGGTTGTGTCATCCTTCCTTATGCACATGTCCAGAAATTTACAGCATACTCTGCCCTGTTTAGAGCCAAAAATACGTACAGTCAATGGAAATGCTTTTTGCTCAGGGTCTTGATATCTGCTTCCATCAATGCAAAGACTGAACACTGATGCCTTCATGTCATCTGTTAAGTTAGCCAACAATTCTGGTACAATTGCTTCATTCAATATGCTGTCTGCTCGCGTTTTATCACAAGTGAAGGACCGGGCAAATTTAGAGTCCGGAAAACTTTGGGATATTATACCAACCAAGTGATCTGCTGCAGCAAAAGGGACTGTGTGTTCAGCAAAAAATTTGGTGAATTTCCATTCAGCTTGCCTCACAAGCCTCTCTTCAGTGGACTCTTGCTCTGCTAAAGGCCCAGTGCTTGTCTTGTTTTTTAACTTCCTCTCTTCGAAAGTCCTGTGTGCTTTACCTGAAATATGGCGTTTCACATCAAATATACCTTGATGAGCGCAGGATACATTCTTTTCACAAATCAGACAACGGAAGCAGCTGGAATCATTCTTGACAGGAACAATGATCCCTAGGAGGTAAAAAAAGGATTTTCAAAATTAGATTTCTTTCATATGTGGCAATCTTTAAGTAAAGTGGCAGCAGATTTTAATACATAAGGGATTTTTATGCTAAGCTTCTATTTCTCACATAAGTGCATATGTTAACATTGAAATATTTAAAAATGTTCTGGTAATGCTACTGTGTTTGGCTCATAACTGTGAGTGGCACTTTGCCACGGATTGTTTTAGTCTCTCAATATGTCATGAAAGAGTCACTGGGTCCCTCATCTTGCATTGAAACATCTATTCATCCACCTATTTTTTTCCATTCACCTATTTAACCACCTGCAATAAAACAAACACACAAACTCAGCAAGCATATGGAAGATTCATGTGAGAATAAATGTAGAAAAAAAATGTCACCTAACCTTGGTGGGCATATGGTTGCAATGTAAAAAAAATATATACATAGCAATAGGCAATCATCTTGTACATAGTGTATCACTGTTTTAAAGTTCCATCCTCGCTGCAGTGTTTAGAACAAATGTGTTGGTCACCTTGGAGCAGTAAATACAATGATACATTATGCACAATACCATTTCAAGTTGGCCGCTCATATCACTGGGTGGCCATCTTAGATTGGTAACATTTACAGTGTGCCTCTATTGTACTAATCATCAAACGACAAAACCTTGGATAGTCTCCACGTAGGGAACAGGAGACAATGGCGTCACTAGAGTGAACTGGCCTCCAACGGCAAATGTTAAACACAAGAATCGCCACCTGAGAAAATGTTTCTTTGTTCCTTTATAAGTGATTATCCACCTCAAGTCTATCTACGGACACACAAACAATTGTGACAGGATGTCCTCACACCCCACCAGGTGTAATGCTTCATCATAGGACTTTCCTCGCTCTTCAAAAACTCATTCTGATTAAGAACAGGCCTACACTTAATAGTAAAGGAGGCACTCCTACCTGACTATTTAACTGTGATATAAGTATGTTAAAAACCAATGTGATAAATCAAAACGACCTTTTTATCTAAGCGAGATATCACTAGGTGTTAAAAAATAAGTATGGAGACTGGGGGAACCAATACCCCATCTCCCACTTAGACCATCAACATGTTTCTGCCTCTTGGTTCACAAGAGTGTGACATTTGTCAGGACGGAACACGGGATCATATTGTGGCTTGTACTCCTGTTAGTGCCACTTTATATTCAGACTGACATTAAAAAACAATATTTTGGGAGGAGGTAAGGAAAAGTCTTTTCCAGTTCTCCTCTCATGTTAAATCTGTTTGCTCACATCTTTTTAATGGGCACCTCAGTATCTTGGGGCGGAGGCGATAGTGTACTTTGTTTTGAAAACCCTTGCGCTGACCAGCTGTTCTTGCTAAATTGGCACCCTAGCAATAGCTTTTCAGGGATAGATTGTTCACCCGATTCTGGTGCTTATCAAAATTACCCAATATAGCACTGCCTCACATGCAAAAATGTTTGTTTCTTTCTACAGTTTTGCATTCTAAGATTGCATGCAATCTCCAAAAAATATCCTCTGTAGTCGCTTGAAAATTGACTAGGGGGCATATGTATCAAACGATTTTGTAATAGCAAATGCTGCGATTCGCAAAAAAACAGCGTTTGCGAATACAAAATCGCAAAACGCGATGTATGAGCAATTTTCGCGTCGCATTATTAAGGAATCGCTAATATTGCGATTTTTTAATTTTGCGTAAGCATTTAAAGGAATCGCAAATTACGATTCCTTAAATTCTATGTAACAAGCACCCAAGTTGTGCGATTTCTCTTGAAGATATCGCAAATTACCACCAACTTACAGTTGGTGGTAATTTGTGATTTCTTTGAAAAGTGCACTTTTTGGCATTTGCCATGTGGTGCACATACATGCCCTTATGGCATGTATGTGCGCCATATGCGCACACATGCTCATTTCAGGGGTGCATCGGGGTGTCCTTACGACACCCTTGCACCCTTGAAAATATTCTCAATTTGTGATTCTCTAATTGCAAATCGTAAATTGAGAATGACTTCCCCCTCATGGCCCATAGGAATGAATGGGAAGGTATTCCTTAATTGCGATTTCGCAATTTGCTAATCGCAATTAAGGAATAACAAGAAAACTCAAAATATTTGCACATTTTTAAATACATCCTGTTATGCGATTCTCAAATAGCGATTCTCAAAAAATCGCTATTTGAGAATCGCAATAACAGATTTTGATACATATGCCCCTTGGACTTAAAACGTCCAATTTTTGCCTCTCCTTTACTTTCCAATGAGCCTCTCGTTTCTTTGCATCCTTTAATCACAGCCTAGTATAAGTCACACACGTTTGCCGTATCGCCTATCATTTTATTTCTGCAAATCTCCCACACCTCATTTCAAAGATGTAACCTTGCCTTTACAAGATGTATCCCTGCAGCCTGACAATACCTAATCTCCTATAGCTTATACATTAATAATGCCAACCATTTGCATGGACCTCCGCCCAACTAAAGATCACACTAAGGGCCCGATGTAGGTAATTCTAATTTACCACTTCTTAAATACCGAATCATACCGATTCGGTATTTAAGAAGTGGTAAATTAGAGGGGGGGAAATGTAGGTAATTCAGAATCGGTAAATACCGAATCGGTAAGATTCGGTATTTACCGATTCTGTAAATACCGAATCGGTATCCCCCATTGATTCCTATGGGCCTTGAAGCCCATAGGAATCAATGTGGAATACCGAATCGGTATTTACCGATTCGGTAAATTCCGATTGTTGCAAGGGTGCAGGGGGTGTCACTTTGACACCCTCTAGCAACCCAATTCCGGACTTGTGTGCCATGTGACACACAGACATGCCCTAAGGGCATGTCTGTGTGTCACATTGCACAGGTGTGCATGCACAGATGTGCATGCACACCTGTATTCGGTATTTTACCACCCAATAGGATTGGGTGGTAAAATACAGATTCTTAAAGCCCTGTGGCACTCTGACATGTGCCAGCTACATCTGCATTTACAGAATCGGTATTTTGCTGAGTCTGTATTTACCGATTCGGTAAATACAGAATCGGTAAAATACCGATTCTGTAAATGCATGCCCTACATCTGAAAAACGTAATACCGGTCGGAAACGGCCGAATTCGGCCGTTTCCGACCGGTATTAGGGCACCTACATCGGGCCCTAAGCTTCTATAAATTTTTTCTACCAAATATAAACTGGAATAAATGCATGGAATTGTTTCCTTAGTGCATAAAACTAATCCCTATAACCTATTATAACATGGGTAAAAACACTAACCATTGATTCCACAGCAGAATGCTGCTTGGCGTAAATTCCTTCATCATGGGTAGTAAGCGCTATATGTATTCAACTGCAATAAAATATATAACCCTACTGGCTCACACTAATACCATAACACTCAATGGTGTTAAATAAAAGGTGACAGTAGTCCATACAGGCTGCATAATCATATTTACTGCTTGACACTCTTACACTTATATTAAGACAAACTTGCTATGGGTCATGTCAATCCATAGTACTTTACCAGTCCACAGCAATCAGCCACCCATCACAAATTGAACAGACATGGTATAACTTTGGAGATCTGCCACACGCTCCTGGCCAACGGAGGACTTTAATTTGGTCCTACCACTGCAGGTCACAAGAAGCTATACATCATGACTGCTATTTTTATGGTTGTAACTAACCAAATAAAGTTTTCTTACTGACTGACTGACTGACTGACTGCTATTTGACATCTCACAATGACAATCAGATATGGGATGGTATTAAGGTCCATCCAAGCAAATCTGTCGACTATTTCTCCTTCCAACCTATGCCTGCTCATAAACTTTACATAAAATATCTCAGAATGGACTACCCACTGCAGTGCATTAACCAGCTAAGTACACTATGATCTTACAAAATACTATAAAGGGACCTGCAAAGTTGTAGAAAGCTTCCAGCTTAAGCAAAAAGCAAACGACTTGCCTCTATGTCACACATTTTCATCAATTACACTGCTAAGTGCTGTGTCCCTTAACACAATAACCATACCTTGGTGGTCATCACTCACACGTGAACACTTAACTTATTGAGTTTTGTATAGTGAGAACTTGACCCAAAGGCATCAGAGCACTTTACAGAATGGGGACTGCCGCAATTACATGAGTTACCTATGGAGTAAATATTCATACATAGCAACAGTACATAAAATAAGTATACAAGAGACAGTAGGATATGTGGACAATATAGTCATAGTGCTTTACAGAGTTGGCACAGCAGCAAATACCAAGTTACAAGTGGAGTAAGTAAGAATACATAATAACAGTGTTATAAAGGAAGTTAACAATAGACAGTAGGATAAACGGATTATATAGTTTTGAGGTAGCTACGAAAGGGTGTTGCAAATGTGGGGAGAGTAGAGGCACAGTTCCCCCCTCCCCCCAGGTAGTGAAGCTCATAATTTTCGGAGATTGAGGGGTGCGGCAACAGACTAGTCAGATGGTTTAGGGGAAGGGTTATGATGTGTTTTAAGGAGAAGAAGTTTCTGTTTCTTTCTGAAGTCAGGGAATGATTGATTGTAACGCAACTCCTTGGGCAGTGACTTCCAGATTCTCCCTCTATGCAGATGATATCTTATTATACATTGCAAGCCCGGACACAACACTACCGGTGGTCTTCAAACTAATCACGGTACGGTAAACATGCTGGATATAGTATTAATTTGGGGGAAATCCACCATCTACCATATCAGCGGCCCCACGGACATATAATCAGTACCGCCCGTCTCTCGACTGCAGCCAAGGGCTTTCAACATCTTAGACTGTTTATCTCCCTTAATGATATGGACTGTCTTACCCACAATATCCAACGTGTCCTGCAAGAATTCCGAGAGGACATGGCCAGATCTATTGCAACACTCATAAGAGTTTGTATCAATTATATTTACTCCCTATTTTCATTTACATATTTCATATATGCCTGAGAACTACAAGTCTGGCATGTAAGTATAGTATTTTCATTTTCTCGTTCACCTTTAGCTCGTGTTGGCACAAGCATGCAAACACACTACACATATCACCATAATGGGCACCTTTTACCACAAGTGAATCACAGTTATGTACGAACAGAGTGAACTTAGTGAATATATTATTTATGTTGACATGACATATATACATATATATTTCTTTTTAGTGATGCTCCCTGATGAAGGGCTCTGTGCCCGAAATGCATAGGAGGAGTTAAAGCCAGATGCATTTAAAAAATGTTGCAACTATGTGAAAAGAACATAATGATATAAATTGACTTTGAAGCAAAGAAAGCAACAATAAAACGTTTATTTGAAAATTTAACTCAAGAATTCTGTAAGACATTTATTGTGGAGTTCATGGTACTATTCCCAAGAACAAGGAGGTGTGCTCAAAGGGATGGGACCAGCAGTTTGTTGGAATCACGTCCATCTTGGAACTTGAGTCAGACTTCAATACATCATTTATCAGACAACCACTGTTTGCCTACACCAGAGCAAAAAATCTGGGGGAAATTCTGAAAATGAAGTCAGAGAAACCTATTGAATATAAGGGCACTCGTCCATGCATGCACTGTGGAAATTATAACAACATCATAAAGGGCACTAAGATAACACATCCAATGAAAGGCCACAATATCAATTTGAGAGTAAATGCCACTTGTGACTCCACTCATGTGATATACTTACTGAAATGTCTGTGCGGCAAAGTATATATCGGTAAAACGGAAAGGAAAATAAAAACACGATTGAATGAGCACAAATCCAACATACGGACCTTTAATCAGAAATCGACAGTGGCGTTACACTTTGCTGAAGAACATCATAATGTTTCACAATTAAAATTTCTGATGGGGGGACGGAGCTTGCCGGCAACGATGGTGGACGCTTGAAGTGAGAGCTCCGTGCCGTCGCTCCTAAATATCCTGAATTTATCCTGAAATAGCCGAGCCCCATGGTCGGCGACGCTGTCTACCGGCCCCCGGACGGTGCCCGATTGTAGCTGAGAAAGAGCGAGGAGATTCTGAGCCTCCGCGGCCACAAACGATCCTGGACCGACATCGCGGCGACCTAGGCCGCTAAGCCGGGCGGTTGCTTAGATACCACCCCGGAGTGCGTCACTCGACGTGCGGCCAACGCAGCATCCTGAGACGGGGAGAGCTCGCACCACTTGATGGGACCGGACATTCCCAGCGAGACACGGCAGCGGCTGCAAACCCAGCTCTCTACCCCCTCAAGGAGTGTGACGGGGGATAGGGGCGATAGCTGGCCCCTGCTTCACTGAACCGACGAGTGGGCAGCGGCGACCGATAACAGCGTGGCGCCATTACTCTTCGAAAATATTGCACCGGGAACACTGCCTACCTGACGAGACTCGGAGGGACGGAGAAACAGTGATCTCCACGCGGTCCGACAGTGCGACGCATGGCCTTCATGGCGCGGCAGTGAGTGTAGTTTTGCCTGGTTCCTGCACGAGGACTGGAGCGGATAAGGAGCGCTAGTGCGGATCTGACTGTGAGTTGCGACCAGGGACTACTCCAGACAACGACGGACAACCCTTCAGAGCTGACACAAGCAACGGGAAAGCTCACGGTGGAGACCCGCTCGGCGATTACTAGCGGGGGCAACATGGGCAAAGGAGATAAAACGCAGTCCAAACTGGCGTTCGAACAACGCAAAACGCGGCCCCCGGACACACAGGAATAATCGCCTACGCAGCAAGGAAAAAGCCCGGAGAGTTCGTTTTACACAGACATTAAGGGGCTTCTAGTCACGATGGAGAAGAGCCTTCAAGATAGCATGACCGCGATAGGTTCAAAACTTGACGCTCTCACTTATCGGATGGACCGAATGTCGGAGCGTGTGGAGAAGCACGCGGAAAGACTGGATATGTCCGAAAGGCGCCTGACCGAGGTGGAAGAGGCCCAAATGGACCTGGACAAAGATTGCAAGCAGATGGGGAAGCTATTGCAGGTCATACAGGATAAGTCGGAGGACTTGGAGGCCCGCTCCCGGCGATCGAACATCCGAATCACGGGCTTGGCGGAAACGACCCAAGTGGGAAAAATGGAACTGTTTGTGGAACGACTGCTCACCACGCTGTTGGGGGACGACGTATTTTCACCCATGTTCATTGTGGAAAGAGCGCACCGATCGCTAGGCCCGCGGCCGAAGCCAGGCGCCCCCCCAGAACAATTATTGCAAAACTCCTGAACTATAGAGACAGAGACACTGCTCTGCGACTAGCCAGAGAAAAGGGGACACTGCAATTCGAGGGATCATTGATCTCCTTATACCCGGACTTCACAGCGAGGGTGCAGGAGGAACGCCGCCGCTTCGCCCCTTATAAGCAGCAGATCCGTGATCTGGGGTTGGACTACGCCATGTTGTACCCGGCAAAACTCCGCATAAACAGACAAGGGCATTCCCATTTTTTCACCGACCCTAAAGTACTGCACAAAGCGTTGAAAACCTGGTCCAGGGACAGACGTAATTACTCCGAGGACCAGAACGAAGAACGAGACCTCGTCAGCGGTCTAGAAGACCAGGAATAGGCCGCTGGGGCCACCAACTCTCCCTCATTGCCTCCTGACTTCAAGGCGGAGAGTCCCCTGGTGATCGGGTGGCGTGCTCGAGGACTACGGCCGACCCCCCCCTCCAGGCGGTGCGATCCAGTCGAGCCCTAATATTGGCGGGGCTGCTGGGGCGACGTCTTTGAGGACCCCCGGTGAGAACATCGCACGTTATGCTATGGTTTGCTCTTTTGTACTTTCACCTTGAGCTGCTTGTCATTGGGGCCACCTTGGGACTTAAGGCCATGAACAGCTACACTGTGGTTCACTGAAGGGGAGTGGGGGGGCGACTGTATAGCTGCTGTTGGGTTTCCGATGGGTGGCGGGGAGGCGCGTGCGATATGGGGCGTGAGTGCTAAAACAGTAAGGGAGCGGCGGGGCTCAGCAGCTCTCAATGCTGAGACGTACTGAGTACATGCACCCTGCACTGATCTTGGCGACCTCTGCCCCAGAGCTGTACGCACAACTGGACCCTACTTGGGATTCTTTGAGAAGAGGGGAAGGGTGGAGGAGGGGCTGTTCTATCATGCTAGGCCATGTTGGGGTTGGTCTGCTGTGGGAGGAGGGAGGGGGATCCATGGAACGAGGGGAAAGTTACTGTTTTTATGTTCTGTTCCGAAGTGCCTTGCCTCAGAGAACACAAAGTGCTTGCTGTGACCGATTACTGGCCGCGAGACAGCCTGCCTGCCCTGCACATCTGACTCCATTCTCAGAACCAGTGCAACGTCCTCATGGCTGACGCAAATGGTGGGCGGACAGATGAGAGGCCCGTATCGCTACACGCCCTCACATGGAATGTCAGGGGGCTTAACGATCACAGAAAACTCAGGAAGGTGTTGAGATACCTTAGACGCCACAATATTGATATTGCACTCTTGCAAGAAACGCACCTGACACTCACGAGCAACATGCTGCACACTAGAGGTTTGGCGGGGCATATAGCAACGGCTGGATTCACCACACACGCTAGGGGGGTCCTTACTTGGGTGAACTCAAAATCAGGCATTCAAATACAGACGTTGGGTGCAGACACTGAGGGAAGGTATGTCATAGCGTCCTTTAAGGGGCTAGGGATGGACCTGTTGGTAGTCAACACTTATGGCCCCATGATTTCTTTGACACACTGGCCAGTGAGATAGCTAGACATGCGAATCCACACGTACTGTGGGGTAGGGACTTTAATTTAACGTTAAACCCAGACATAGACAGATCATCGGGACCCCCCCCCGACGGCCCTCGTCAGCCGCACAGTCGCTCACAGCGAAGTTAGTGATGCTAGATATGGTAGACGTGTGGAGGAGCAGAAATGTTGGAAGGGGCGGCTTCAGACACTATTCCGCATTTCACGAGATACACACGAGAACAGATTACTGGTTTGCCACTGCGGGGATCAACCGTTCCGTTAGGCAGTGCAAGGTGCTCCCGCAAACACTCTCAGACCACTCCCCCATACTGTTAGCCTTGGATACCCCAGTGAAGGGTTACGCGCCGTTCACATGGCGCTTCCCGCCTTACTCCCTGTTGGACCCGGTCTTCCGCGGAGAGTTAGCGGAGGCGATTGATGTGTTCTTCGAGAAGAACGTGGGGTCGGTGGAGGATTTCCAAATGATTTGGGAAGCGTTCAAGGCCTATATTAGAGGCATAGCGATGTCAAAGCACTCCAGTGTTTTGAAGGCTACAAGGGCCAAATTGGCCGAACTGGAGCAGCAGTTGCAGGCGCTAGAGGCAAGGAGTCGATCTAACCCGGTTGACACTGTAGAGGGACACATTAAGCACCTATTGGTGGAATACCATGAGGCCGCGGATAGAGAGGTCCAACATCTAGGCAAGTACGCCATAGCCCGAACATACGGTGAGGGGGAGCGACCAGGCTCAGTCTTGGCTAACGTTATTAAAGGCCGCAGGGGAAAGGTGCTAATCTCAGAATTGAGAAACGCAGGCGGATATAGGGTGACGGATGAGGCAGAAGTCACCGCTGTCTTCAGAGACTACTACTCGGAGCTGTATTCTTCCAGAGGTGGTGACATGTCGGCTGAAATACTGCATTATCTAGAACACATACAGCTCCCGTTTCTCCCAAACTCCGAAAGGGAGTTCCTAATGTGCCCTATACAGTTAGACGAAATCAGAGATGCACTAGCCTCCATGAGATCAGGCAGCGCGCCAGGCATTGACGGACTCTCGGTCGACTTCTATAAAGCGTTTCGGGAACAACTACTGCCACACGTGCACACCCTCCTGGAGGACATATGTGTCCAAGGCACCATGCCCAGTTCCATGAGAGAGGCAATGATAGTCACCATTCTAAAGACGGGTAAGCCGCATGACGACTGTAGCTCGTACCGCCCAATATCGTTGCTAAAGGTTGACACCAAACTATAAGCCAAAGTCCTAGCGACTAGACTCGCGCTACTGGCCCCTGACTTAGTGGCCCCAGAACAGGCGGGATTCATCCCGTCCAGAAACCTGACATACAATATAAGGACAGTGTTAGGAACCATCCAATATGTAAAGCAGGATAAACCAGCAGTGGCGCTCTTTCTAGATATGGAAAAGGCATTTGACTCTGTTGAGTGGCCTTTCCTCCTTCAGGTGTTGCGTCGAATGGGGCTTGGCGAACCCTTCATCCAAATGATAGGCGCACTATATGACGGCCCCTCGGCTAGGGTTCGTGTGGGCAACGCGATCTCCCACCCACTATACATAGGCAGGGGCACCCGCCAGGGATGCCCTTTATCCCCTTTGCTGTACGCACTCGCTGCAGAGCCTTTAGCCTGCGCGATGAGAGAATACCATAGCCACGAGGGAGTGCGATTCCCCACGTACAAAATAGTTGTGTCTATGTATGCGGATGATACGTTACTATATGCCCATGACCCCGCTACCACACTTCCCCCACTCCTGAGGGAGGTAGTTCGGTTCGGTGTACTATCAGGACTCAAAGTTAACTGGGCAAAGTCGGTGGTACTGCCCCTAACTCCGGTGACCAAACGAGTGGAGACTGAGTATCCTGTCCAGTGGGCGGAAGACCCGATTAGATACTTGGGGATCCAAATCCACACTGACTCCTCAGTCAGAATTACGGGAGAGCGGTCAGCAAGCTGGAGGAGGATATAGAGATCTGGTGTAAACTGCCTCTTACACTGATGGGCCGCATAGCCATAATGAAGATGATAGTGCTTCCGAGATTTTTGTTCCTTTTTAACGCCTTGCCAATTGTGCTCTCTAAGGCCTTCTTCCAACGCTTAACCAGCCTGATGATAAAACTAGCGTGGGCAGGGAAACAGCCGAGAGTCAAATGGACAAACTCACCCTCCCGTACAACCTTGGGGGCTCAGCTGCACTGGATCTTGAATTGTACTATAGAGCGGCCCAAGCGTCACACCTACATACTTGGGTACATGGCGACAAGCAAATTCCACATGTCCGGATGGAGCGACTATTTGCTTATCCACTACCGCTCCCGGCAACGATCTGCCAGCCGCAGGATCGTCGAACGGGAATACTGGATTCCATCTCCTCCACCAATCACGCCTGGCACTCTCTCCTGCTTCGTCAGGGAGGGGCGACGATTTGCTCGCCGGAGATGCCGATAGAGAGGATGCGATGGCTCCCACCCATGGCTGAAAGAGCAGTCACGCAGGAATTGACGAAATTGGGTCTGAGCAGGGCAGGAGACCTGTTCCGGGACGGCACAGTCAAAACCTGGGACCAAACTTGGGGAGATGGAGATGAGCCCTCGTTACTCCAAAGATTCCACTTCCATAGAACCCGTAGTGCCCTATCGGAACTTCTGGGTCCAGATATGGCGGAGCCTCCGGAAGTCCCAGAATTAACATATGTGATTACACAAAAGGACCCAAAGAAGCTCTTAACAAATCTTTACAGCATAGCTAGGTCCCATGGGGAGCACCAGCTCATGAAAGCTAGGCTGGAGTGGCAGAGTGATCTAGGAGTCTCGTTGGACGATGCGACATGGCGCTATTGCTGCGAAAATACAAAACGTATCTCCCTAAATGGAAAACATCGGCTCATACACTTCAAATTCCTCCAAGGGTGTACTACACCCCCGCACGGCTTCACAGATATGGGTTGCGACCGGAATCTCACTGCGAGCGCTGCCGAGTGGCGGATGCCGACTTCCTGCATTTGTCATGGGGATGCCCGGGTATACAGGCGTTCTGGAGCGAAATATTTGGCGAAATGAGCAAAATTCTAGAGGTCGACTTGGACATTGATCCGGTAATAGCACTCATAGGAAATTCCAGGGGACTCCCGGGTGCGATACGCAGATTCACAGATATGGGGATGCTAATGGCAAGAAGGGTGGTGGCCCAGTGCTGGATGCGAGGCCCTCTGCCGACGAAGGCCCGATGGGCTCGAGATATGTTGTACTGTAGCACACAGACGGAGACGTACAGTGAATTACTACCCCCAAAAAGCCGCCCGAAAAGCTTCTGGGCCTTATACCAGACTTATTTGCAGGGACAGCAAAATGAAGACGTGAGCTCCACAGACAGCGTTTCCCAAGGGTAGGAGGCAGAACCAAAGATCGAAATTGTACAAACCACTCGCGAAGAAGTAGTGGGACTGGAGTAGGTCTGAGTGCTTCAACAGGGGTGAGCACAATAAGTGTAGAGGGGGAGGATAGAGCGCGAGGGGCACTAGCGGGGCTTTCCTAGGGGAACCATACATAACACGTAGGTACATCTAGACGCCGTACTAACACTTAGAAAGATAGCCTGAACACATACGGGGTGATTTTCCACCGGGCTTACAGGTACTAGTAGGTGAGAGGTCGGGTGCGGGTCAGGCTACTACATTCGCGGGTAACTTGCAATAGAACAGGAAGCTCTTCTGAGGCTAAGGGGTGGGGGGGGGGGCAGAAGTTACCACAGGGGAGTTATGGGGCTGTTGATGAGGGCGAAAAGTTAAAAAATGCACATGAACATTGAAAACCGGCTGCATCTGAGATCAAAACTGGATAATGAGAATACACTATCTACTTCACGCCGCCGGACCCCCGGGTTGTCGGCCACCAGGGTGTGTAACATACGATATAGTTTTGATTAAATTACCTGTGATGCGACCGGCCCGGAGGGGTTGTAGGTCGGAAGCTGTGTCAATCGAATTTTTTCTATGCAATAATTTTTTTTTTTTTTAAATTACATTTCTGATATTGGAAACTGCTACCTATCGAGAGGGGACTGATATGAACAAATATCTCCTCCAAAGAGAGAACTTTTGGATATACAAAATGAACTCCATGAAGCCATACAGGCTTAATGACCGAATTGAATTTGCCTACTATTTATAATTGGGAATTGACATTTTCTGAACCAACTTTATTGATATTGTTATGCTGTATGTTTTTACCCTTTGGTCCGACAAAAGATGAGGTTATCATAACTGGTTTTTATTTTCTGCATATTACATCACCAGTTGTGTCCGTACCTTTTTCCTATATATTCTTCTTTACATATTTTTCTTTCAATTTATTTACACACTCTACCTTTTATTCCGCATTTTGCTAGTTTAGTCCGTTGTTTAGTTTGTTGTCACGTGATCGGAGTCAGATGGCCTATTAGAAACGTTCTTACATCTTAGCAAGAATGTTACACGCCGATCGCTCGAAGACGCAGTAAACTTGAGAGCGTCGGAGTTCTCGTAAGCGAACTTGTAGAGAGACTTCCGTGTCTCACATGTAAGTACTGACACCTAACCCGCAGAGATCTATTGTAACACTCGTAAGAGTTTGTACCAATTATATTTACTCCCTATTTTCGTTTACAGCGTTTACATATATCATATATGCCTGAGAACTACGAGTCTGGCATGTAAGTATAGTATTTTCGTTTTCTCGTTCACCTTTAGCTCGCGTTGGCACAAGCATGCAAACACACTACACATATCACCATAATGGGCACCTTTTACCACGAGTGAATCACAGTCATGTACGAACAGAGTGAACTTAGTGAATATATTATTTATGTTGACATGACATATATACATATATATTTATTTTTAGTGATGCTCCCTGATGAAGGGCTCTGTGCCCGAAATGCATAGGAGGAGTTAAAGCCAGATGCATTTAAAAAATGTTGCAACTATGTGAAAAGAACATAATGATATAAATTGTCTTTGAAGCAAAGAAAGCAACAATAAAACGTTTATTTGAAAATTTAACTCAAGAATTCTGTAAGACATTTATTGTGGAGTTCTTGGTACTATTCCCAAGAACAAGGAAGTGCTCTCAAAGGGATGGGACCAGCAGCTTGTTGGAATCATGTGTATTTGCTTGATTAAGAACGCCCGGGTCAGGAGGCGTTACCTTTGAAGCACCTATAAATAACAATTTTTCTATTAACATAAAATAACATTGGGCTGTGCACGAATCATTTATTTCTACAATATTATAGGACTGATCACATCAATGTGCTCAATGAATGAGGGTATATACCCGGAGATCACCCTACGTATGCACTGGAGAGAGTCAAATTTCAAAAACGTTCTTACCTACATTACATATATGTAGGGAAGGGGGTGGGGGGTGGGAGAACAGGGCCTATTGCCAGTAACAAGGAGAGTAATAGAAGCATGCAATGAAGCAGAACATCAGATGATATGGGATAGACTGTTGACGAGGGCCAACCATTTGTGGGAAGGAAGGGGCCTACAGAAGATCGTGAAACTGCAAGGTTTTAGGGGATGGGACATTATCGGGATAACGAGATGTAATGGCCGGATTTTCCGCTTAGATGGGATCAGCCCCCAGGGGCCCCTTATGACCCAGCCAAAACGTACTCACCTTCCCTCCTTAGAACGTATTCACAATGGATAGATATACAGGTATATATACAAATCACACCTAAGGATGGGGAATAGCAATACACATGCATAGATTTTCTACAATATCTTATTCACACCAGTTGGTCTCGCGGCCACCCCGACCCAGACCGGTCTACCCTAGGGCAGATATGGCGCACAATCCGGTGCGACTACACATGGGCCTGCAGAACCCGATGCTCCCTTTTCCAAACGATCCACAATCCTGTAGATCTCCACGCCAGTATCCCCCCTGGCGCTCTCACTTATGCAAGCCACAATCCTGTGGGTATACGCGCTGGTAATCCTCCCCAGCGTTCTCACTAACGCCGCATATCAACGACGACCACATTCCTATGAACAGTCATCAGGACAAGGTCTCAGTTATCTACTCGGGATAAAACTATAATAATGACTTTTAATACGGTTCCCAAATTATATGATGTACCTCCTATTCTTGGCATCAAAGGTCCACTCACTCCCTCTTTGTTCGATCACTATTTACCTGATCGGGATTTCACATCCGCTCGCATAAACAATTCTCGACTAGGAGATGCATTTACCAAGACTGAACAGGAACACAAGGCACACAATAGTTCTATAAGAACTAGGATATTTATTGGCAATACACACATATCACATTACTATGCAACATAATTTCTGCAAAGAAAAGGTAAAGATTAGAGTGCACGCTAATTGGGAAAAGGGCGGAGATCACCTGGTTAATATGAAGTCTGGGCTCGGCAGTCATCTAGGTTCCCTTCTCGTCTCTGTGTCCTGGCTCGCCTCGCAGTCACACCCCAGCCGTCACAAGTACACGTCTGCACCGCTATGCTCAACCTGGTCTGCTTCCCTCCAGGGCACCGGAACCTTGCTGGTTATTAGCTACCGTCTCTCTCTCTCTCTCTCTGTATCAGTGCGCTCCGCGCTAATTCTCCTTCAGTCTTTTCTCAGAGAGTTTCGGTCTTAAATCTTTCTCGGACTTCAAAGATGGCGACTGTCCGCCATGAAATAATTAATGGCAGAGATGCTAACGGCTAGATGCCACCTACGGACTAACTGACAACTGACTAACACCTTCGCTAATATCAAAGCCCGTTCCTTCATGGAAAGCTACGGCCAGTAACCTGCCGCCCACCAAATTCTTGTACCGCCCCGTACCAAGGACACGTTCCCAGCCGGCCGGCCTGAAGTTGTGTCTTCGGTGTAGAGAAAAATACATTCCTTCGATAAGGGCCAGCCTGAGCCGGTTCTCTCCAAGCGAACAACAGCTTGAAACTAAAACACTACACTTGACCTAGAAAGCCTTCTCGAGCTACCGGGCAGAAAGCAAAATGGAGTCTGTCTCGTTTAAGGCCTACGGGGCCCACAATATGCGTAACTCCATGGAAAATATCCTAACATGTTAGCAAATGGGCAAATCATGACTAGTACTTATATATCTATCCCCTAACTTAAATTCATAAGCCCTACATTAAGGAAAGTGACACGAAAATACTCTAATATATGGAAGGCAGGGGCCCTGTCTATAGTCCTAATCCCTATGCTATGGGGGTGATAGGCTGGAGTCACTCTCCATCATTCTTCCCCTTAAAGGAGCCAGAAAAGGGCAGCCATTACATTACACCCCTTGACTCCAGTCTATTAACCACAAACTAAATAGAACTAACATCAGTAGAAGAATAATAGGAAACAAAATTAACTGATCTATGTCTCTTACCAAATCTAAAAAATTGGAGCAGGGAAGGGATGCACTGAATAAGGCAACAAATAGCTATCAGGACACAAATAGCAACAATAACTCCCCCTAAAATCTGTCGTAAAGAATGTAAGTCAGGCAGCCAATTAAAGAGCCAGTCAAAGAAACCCTGATCTATGTGTTGTCTAATTTCTGCAGTCAAGTCGTGGAGTTTGTCAATATGGGATTGGATAGATTTAGAATGATCAGACAAATTAAAACAGCATAGGCCTTCAAAATCAGAACATTCATGTCCATGTTTTAACAAAAGATAGTCAATAGCAGCGCGATTCTGTAAAATAGCTCTACGTTCGCCTTGGGCGTCTAATAAAAGATCAGATAAAACAGTAGATGTCTGATTGATGGACTTAACCATCCAACAGGCCATTTTGCCGATTGTCTTGGCATTATAAACGGCCAATGCAGGCACTCCAATAATAGAAAAAGCTAAACCAAGGTATTCTGATTTAGAAAAGAGGTGAACAGAGGAATCACAATCCTCATGCAATGACATTGAATCACGTACAATACGGGAATGTGAATTAGGATGTAAGGAAAACATTAATGAGCTCAATCTAGTGATGGCACATGGGCCACCAGAAATATTCGCAGGAATATAGGGCCAAGATGAATTCCCGCAGGAGAACAGCCATCCAGCTGGCAATAACATTGAACGATAATAACTAGGGGCAACTAATAAACGTTGACATGTCATATTGTTTTTTACAGAAAGACACGAATTCGGAAGTCTCTTTAAACACAGCAATCGTTGATGAGCTGAAAAAGAAGTAGCAGCCTGTATCATTAGTTTTAAGCATTCAGTGATAGCCTTAGGGTCACATGTCATTACAAAACATAGGTCTCCAGGGGTAATATTAAAAGTAGTAATTCGGGAATGAATAGGGATGTCAAGGTCTGGAAGAGCAGTACATGAGGGACAAAACTCGTGGGCCGCGAAGTCACCCAGAATAACATTTGGTCGGGCATTCGAGATATTAAAAATATGTCGCAAAGTCTCGGTAGATGCAGGGACGGCAACCAAACAGGTCGCTAAAATATCAGTGACAGACTTCATTGGAGTAAGGCAGAAATGCGGAGAGTTCGTCACCCGCCTTGCGAGTGTAATCCAGAAGTTGGACGAGGAGATCCACGCGGACCGCGGAACTCGGATTATCCCATCAACCTGCGTCGGTGGATCCTCTCCTCTCCCGGCGTAGCAGGCCAAAAGGAGTCCAGCGCCGACACATCCCGCAGCAGCAGTCCAGAGAATGATCTAAAAGAATACAAACACAGGCCTTAATCATTCTCGTAAGTAACATTTATCAGCTGGGACAGCTTCCCAGCCATCTTTCCCTGGCTTCATCACCAAAACGGTGTTGTCATGACCGGTCGCAATAATATCAGCCTGTTCAGGAGGATTTTTAGGCGATTGCACCCATATCTTAGCTCCAGGAAGATCAGATGAACCGAAGCCTTTTTGTCCTCGCACAGTTAGCAACGTTGGGGCAGAGCCTTTTTTAATCTCACCACTGAAGACAGGCATAATCAATAACTGAGCAGCACGGTCAGACTTTTTAATGAACATATCATTCTCACCGCTATTAAGCAGGAGAACCTTAATCTATCCCTGATAATCACTGTCAATCACTCCTCCGAGCACTTGTACGCCTTTCAGGGCCAGGCCAGATCTAGGGGCAATTAATCCAAAACTACCGGTAGGTATACAGACACCAATGCCGGTTTCAACAATGATTCGATCTCTTGCTGGTAATTTTGCATCATTTAAAGCATGCAGGTCGAGGCCTGCGGACCCTGGGGTCGCTCTACATGGAGCCAAAGCACCGGGGGTAATTTCCCAATACATGACAGTGTTTGATAAAGAATTAGGCTTCACATCAACATTTGGAGGAAACAAACGCATTAAAGGGGATTCAGCATGTAACAAAGGGCGATTATTCAGGATTAATAAAGCTTGAAACAAGACATCCCTCCACTTGCTGTATCGGTCATCAGTCAATTTGCACAACTGTTCTTTCAACAAACCATTCATTCTCTCAATCAGTCCCGAAGCTTGTGGGTAATATGGAATGTGAAACACCCAATCAATATTATTTTCCGCACAGAATTCCTGCACCAATCTTCCACGAAAGTGGGATGCGTTATCTGATTGAATTTGGAATGGGACACCATAATACAGAATAAGGAGCTCCAGGGTTTTAATGGTATTCACTTGAGTAGCATTCTTGCAAGGGAAAGCGACCAAAAGGCCACTATAAGTGTCAACAACTGTACAAATATATTGACAATTTCTGCTCATAGGGAGCGGACCGATATAGTCAATCTGCCAAATTTGAGCGGGCAATTTTCCTCGATACAAGTGGCCTCGAACAATTTGAGGCACCTCCTTTTTCCTAGAATGCTGACAAATGGGACAATGTAGAATGACATCTTTTATTAAAGAAAAAGGAATATGAATTCCTCTATCGGCAGCCCACCTGCTAGTGGCTTTCTCTCCAAAATGTCCTGCTTTCTGGTGGGCCCACTTCGCCAATCCCGCCAAATCAGAATCTTGCATATCCACCACTGCCTCAGCAATTTTAGATTTTTCATCTGCAATGTTATGGAAAAATTTATCAAGGGAGTCAATTGGAGCGTGAGCATCCACGTGAAAGATTGTTACAGTACTCTGCGGGAGCAGCTCCCAAATTTCTTGCCACAATTCCTTTCCCCACAATTCTTTTGAATGCAATTCCCAATTATGAGAATGCCATGTAGGTAACCATACCGCCAGTCCATTCGCAGTGGACCAGGAATCAGTGAAAATATGACATGTGCCAGGCAATTCCTGTTTCAAAACTTGGTAAACTGCATAGAGTTCAGCATACTGACTACTCTTACCATCTCCAGTTGTACTCAATAATTTCTGCGTGATCGGGTTATACGAAACAGCTTTCCAATGTCTTTTGTCACCAATGAACTTCGCTGAACCATCCGTAAACCACACATGTTTTCTATCCTCCACGGACAGATCATCAAATGATTTACCCCACTTAACGGGAGACTCCTGCACCACGGGAACCGAACACTCACTTCCAGTCTCATTGGAGGGCGCTTGCGCCACTCGCTCATGTAAAACCGCCACACCTTTCGGACCCACACGTGCCCTGTCCTGAATGTACCATTTCCATTTAATCACACTAGCCTCCTGAGCATGTCCAATTCGATGGGACTTCGGTGAACTCAAAACCCACTGCATAATGGGAATTTCGGGCCGCAAAATCACAGCATGGCCTAGGGTCAGTTGCTCGGTATCCACCAGAGCCCAATAACAAGCAAGTAACTGTTTCTCAAAGGGTGAGTAACGCTCACCAGCCTCAGGTAACTTTTTGGTCCAAAAACCTAATGGCACTTTTCGTCTGCCCTGCTTTTGCCACAGGCTCCAATTGGCATACAGGCCTTCCACGGACACATTCAGATCCATATCACCTTCACTCACGGGCCACAAATCCAAGGCCTACTGAATAGCTTCTTTAGCCAAATTAAAAGCAGTCTGTTGAGACTCACCCCATTCAAACGCATTCTTTTTACGAGTGACTCGATACAATGGAGCCAAAATCTGACTTAGATGGGGAATATGCTGACGCCAAAAACCAAACAAGCCAATGAAGCATTGAGCCTCTTTCCTGTTTCTGGGAACTGCAAAATCAAGTATTTTTCGCTTTACCTGTGGGATCACTTCTCTGTGACCTTCATGCCAATTAATTCCTAAAAATTTCACATTCTGGGATGGAGTTTGTAATTTGTCAGGGTTAATTTCCCAACCTTTCGCTCGCAAACAGTCAAGGATCTGATCTAAATGGGACTGTACCTCGTCTTGCGTTTCACCTTGAATCAAAATGTCGTCAATATAATGACAGACCTGAACTCGTGGATTCGTGGACACTTCAGACAAATGCTCTGCCACCAGCCGGTGACAGATCGTAGGACTGTGCACATAGCCTTGAGGAAGACTCCGGAACGTCATTTGACGTCCATTCCATGTAAAACTGAACTGTTCCTGACATTCGGGGGCAATCGGGATCGAAAAGAAAGCATTAGCAATATCAATAGAAGCATACCACGTACCTGGATGCTTTTGAATTCTCTGAATCAATGTGACAATATCAGGCACTGCAACAGTCAATGCAGGTGTGTTTTTATTCAATTCTCGATAATCAACAGTCATGCGCCAAGAATTGTCACTTTTGCGCACGGGCCAAACGGGATTATTCCAAGCAGACGTGACCGGAGTAATGACTCCCGCGTCAACCAAATCCTGAATTGTAGCAGTAATTTCTTCATGACCACCCGGGATACGATATTGCTTTTGAGAAATCACCTTCGTGGCTAAAGGAATTTTAATAGGTGGCATTCGCAAACGGCCAACCCGTACGGGTCTGGTCGAAATATACTGTCTTGTTCCAAATTGATAACAACCATCATCCAAATACAAAGTCATTCCTTTCAAAATGTCAATTCCAATAATATATTCCAAAAGTGGTACAACCAACACAGAGTATTCTCTACGAGGAATCCTACCAATTTTAATTTCAAGCGCAGTTTGAACTGCGGGTGTTTCCTTACCACCCAAACCAGTGATTGTGAAAGACTGTCCACGAAATTTCCTTGATTTACCATGAATTAAAGTGGCCTCCGTCCCAGTATCAACTAATGCTCGGGCCCTTTGGATATTACGATGTTTCCAAAAAATCTCAATATCTACATAGGGTCTGTTGTCTCTGTGAGCCCACTTGTGTACCGGAGCTTGACCTATTTCCTAGTCATTTTTCCCGCGTTCCGTCAACCAAGACAAATCAGGGTAAATGCTCTCAGTTTTCTTTGGTATCAAAATGTCTTGTTCATATCCGACTCCAGTACGAAACGGATTATTGTCATGTTCAAAAAATTGCGAATTACGGTCAGAGAGTTTGTTACGATCCTCTCTTTGTCTCATGTCAGGGGAATAACTCCTCTCATCTCTTCGTCGGTTGGAAACACGATCATCCCTCCCCTTCTCACGATCATCCTCTCTCCCCCTCCCGTCATTACGATGAGGGGAACCATCACGTTCATAACGCCGATCATCACGGCGATCAGAATTCACACGCCGCCTCTCATCACCACTGTCATCCGAACCACGGTCATACTCATTCTTTCGCACACGACGGGCACCCTCCTTTCGATCCAAACCACGCTTACGAAACATATCCCATAAGCGATTATTAGGCTCACCGTCAATGTCCTCCCTTTTGACACCATCAGCAATGAGGGCAAGAAACATGTCACGTCTAGAGAACTTATAGTCCCCAGCAGTACGACCCTCAGGTCGAGATTGTCTTTCAGGTTTAAACCACTCGCCCAGCTCACCAAGCTGACGAACAGACTCAAGCACAGCAGACAAAGGATTGCCAGTTTGATTAATCAATAATGTCATCATGACCTGCTTGTAAGCAACAGGAGAGGAACGGATAATGCGATTGCGCACAGAAGATGTTAAAAGACCATCCAATAACCTATCAGCAGTACTAAGAAAGATAGCTGTTTTCATGACTTCCTCCTTTAAACGTTGCGACGCATCGCGCAAAGTGTACCACGGTTTCTCATCAGTGGGCCAATCAGATTCAGTTGGATATTTATGATTACAGCCGTCAGACGCAAGCTGGAGCAAAGTAATTTGACCAGCACCATTATAGTTTCGAAAATGATCTTGAATCGTAGAATCAGAACTCAAAGAGCAAAACCTTAAGCAATCAACAGCATCGAGCATAATACCGGCAGCGCCAAGTTCATAAAGACGCACCATCCAGGTAAGCAAGGCCTCACCAGGCCGTTGTCGAAAACGTTGTAAAATGTCACTAACCTCCTGCTGAGTAAAATCTTCAATACAATCTAAAGCTATACCAGCCGGGTTACCAGGGGCTTGTTGTAATTTACGTCGAAAAACAGGGTGAGCAGAAACTTCAGGAAGAGCTTCCGAGGAAGCCCGCGTTTTAGATTTAGTAGAACAATCAAGGCAAGCTACGTCATCCGAACGGGAAGAACGAGCACTGTCACTGTGAGGACCAATATCAGTACATGAAGCAGATCTACAATCACGTCCGGAGCGAGAAGACTCGCGCTTGTCACCCTCCTCTGCCGAGGAGTCAGAAGTATGAGAATCCCAGATATTACCGTCCCACTCATCGGGGTTCCAATCCATTCCGGCTTTTGCTACAACCATACGCACTTTACGTGTAGATACACGACCACGACGATGTTTATACTTATATCGTGCAATACAGACCGCAGCTCTTTCGGCAATGGTTTGATATGTCTCAAGTTTGTCGGCAAGCAATTTATTTTGACAACGCAAAAGAGTATGCGCATTTTGCAATTCAACACACTGTCCTTCCATGTCCTTAAATCGCTTTTGTAACTGAACAAACCTCTCATGCAATATTCTGTATGCGTTAAGAACAATCCAACCTCTGCGTCCTAAAATAGGAAGCTCATCACCCTTCACTACTGGCGCTTTCTGTAAGCACGATACCACATCGGCAGGCTCCGCCTGCTCCAAGCATGAAGACCAATTTTCACTCAAACCAGTAGAATCAGCCCACTCACGGGCCAAGGCCTCGTAAGGGGTACATTCCCAGCCGGGAATCTGAATCGGTAACTTGAAAACCGACGATGATTTTTTCGCAAACATAATGATACAAAAAAGTTATATACACAATTATAAACAAAAATGTATACGTACGAGCCGAGCGCAAACCAACAAGATTAAAACAACACAATGCACACAGGCTTCGTAAACAGTTTGTGACGCCAGATGTAATGGCCGGATTTTCCGCTTAGATGGGATCAGCCCCCAGGGGCCCCTTATGACCCAGCCAAAACGTACTCACCTTCCCTCCTTAGAACGTATTCACAATGGATAGATATACAGGTATATATACAAATCACACCTAAGGATGGGGAATAGCAATACACATGCATAGATTTTCTACAATATCTTATTCACATCAGTTGGTCTCGCGGCCACCCCGACCCAGACCGGTCTACCCTAGGGCAGATATGGCGCACAATCCGGTGCGACTACACATGGGCCTGCAGAACCCGATGCTCCCTTTTCCAAACGATCCACAATCCTGTAGATCTCCACGCCAGTATCCCCCCTGGCGCTCTCACTTATGCAAGCCACAATCCTGTGGGTATACACGCTGGTAATCCTCCCCAGCGTTCTCACTAACGCCGCATATCAACGACGACCACATTCCTATGAACAGTCATCAGGACAAGGTCTCAGTTATCTACTCGGGATAAAACTATAATAATGACTTTTAATACGGTTCCCAAATTATATGATGTACCTCCTATTCTTGGCATCAAAGGTCCACTCACTCCCTCTTTGTTCGATCACTATTTACCTGATCGGGATTTCACATCCGCTCGCATAAACAATTCTCGACTAGGAGATGCATTTACCAAGACTGAACAGGAACACAAGGCACACAATAGTTCTATAAGAACTAGGATATTTATTGGCAATACACACATATCACATTACTATGCAACATAATTTCTGCAAAGAAAAGGTAAAGATTAGAGTGCACGCTAATTGGGAAAAGGGCGGAGATCACCTGGTTAATATGAAGTCTGGGCTCGGCAGTCATCTAGGTTCCCTTCTCGTCTCTGTGTCCTGGCTCGCCTCGCAGTCACACCCCAGCCGTCACAAGTACACGTCTGCACCGCTAGGCTCAACCTCGTCTGCTTCCCTCCAGGGCACCGGAACCTTGCTGGTTATTAGCTACCGTCTCTCTCTCTCTCTCTGTATCAGTGCGCTCCGCGCTAATTCTCCTTCAGTCTTTTCTCAGAGAGTTTCGGTCTTAAATCTTTCTCGGACTTCAAAGATGGCGACTGTCCGCCATGAAATAATTAATGGCAGAGATGCTAACGGCTAGATGCCGCCTACAGACTAACTGACAACTGACTAACACCTTCGCTAATATCAAAGCCCGTTCCTTCATGGAAAGCTACGGCCAGTAACCTGCCGCCCACCAAATTCTTGTACCTCCCCGTACCAAGGACGCGTTCCCAGCCGGCCGGCCTGAAGTTGTGTCTTCGGTGTAGAGAAAAATACATTCCTTCGATAAGGGCCAGCCTGAGCCGGTTCTCTCCAAGCGAACAACAGCTTGAAACTAAAACACTACACTTGACCTAGAAAGCCTTCTCGAGCTACCGGGCAGAAAGCAAAATGGAGTCTGTCTCGTTTAAGGCCTACGGGGCCCACAATATGCGTAACTCCATGGAAAATATCCTAACATGTTAGCAAATGGGCAAATCATGACTAGTACTTATATATCTATCCCCTAACTTAAATTCATAAGCCCTACATTAAGGAAAGTGACACGAAAATACTCTAATATATGGAAGGCAGGGGCCCTGTCTATAGTCCTAATCCCTATGCTATGGGGGTGATAGGCTGGAGTCACTCTCCATCATTCTTCCCCTTAAAGGAGCCAGAAAAGGGCAGCCATTACACGAGCCTGGGAGACATAGTCAGTCAAGGAGACTTGATGACTTTTTCACAACTGCAAGAGGACTATGACCGATCAGGCAAGCAATATTACAAATATATACAGCTCCGCCATGCATGAGCGGCGCTGAAACCCAACGTTGTCGATCTTCCCGAATATGCTCCTTTGGAAGATAGGCTGCTCCAAGAGGAGATACTTGAGAAAGCAATTTCGTGGACATACAAGACCCTCATCAATAATATGACTGATAACTTATTGGCATTGAGACAGTTGTGGGAGGCCACGATGGGTGAGGTAGAAGACATAGATTGGGAGATGCCCCTAATGCACCCTAGAGAAGTGGCAATAAAACTCAGGCTCCGATTGATTCAATATTAATATTGCGCAGAGTGTACTATGATAGGGCGAGACTCCACACCATGGACAGAACTGAAACACCTGAATGCCTATGATGTAAAACTGAGACGGGCTCTGTGATGGTTTGCGACCATCAGACGGTGACGACCAATCCACAATGGCTGCTGCAGAGAAACCAGGAAGTCAAGTCAGCCATCTAGCTAACTTGCAACGTCAGGAGGACATGCCCATTGAAGAGGACTGGTGGGAGGCGAAAGGGTCGTCAGGTGTGTCGGACTGGAGTTCGGGAGAAGGAGAGGATGCCACACAACCGGGACCGGAGGAAGAGTGGAGAGCGAACGCCAAGTGCCACGACGAGGAAGAAATTGACATCGGTAGCAGAGGAGGAACAATGCGGGGCCTTCCTACCAATCGGGTGGAAGTAGGGAAGGACAGCGACCGCTCGAGGAGCACTGCCCAGGGGACCACTGCTTTCCTCAATTGCGAGAAGGCTAGGTCTCCCATCACCACGGCCCAGGAGAGTCGTGGGAGCAGGCAAGTGCCAAGCGCATGCACTGTATTAGTTAAGGGGCTGTGGGCATGCTTAAAGGGCACCAGTGAGTGAGCACTTATTTTCCCTACACTAGGCACCCCACATCGCTAGGGCTCTGGTGGTGGTGCACGCTCCCCTCCCCTGTTACTGCCTGAGAAGTACAAACAGTACCCTGAGCCTTTCTTTTGTTTATTTTGTTTTCTGGGTCATTGCTCGCCTGACACTCTGAGAAGAAACCCAGAGTACAGAGACCAGAGGAGTCCAAGACAAGGACCCCACCAGCTACAACCCCCTCTTTTTTATACAATGTGGAGGCTATAGACTGATTTTGACGTATATGTTGTTAACATACACGGAGCAATAAAGAAGGACAGCAAAGAGTAACTTCGTGTGTTGGAAATACCTAAGAGGAGGGGTTGGAGGTCCGTCTCGGGGTCCCACGACCACAGGCTCCTACATTCATACGTTACGGGAATGCCAAATAATTCACTGATAGTGGACATGGGTGATACAAGAACTTACTAATATACTTGAGACACAACTGTCCTGTAGGGTATACATACGGATGTTGACTTGCCTAGATATACGCTTTTGTTAAATAACCATGGCCTCATAGAGGCAAAATGCGACATAGCCAGTAATTGGGGAAGAGCAGACTCCCCCAACTATTAAAGAATGGAGGGCGGGCATGGATATGTACATGTGGGCTGAAAGAACAGAATACCAGGCAAGGCGGGGCCCCAAGAAATTTTGGAAGATTTGGCAACCATGGTTGAGATACTACGGGCTAGAGATTGAGGGTGGGGACACGGGCATAATGCAATTGATTTCATAGGCGAGGACGGATGTAGAGCACAGGGTCTAGGAACTGCACTCGTTTTCACGAGTGGACATCATGAGGGAAAGAACATGGGGAGTAACCTGGAAATAGTGGAATGCAATCTTGTCCACTCCATGATCCCATCCATTGTAATTGTTATGGATTTCATACGAAAAGAAAGTACGAGGGGTATATCTGCTGCTTATCGTTTTGTTGTAATTTACCTTTTTCTTACTTCAAAAGTCAATAAGAACAGTTTAAAAAAAAAGAAAATATTGCAGTCTCTGTGCTGCTGCGTTTTCTGAACCAAGATTGGAAGGCGTTGTGAAGGTTGTATTATTCAATATGGTTGTTGAGTTGTGCAAGCACACATTTTTCAATGATTTTAGCAAGTAGAAGGAGGTTAGTTATAGGTCTGTAATTATTAAGGTAATTCTGGTCGAGGTCTGGCTTTTTGATGAGGAGGGTAACTTGGCCAAGTGTGTGGGGGCTGGCATGGAGCTGCTCGATAGAGAGGAGTTAATGATTTTGGTCCACATAGGAGAGATGATGTGACTGAGATTAGTGACAAGTGTAGCAGGGAGGGGGTCGCAGATGTGCAATGTCGGCTTCATGCAAGCAAAAAATTTGGGGACTTCTACAGGGATAAAGTTGAAGTGAGCCCAAGTTTTATAATTTGTTAGTTGCAAGAAGTTATGGTAGGTGGTCTGGATAGCTGAGAGGGGGAGAGTGGGGAAACAGCCATTAGTTGGAGGTAGAGCTGTGGGTGGACCCTCTTCTCTAGCTGGAACACCCTTGGTGCAAGGGGGGGTGGCTGGTGGCACAAGTGAGAGTTCAATGTTAGGCAGGAGGGTGGTGGGTGCAGGGCCTGCAAGCGGACCTCAGAGGCCAGGCTGGAGGAGGAAGTAATCTGAATACAGAGGGCTGGAGGGAGGCTCCAGGGTGATTGTTCATGTCAGGCAGCCAGGGGCAGCAAGCTGACCACAGAGGGCTGGAGGGAAGGCGGCAGGTGCATGCAGACGGAGATATTACATGTAACAAAATACCAGTCTAAAGTGTATAAGTAACAACAATCCACCCTTTAAGCCTATTGGCTTTAACATATGCTTTTCACAAAAAATAATTCAGTCCTACTGCCTTTACTTTTTATAATAAACAGATCATTGCTATGGACTCTGATATAACTGAACACAAGAGGGGAGATAGGTCATTAAGACCTATTCTTCTGTCCTTCTTATCAAAAACACATAGTGTAGAATAGCCATATTCTTCTTCACTCTGCGTTTAGTATCTGATAGAACTGTCCCAACTTAACCAATCAGGCCTTTCACCTTTATTATATGTTTGTCATTGTCATTGACTCAGGCCTACTATATGGAGCATAGACTTTCTTGCAAGGCAGGCTTCAGGCAAACAGTGAGCAAAAATACTGGTCAGATTACAGAAGTCCAAATAATATAAAACCACTCTAATGATGCTCTAACAAGGATTATGGGCAGTGCAGGGGGCTTGGCCTAACAAGATTGATGACTAGACGTGCCTTTGGCGAGCTCCCGGCCGCATAAACCTGCTGCTTCTGATGAGATAATCCCCCCCCCCCAACATATGGTGGAGCGGATGGAGTGAGCTGCACTGACCTAGCGGTTATCAGGCCTGATGGTCTGTCAGCTGCCGCAGACCCACTGCCGCTGCAGTGATTAGAGGCTGCGAGAGCTGGCGCAGAGAGAGAAGCTGCGCCACTGAGGTTCCCGGACCCCTGCTAAATAGCCAGCAAGCCATACGGCTGCAACACAATGGGGGGCAAAGCCTGGGTGGTAAGGAGGCAGCCGGCCCTCGGGCAGGGGTGAATGGAGAGACCATTGCGCTGAGTGTATGGCCGGAGGAAGAGGTGGCCGTGAGCTTTGAGCTGGCGGCGCCTGTGCTCAGCTGCCCGCGAGGGCCGTGGTCAGTAACTGCGAAGTGCTGAGCTGTGGTGGGCCCTACGGGAGAGTGACACACCAGCAGGCCACGGGGACAGTAGCAGACCTTTGGAAGGCCGGGAAACAAGATACTAGTGTGGTTTTTCGGACAGCGGAGGTAACTGCAGCTGGGCTCTGATGGGAAGGGTCGCTGTTCGAGGCCTCCTGAGGTAGCCCATTGAAGGCCACAGTGACAGACCCACAGTAATGAGGCAGGACCGCTGACGTGGGGAAGACGCGCTTGTAGTCCCCAGAGGAGGGGAGTCCATGCTATACAGAAGGAGCAGAGAGAGCTACAAACAACTGTACCTGTACAGTGAGGCGAAAAGGGCCTGGTGGACAAGAGTGACTCTACAACACTATATAAGAGGGAACGGCCCAGCCGTGCTGAAGCTGTGCCCGCTGGGGCTGTCAGACAACAACCTAGAGCTGCAGCCATGCAGTGGGGTAGCCCCTGTGGAGAATGGAAGACATGCGCAGAGCCCTGAGGAAATCAGATTCAGGGACAGAGGCAGTGGACTAGAATATACGGGGGGAGGTGCCATACCCTAAAACCGCAGGAGGGTGGTCAGTGGGATGAATATCACTGCGGCTTGTACCCCCTCTACTGGACATTGGGAGCAGAACTGAGCCAGGCTCCCCATCTGGGGACAAGGTGAAGAACAAACCCCATAGTGGGGGACAGTCCAATAAGATTGTAAATTACACCATCTTGGGACTGGGACCCCCAGGAGCAGACCATAGGGTGGCACCCCAGCCATTGTGTGGGGAGCAAACACCAGGCACGACAGCAATACTGGAGGTCTGAAGAGGGTCAATAGTCACGCTAGAAGCCAAAATGGAGTCGATGGCCTTGGATAATAACCACCTTCGATTAGACCTGCGCAAAGTAGCAGACGGTCACAACGACAGAGGAGGACTTAGCTCCCTTTTTTTGGGTAGAGTTTTATATAGCGCGAACTAGACCCGAGACTTCGGGTATCAGAGTGCTTCACATGAGCACCAGTTTTGTTACACAAGGACACATTCCTTTTTGTTAGGCACAGGGAGATTAAGTGAACTGCCCCTAATAACAGGATGTTGAGCCTTGTTGCAGATGCTCGAACCCGGTTCCCCAGCTCCGAGGTCGACCGCTATAGCCGTAAGGCTAAATCCTCTCAGTGCGCAATCTGCAAACAACTGTAGCTGGCCTTAAATGCAGCGGGTTGATCTCGCTGTAACAAGCTGCGCCTCCTCAGATTCCCAGTGTATGCAGAAGGTCCCTATGCTGCCCTGTTGTTAGAGGAATGGCTCCCCACAGCCTTGTGCCTCATGCAACTATTCAAATTCTTCACTATTGAACGGGCACACAGGGCCTTGGGCTAGGTGCCGCGCCCTTGGGCAGCCTGCAGGTCATTCTAGCCCATCGATTCAACTATGGGGACAGAGACATAATATTGCAACATGTCCGAGAACATAGCCCCCGATATATAAAGACACTCCAATTTATATTTATCCTGACTAAACCCGGAGAGTGCAGGACTTGCGTAACAATTTCCAGTGAATTAAGCAGAGACTCCATGAACATGATATAAAATACAGTCTGATGTTTACCGCATGGCTCTGGGTCCAATTCGAGGGCAGGGTGATATTCTATGAGACTCCCCAGGATGCCCTCGACTGGATGGAATCCATAAGCCTGCAACATGCTGACCGAGGGCCTGAGGCTCGAGACGATCACAGCGATGTCAGGGGACTTCTCAATAAAAGAGACACTCCTACAGAGGGCAACGAAGGACGGGTCTTAGTCAGCACAGATGGAACTCTGCTAATAGAGCATGAGCCCTTTGAGACATAGAACTCATACACACGGTTGGAAATAGTCCCAGAGACACAGGTTGATACTGTGCCCTTGGGATGATCTATTATACACCAAAGTGGCTACTTCGCTATTATACGTCTGAGTTACTGCAACCAAGAGCAATAGGTCATTGTATGTAATCACTGGATATTTGTTTTCGTAACTCAGGCTTCAGAAGCCACCCCTGAATAGATACTGAATCTGGGATTGTTAGTGCACAACTTGAGGATGAGGTCCACAGCGTTGTTTTTGTTTCTCGGGGCGCCAGGAGATGGGCCGAAGACTGCTGGGGAAGGGTGGGACCAGAGGCCAAGCACCCGACAAGGTTAATCCAGACGCCACATCATGATACCCCGCTGAGGCCTCGCCAGGGTCTCGTGGGGATCCACAAACCTGGTGGTCTGGTCAAGAACTATAACGAGTTATACAGGTATTAGTTGGGGATTGAGGGGTTAGGGAGGGAGTTTGGGGTGGGGATTTTACTGTCATCTTGTCTATCGGTTACGGCGGGAGTGATGAGTGGCTACTGCCTTTAGGTGGGTAGGACAGGGCGATATCATGGGTATTTGCAATTTCCTTTATCATCTTGTTTTTTCATAGAATTGTAGTGTTGATGTTAACTTTAGGGGACAGAGAATCTTTTGAGTTGAGAGGCACTGCTAGATGCTGCCAGGGCTAATTATTGAGGGTTCCTTGAATGTACAAGGCCTTCCTTCTATTTTTATCCATTTATTCTTGTTTTTCATGGCTATCACATGGATAACGTAAAAACTAGTCATAAATGTATAACTTTGAATGTAAATTAGGATATCAATAGCGTTTCTGCAGGAAACTCACTGTATAAAACATGTTCAGAGACACCGGAGGGGGCAACTGTATGCAACATCTTACTCAGGATATGCAAGTGGGGCCCTCATATGGGCGGCGCCCGGTGTCCCATTTAGGTCCACCTGAACTTGCCTAGGGTTGCTATCTAGGGGTGGAGGGCACCTGTGCCTGGTAAACGTATACCCGCCAAATGTAGAGGGCAGTACATTTAGGGGCGCATTGCTTAGGTCAACACAAATATCCCCAGGGGTGGAAATTGTAATTGCAGGGGACTTTAACTGCACATTGAATGGAGAACTGGACAGATTCCCCACCCACAGACTTGACGGTAAACCTTCAGCAATGGCCAGTCTTGGGCCGGTGAATATCTGCCATTTGCGTAACCCAACTACACAAACATATTCATATCATACCCAAGTGAAGGACACGCATAGTTACTTGTACTACTTCTTTATACATATATCCGTAGCCCATAGAGTTCAGGACACCAAGTATGTGGTTCGCTACCTTTCGGATCACTACCAACTAATAATTACATATGTACTCCATAGGCCTGTCCCCATGATACAACTCTGGTGGCTGCACAAGGATGCACTCACTGACCCGATATTCCTTGACACAGTGAATAGGGATTTAGTACAATATTTTGATCCTAATTGGGAATCCACAAACAGCAGGGCCACAGAGTTGGAGGCCATGAGGATGGTTAACGGGGGTGTGCATGTCCACTTCGGTCAGAATACGATGTACATACTAGTCCTTGGAGAAGTTGATGCCCACATCTACAGCAGGGGTAAAAGACTGGAACAACCAACGACAAAGGGTCGCTGACTTATGGGATCAGCTGGACAAACATGTTATGAATACTGGCTGTCGACAATGGTATATGGAGGGGAATAAATCTGGGTATTTACTACAGCATTTGATCCGTTCAGACCCTGCAGTGCAGACGGTCATGGCATTTCGACAGAAGGAAGGTAACCTGGTTTGCACGTAGTAACTGATTGAGGATGTCATGGAGCACCTCCAGAGGGTGTACTCAAAGCCACAGATGCCACAAGAGCAGAGAGAGAGGTGAACGCTTATCTGGTGGGCTTACCACTCCCATTTCTTACAGAGGAAGATCGCGAGGCTCTGGGGGCTCCGGTAACGAAATATAAATTGCTGTGTGCCGAGATGGCCCTAAATCAGTGAAATCTCCGGGGACGGACGGCCTCCCAGCCGAATTTTATCAACATTTCTCAGTCCTCCTCCCCGATAAGCTGATGACCGTCTTTGCAGAAGCCTTCGAAAAAACTGGAGTTACCACGGACAATGTGAGAGGCTCTACTAGTAGTTATACCAAATATACCTGGTAAAGATTCCTCTGAGATGATGTCTTATAGATTCCTCTCTATGCTGAACGTGGACCTCAAACTCCTAAGTCAGGTATTAGCGGCTAGACTTCTGCTTTTTCTCCCACAGCTTATATATGATGACCAATCAAGTTTTATTACCTGCAGGAACAAACTCCGCTATCTTTGCCGACTGGCACATGTTATGTAGCCACCGGGGCTACAGGAAGATTGTTTCACCCAGGCCTTTCTCGATGTGGAGCAGGCCTTTCATTCCGTGAGATGGGGATACCTATGGCAGGTACTCCATAAAATAGCTTTGCACTCCCCTTTTATAAAATGGTTTGAATTTCTATACACAAACCCACAGGGCAGAGTGCGCACAGGGAGACACATTTCAGACGTGTTAGTCCTAAAACAGGGTACCAGGCAGGGATGTCCACTTTCCCTCTGATCTTTGTAATAGCTATGGAGGCGCTGGCTTGCCAGCTGAGACAGGTTCTGAGAGGATGGGGAGTGGCACAATGGAGCATATTGTCTCGTTGTATGCCGACGCAATGGTATACTTTAGATAACCAGACTTTTAGGTCCCGAAGCTGGGAGTTTAAGGAGAGTTCTAGCAGGTATCTGGTCTACGCATTAATAAGAGTCAAGTCTCTGCTGTTCCCACTTGGATGGCTAGGAAACATACCAAAAGACCAGCATTTACTAGCAGAGCTACCCTGGACGGTGGACAAAGTCTGATATCTGGGAAATTATGTCACCCATGATAAGAAGCAGTTTTATGATAATATGGGGAGAGTGATGGACGGTTTGAGTCAGCCTGTAAGGTTCTATAATACGCTACAACTGTCTTTGATGGGCAAGATAGCCCTTATAAAAATGGTGGTGGTGCCCCACTGTCTCTATGTTATGCAAGGAAGTTTTTAAGAACTCCCATGAAGTGTATTGAAACAGCTGGACTCACTTATAGTGGAACTTCTTTGGAGTGGTGGGAGGTGGAGGGTAGATCTTTACGTGCTGCAACGGGAATGGGAGGGGGGTTCTGGAGGTCCCGGATCTGGAACTGCACTATTTAGTCACTCAGCTCAGCTATAATATATGATCCATTGGATGGATGCTGAGCCACACTGGGAGAGACCCCTGCTGGCCTGCAATTGCGATGGCCATCAGCTGGGAATGCTGCTATGTGGCACACAAATACCTTGGACTTTCCCTTACCCGGACGGACTGATGGCTAGACTCTGGGAAAGGATGGCCAGAGGATCCTGAGAAGAGCCCCTTATGCAATGGATCTGAAAGTCTGGCTCATACTACCCTTTGATAGAATGGCTCAGCTAATGTTTTCCGAAAAATGGAAAGGGAGGGTGCCTGACTGGCTGATCTGTACCCAGGAGAGAGGTTTATAACAATGCAGGATGCTTTGGCCACAATACGGAAAAATAGCTGCGGTAGCGCACCAATTGTGGCTACGTTCCTGGACGCCCCAGAACCCACTCACACAATGATGACTATGTTATCCATGGCCTGGGAAAGCCGGGTGGTCGCACATCTGAACCAAACACTGCGTAAGGATAAGCAGCTTAAGCCACTACGAGTAGAAGAGAGGTGGCAATCTCTTAGGGATGAACCGCTATCATTCAGGGATTGGTTTAAGATACATGCAGGGGTCCAAAAGGTATCAGTGAGCACCAGGTTTGAGCAGATTAAATTAAACATAATTCTATCACCTACCTGTCCCCCAGACGCTTGCATGCTATCTATCCAACAAGACAGTCCCGCTGCCCAAGATGCAAGGCTACTGAGGCCGATTACTTGCACGGGCTCTGATACTGCCCTCCAGTGGCAACTTTCTGGGGAGAAACACTAACACATATTTAACGGAAGACGGGTTGGGACGTACCATTTAAGATTAATCAGTGCTTGCTGGGCCTACTACCTGATGACCCAAAGCGCAAACTAGGCAGATGTTTCCCAGTGCTGGGCTTCACACTGCTGGGAGAAAGACCTGTGGGAGTGGGCGGGGCAGAGGGGGAACATATACAAAAGACAAGAAGAGACGATGGGCTCCCAGAAGTGCTGCTTGCCTGGGGGAATATGATAAGACTTTTTGGACCCGGCCGGACTCTAGGGTTCCTCGCCCGGTCAATTGAAAGTGGAGTTAGAAACAGTTCAGTTTGATGGATAGGATAGCAAAACAACCCAAGGCAGGGCCTTAGTTTGCCCATTTACACCACACACAAGGAAACAACAACAAAAAAGACGAAAGATATAGAAGAAAGGAAAATGGGAATCTTAGACCCTTCACTATATGAAAGCTTCTGGGAAGGGTAGGGGGGCATGTTGGGAAGTTTTACTGTTTATGTGTGTTATTATTCCTTTGGTTTTTCTTTGTTATTATTCGCTGTCATTGATGCAACGTGAAGTGATATGGTCGAGTGAAAAGTAGCCTTTTGTGTACTGACTGCATAATGAAACCTTAATAAAGACGTATTTTAAAAGAAAAACAATGCAGATGATCTAGTAGTAGTTACTAAGGATACTGAAAGGGCTTTCTCTAGGATTGAAGAATTAGCATCAACTTTTGGTTTCTTCTCAGGATACAAATTAAACTTATCAAAAACACAAATACTATTTGTTGATCAAAACCCTCCGCCTCTCAATAATGTAGTCTCGGAAGCAACCTATTTGTGGATTAAACTAGCCACACCAATTTCAAACATTCCAAATCTTAATTATGCTCAGATCCTGAAGAAAGCCAATTCAACCTTGGAAAGAATAGATCATTTACACTTATCGCTACATGGCAGGAACAATGTGTTAAAAACGCTGATCCTTCCAAAATGTATATACTTATTTAGAACAGTCCCATTGGAATTCCCGCTAGACTTTTTTAAGCAACTTAAAAAAATGTCAGGAAGATTCTTATGGGGATACAAAGGCATTCAGAGAGCTCATAAAAAATGATCATACCAAAGGATAGAGGAGGATGGGCCGTTCCACATTTTTTATTCTACTACTTGGCAGCCGTATTACAATTCATATCCCCTTTGATTGTGGGCAATAAAGCTCCCATCTCACAAGCACACTCCCCATCGATATATGAACTAGTATTAGGTACTGAAGCTAACAGTCATTTCTTAAGAATAATAGAACCAAGCTACTACAAAAAAACAAAATTTAAGATTATATCTGCTGCATATAAAACATGGAGAATCGTAAAAAAAACTGGTTGGGATTCCAAAGATTGTAAGATATACTCCCTTAAACTCACCACACTGCTTCCCCCCTATATTTAGAGATCCGGTGATGAAAAGGTGGAATCATAATGGTATCTGTCACCTGAGTGATCTATGCTCAGTTAATTCTATCTCTATATCTACTTTTTCTGAACTTCAACATAAATTTAAACTCCCTTCTCATGATTACTTCAAATACTTACAGATATTTCGCTTTTTAAACTCACTCTCTCCCAACGATCGACAAGGCCTCAAAACGATTCTGGTAATAGACAGTCTTTATATCAGAAGAAAAATAGGGTATTTTTATAATTTATTCATGACCTATCTTTCAGATGATCTTCCTATGATTCAACATAAATGGGAGGTGAAATTAGGAATAAACAACCTCTTGATAAAAGAATCAATCAAGACAGCTAATTCCATATTATTTTCTGGGCGATTACAAACTCAACACTATATGGCTATGTGTGATCTCTACTACACACCTGCTAAAGTTATGAAATGGGGGGCTACTCTTGGTATAATCTGCAATCGCTGTACTCTGATTGGAGCAGATGCAATACACATGTTCTTTTCTTGTATTAAACTAGCTGGTATAATTTCAGAAATTCAAATATTTATCGAAAGAATTACAGGGAGAACAATAATTCTTTCTCCTGAACTGATTTTATTTGGATTATCAATAGACTCTATAGAAATAGAACAACAACACTTGATCTTTATTATGATGTCTGGATTTCGTGCATGTATCACTCAGGAATGGATCAATCCGGAACCACCATCTTTTTCTATGTGGAGGGCTGGCTTATTAGCCAAATTTAATTTTGAACTTGCTATATATGCAACAAAAGGAAGAAAAAATAAACAATTAGGTATGAAACTTTGGGCTCCGATACAACAATGGATCCATGGGGAAACGACTTAAATATTTGCTTGACTCTATGTTAAAAATTCATTGTTTCCCCTTAGCAACTTTTCTGTTTTTTTTTGTTTCTTTTTCTTTGTTTCTATCGGAGAACGTGTTGTTGTTTGTTCTGACTATGTACTATGTGATGAAATAATCTGTTTTGTTTGCAACAAAAAAATCAATAAATAAAAATAAAAAGGAAAGAAAAACAAGGATTATCACAGTGCACATCTTCTCCCCTAGGGTCTTTACAACACCAACACCAAACCCTTTCATACTAAATTAATATGTATGATTACATGTTAACAAAATACCCATCTACAGCCTTAAACACAGTTTAATAACAAGTCTCTTAAAATGCCTGTTGATTTTAATATATGCATTTCATAATAAGTAAGCCAGGCCTTCCACCTTAGTCATACCTTTTCATAATAAAATAAACATCGTCTGACATAACTTTTTCCATGTACAAATCAAGACTCTTGTCTTCATTGGCTTTTCGCCATAACCAACTGAGGACTCCTGTACTTCACATGAACTGGCAACCATCAGACACACAGTCCTACTGTTACAAATATATACACACAATTACAGTTGGCAACACACACAACCCCACTGAAAGGGGCATAAAGTGGGTTCTCACACAAACGCTTACACTCGACTATTTGTCAGAAGCAGAAACAAACCCCAAAACCCCTCACGTATACAATGATCTGAAAGAATCCATATAATGCAATACCTTCCTACAGACTTGAACTTAATGGAATAACAATTCACTGTTAAGGCCAACTGGCTTTAACATACTGTTATTTCAATACATTAGTTATGCCTACAGTGTTTGTCGTACATTTTCATAATTAAACATTAGATGTATTGCCCCTAACACATCGTTTTCTAATGAACCGATCTAGCCTATAGCCTTTATCACTGGCTTGTCACCATAACTAACTAAGGCTTGCTGTAATCTGCTTAAGCTTTCCCACAAGGCAATCACCAGTATACAATAATAAAAAAAGGTCAAAATACAGAATTACAGTTGGCAAAACAATATTCAAGCCTTCATACAATGGTATAACATGGATTCAAATGATGTTCACATTTTTTATCCCTTAGAATTTTTCACTTTGGATAACCAACACCAAAAACCTTAACAATGTGCAGCATTCCCTGTAACTAAACACCTGACTAGAAGCTTTAACATAGTGTAATGTCATTCTACCCTTAAAAGCCCACTGGCTTTATATATCAAGGTTGCTGCAACACACCACCTTTCGTCTCCTCGGTAAGCAGACACGGACCCATTATCAGTGCAAAAACCTCAGTTTATTCTTCGTCGGCCATTACGCGTTTCACCACCTCAGTGGCTTGATCACATGACAACGCTAGTTTGATTCTGGACCAATTATAAAGCTGCACTATTTTGCACGTGATTAAGGTGAATGATAGACATAAACAAAACATTTGGGTGCTTATATATCAGTCAATGCTTTTTAGACATGTGATGTAGCAATGAAATATAAAACGTTGAAAAATCAAAATAGTTCAGATAAATTTACTTACATGATTCTTACATAAAGCCGAAAATCTCAAACATTAACTTAATATATATATATATATATATTTACAAATACAAAAAATAGATTTAACACCTTGGCTGCTAGCGATATTTTCCTTCTGCGCTGCATTCCCAGATTTACCATTGTTCATGACGAGCTCAGCTCGTCATCAGCACAGCTCAACTGTGCCTCATGACGAGCTGAGCTCGTCATGAGCATCGAAGGGGTTAAATCTCTATAAATATATAAAATCTCCATCGGTAAGGGGAGCTTTAAATATATCAGATCAATGAAATTAATACATGGGCCCTATGAAGAATCAGTGGATTTAACTAAAGTAAAACATTTCAAATATGACATAAGAACCGCATAAATGCATTTTTCCAACGCTAATTTCATTCTTAATGACTACAATGATAACCACCTGAGTTTTGTTATGTATATGAACAAATGACCCATTACCCGTGAAATAAAGTGCATATAGTGAAAAACATCTCAAATGTTAAAATTTGAAAATGATCATCAATATGGAGAAAGGACAGCCCCTGTAGATAGTTACATTTGATTATTATTACACAAAGGCAAAACAAAATGCATATGTTTGTTAATGGAAAGCATAACTAATTGATTATCAGAAAGCAAAGCATAGAGAAGGATTTACGGGTTCAAATCCAAACGGGGTATTTTAAGTTCATAAGCAAGTGTGCAGGTCTTCCGTATTTTTAAGGCCTCCAGGATTCTTACTATTAAAATTAAGTATGTACCGTGTCTCCAATTTCCTCATTGCTTGCTCTCTGTCGCCACCCTTTTTGGTGGGGATAGTGTCAATGACATAATATGAGAGGTTCTTTAAATTATTGTCATGGACCGCGCGAAAATGTCGTGCGACAGGATAAGTTGGGTCACAGTTTTTAATGGCCGGTATGTGTTGCAACACTCTTTTGCTTGCAGGTAATTTCGTGCTGCCCACATATCTTAGGGGACAGCTACATTCTAAGACGTAAATGGCATATTCCGTCTTACAGTGTAGGGGTTTGGAGATTTTATTCTCTTTTTTGCTAAAAGCGGTACAGTAACTTTTTTTATTAATTCCATATTGGCACGCCTTGCAGGACCTGCATTTGGTAAAGCCATTAGTTTTTATAGGCCAATCGCTCAATGGTAACACTTCAGGATTGCTAAAGACCAAGTCCCCATACATTGATAGCGCCCTCCTAAAGGTTATGCTGGGTCTAACTGGCATCTCAGCTCCTATTATTGGGTCACTTCTTACTAGCGCCCAGTTCCTGTTAATGATTTTGGATATCTCTTTTTCCTGTGAGCTAAAAGGTATTATTAGCCTCATAGTGTCAGGGTTACTGACGGTCATATAAATAGGTTCTCTGACCTTTTTTGGGACCAATAGAGTGTTTCTGTCTAGTTTCTGGGTTTTATCTATGGCTGATTGTATGATTTTGAGAGGATAGCCTCTAGCTAAAAATCTTTGTTTACAGCCAAGTTGAGCCTCAACTAAGTCGCAGGGTTGTTGCAGATTCGTTTGATGCGCAGCATCTCCCTGTAAGGGATGCTGCTTATCAAATGACGTAAATGGAAGCTCGTAAAGTGCAGAATAGAATTCCCGGCTGTTTCCTTCCTGAACAGCTTGGTCTCTAGTTTGTTGTTTACCACCTGTACTTGAACGTCCAAGAAATTAATCTGAGATGGGGTAACAGTAGAAGTAAAATGTAAATTAATAAAATTTTGGTTCAAACCATCTACCCATGTTTTGGCTTCTTCAGTTCCTTCCCACACAAAAAATAAATCATCAAAGAATCTGTAATATATCCTGACATGGTCATCATATTGTTTGCTGTGTGTGCCTTTGAGGACCAGCTCCTCCCACCAGCCCATGAAAATGCAGGCGTAGCTAGGGGAGAAGCTGGCCCCCATTGCCACCCCTCGCATTTGCTGATAGTACATTTGGTTAAACAATTTTTTTTTATTGTTAAGACAAAATGTAACCATATCTAAAAGCATAGTATCATGTTGAGGGCAAGTGGCATTTCTTTTGTTCAAAAAGAATTCTAGGGCTCGCAGACCATCTTTATGGTCTTTAAAGAAGATACATCCAATGTTAAAAGATGATAATTAGGTCCCCATTCACAGTCTTTGATTTTATTTAAAAAGTCACTCTGTCTCTTAGATATGAGGCAAGTCCCATCACACTTTCTTGCAAGAAAAAGTCTATATATCGTGAAGTATTTTCCAGCAGGCTCTTTCTTGCCGATATTATCGGTCGCCCTGATGGTTTTGATGTATCCTTGTGAATTTTTGGTATAAAATAGATGTTTGGGATGATCGGATGGTCATTTCTCATGAATTTATACTCATCCAGGGAGATGAGCCCAGTGCTTTTCCAAGCTACTAATTTCATATAAAAAGAATTTGCTGTCTCTTTAACAGCTGAAGCACTGCTTAGCCTGCAACACATTCGATCATTTAGTTGTGATTGAGCTTCATTTATATATTCTTTCCTTGACCATAGCACCACGTTACCTCCTTTGTCCGAGTTCCTCACGATTATATCATTATCCTTTTTGAGTTTGGCAATCAGATTATGATATTGTCTATTTCTGTGTGATATTTTCTTCTTTGTAGCGCAAGTCCTGTAATTTAGTTTTTTAATTTCGTCAGTAACTTGTTCATTGAAAATGTCAATGCCATCTCATAAAAGTATAGGGTTAAACTTGGATTTCACTTTAAAGGGAGTATTCCGTTTGGCTACATTGATGTTGCTTGCTGATTGACTGAGATTAGTGATGGTTGGACTTCCCATGTCATCGCAATAGTTTTCATTGCGTAGATCATGGAGTACAGTGCGTAGGGTTGCTTCCAAATTTTGTGAGGGAGTGTGTTCAGTTGTTGTTAGATTTAAATCTTGTGACATAGCAGCCTCTGGGGCATTTTTGGATTTGTTCATGGAGTGGAATTTGCGCAACTTCAACTTTCTGATGAACTGGTATATGTCCATTCTTGTGTTTGCATAGTCGAAGTTCGATTCATTGCAGAATGACAATCCTTAACGACAGAATTTGAGTTTCCGCTTTGCTAAATACTGTTTCCGTTAGGTTGATGACAGTTTTTTCTTCGTTTTGGTTGCTCTCAGTGCTTTTGGGGTTTATCGGCAATTCCACCACCCCCCTTTCAAGTTTGTTGCTGTTGCCTCTGGGAGTCCCTGCGTTTGTGGGCTTTGCGACGCTGGCCCCGCTTGTAGTTTCGTTTTTGTTGACTTGATTTCGCAGATTCCTCGGCCTTGGCGTTGCCAAGCGTTCCTCGACTAAAAAATTCATTTCTTCGCCAGGGGAGGGAGTCGCATTAGTTTTTGCTGAGGACGCTGTATTGTTTTCACCGTCCGTATCACTTTCAATGGCGGAACTGAGGCTTGAGTATGATGACTCTGAAACTTGCTTGGCCATTGCCGTTCCTGCTTTTTCCCCATTGGTTCGTGTTAACTTTGCCTTTTTTATAGCATCATATTTGAGCGAGAAAGTAAAAATTTACAATAACTAACTCAGCCCTACTGCCTTTGCCATAACTGCAAAATAAACAGATCAGGCCTATATCCATGATAAACAGCTTTTCATTATAAGCATCTAGGGCCAGTCATGTTGATGATAAGCTTTCCTACTAGGCAAAAAGTGCAATCCAATCACTTGATTTCAGTGAAGTACCACATTTCTGAAAAATTAATATCTGTATTCAAAGTAATCAACATTGGGTGCGGCTAAAGAACCTCTAAGTAGTGCATTTGAAGGCTACTTTTCTGTTAAATACATATGGTTAGGCGAGAACTATGCATTTGAGCCATACCCGAACATGTAACCCCTTTAAGAGAAGGACAACCACCATTTGCTGCAGTGACCAGGGAGCATGGCACTGTTTGTTGAATCAAGAAGTACCTTTAAATGGGCCAGTTTGGATCCAGGTCACGTCAAATTTTGACTTGTAATATTTTGTTCTGCATTTCTTTGGCAAACCAGGCGCTTTTCCCTTCTGCGATGTACTCTCCAAGGAATTACAAATGCTTTCTGCTGTATCCGAAATTTCCCTGCCAAAAAAGAAGTTAAATTACAGAAGTTGATTGTAGTTATTATGTTTGAGACACAAACGTTTCACGAATAAAACTAAAACTTTGTTATGGTGCATTTCTTACCACTTCAGCACAACTTGACGAAGGACTAGCAGAACATTTTCCTCTCATAAATGAATATGCTAGATACCTCTAAAATCTAACCAGGCATATTTTTATACACAGTCAAGGTCATTAATAAGCGTTTCTTCATGTTGCGCAAGTTTAAAAAAAATCTTCAATAGGGTTCTAACTCTGGGCACCACCGCTCAACCTCCACCACAACTGGATAGAACAAGACTTTAAATAAAGAGCTGGATTTGAATGAACCCTAGAAGTGGGGTCAGAGTCAACATGCCACTTATAAAGTGTACAGACATTTTACTCCCTAGAGTAAGTCCAATATGCCCACTAGAAAAACAAAAGGTGTATACCACAATCAAAGCAGTCTAGCCCTGCTTTTACCCAGAGTGGCCTGATATATAGCAATCTGAGGCTTCATCAGTAATGTGCCACAAGGAGGTGCTCATCAATATCTTTACTTGATATTTAATTTTGTGAATTTTGAGCTACAACAGAAACATGAATAGGATATAGTCTATATTTCAAATCTGCTTATAAAGATTGACATTCACATGCATAATTCAAATTAGCTTTTATTTCAACATCCAGAAGTATCTGGATCAATACTTTAACCGAGGCTAAAACAGCTTGGCACTCACCGATTAGTACACATTGACTTAAGCCATGAAATTGCTGCATTACACAAAAAAAGGACTCTAAATTATTACTTTCAAGGTTGATCACGCCAAAAGCATAACTAACTGAGTTATCCAATCTGCTAAGGAAAATCCGTAAAACAGCAGAATATCGTACCCAAAATATTGTCTATCAAAAATATTGTGTCCCAAACATGGTTTACCAAAATATCGCCCACTGGAGTTAATGATGGCCATTTTATGCCCAGTGGGCCAAGACTTTTGGAAATTATATTGAGGACACAATAGTTCTGTCACAATATTTTTGCTAACGAAATTCTGGCACGCAGCCCAAAATTACATGCATATCTCACAGAAAGTAGGAATATGATGAACTGATATTTGTGGAGCGCAGTTACTCCGAGGAGTGTCACGGCGCTGGTGTAAGGGAAAAAGGCCATTAGCTTTGAGAAAAAAGCCAATCTCTCAGCTTCTTTTTAAACCGCTGTTCAGATTCAGTTTGACGAACGTCAAGGGGAGTTTGTGCCAGGCCGAAGGGCCCAAATAAGAGAAAGAACAGTCACCCGCTCTAGAACGGTGGATCCTGGGTACCAGGGCCAGAGCACTGTTAGAGGAACGCAACTTCCTGTTTGGAAGGTAAGAATGTATCCTAGACGAGAGGTAATTGGGACAGGTGTGGTGCAGAGCTCTGTAGGTAAGTACTAGAGTTTTAAACAAGATGCGTTTACTTACTGGAAGCCAGTGTAAGGAGTGGAGATAAGAGGAAATATGAGCTCCCAGCAGAAGCTTAAGAAGCAGTTGAGCAGCTGCATTTTGTACTACTTTTTGCTTGTTTACTAGGGACTGAATGAGGCCACATTATACTTCATTTGCATAATCTAATCTGGGTGTGATGAGTGCTAGAATAACTGCTTTCCTGGCTGGAAGGTCAAGGCAGTGCAATAACGTTTTTAGGTTTTGACTAGCGAGCTGCGCACTGCGCAGTTGCAGGGAAAACCTTATGAGAAGAGTAGAGTGGCTTTGGTCCCCGCCTCTGTTTCCATTGGCTAGCTCCATAAATGGAGGCTAGCCATTGGAACAGACATCTGCTCGTCATCCTGAGAGCAGATTCGGGGGCGTTCCTGCAAATTTTAGGCCTTCCGCCCCTTTCGAAATCGTCATGCGGCGGTGGGCGGTGTTTATTTTTTGTTGCGTCCATGTTTATTTTGTTCATTCTGCGGCCGACCGCCGCCGGAAGTCCAGGTGAGTGCCCGTTCCCGCCCCCCATCCCGCTGACCGTGTGCCGTTCCCGCCCCCCCCTCCGCTGACCGTGTGCTGTTCCCGCCCCCCCTCCCGCTGTCCGTGCCTTTCCCGCCCCCCCTCCCGCTGTCCGTGCCTTTCCCGCCCTCCCTCCCCCTGTCCGTTCCTTTCTTTGTTAATATTTCAGTCAAGATGAGCAGGCAGGTTCAGGCACAGGACAAATCACCGAATAGCCTGCTCCCCTCCTTTCCGTTACCTTTAGCAGGTCACGATTTTATCCCGCCCCCCCCCTCCCGCTGTCCGTTCCCCCCCCCCTCCCGCTGTCCGTGTGCCCGTAGGTGCTTGTTAATACTGGTAAAGCTGTGGTCTCGTCTGCGAGCCAGCGTTCACGAGAAGGAGCGGTACCGAAAACATGGCTGCCTACGGAGGTAAGAACCGGAGGCCCAACTTGGTGAAACGTGTCTTAGTTTCTTTCATAATATCTGTCCGCGGCGCACGTGTAGATTTGTCTGGGCAGTCTACTACTACCAAAACTGACAAAAGAATTGCTCCTGCCCGTTAATGTCATGAATTGTAATTGCCGTCTTTTGCTTGAAACAGTCGCGTCCTGGTAGAAGTCAGCTTGCTTCGTGATGCGAGGGAAATTCGCTTTTATAAGACCTATAGATGAAGAGTCTGTGCTAGACGATGCATAATCTGATTTAATATGCCTTTGGGGGAAAAAAAAATACAATATGTCATTGTGCAATGTATTAAGAGGTTGTGCGTGGTTGATTGCCGAAAAGGACTGTATTTTTCTCCTATTAGTTCCCCAGTATTTTGACGGTATAACACATTCAAAATAGAAGTCCTCATTTTTAGGGTGTCAGAAGGGCATTGGTGCCAAGTGGCACCACGTCCTGTGTGACACCTCCAATCAGTGATGGCTGTCCAGTCAACAGTACTTGACGTGTTGGGATTTTTGACCCAAAACGTTCAAAGTTGACAGTCAAACCACGTTTCCCCGAATGCAATTTGCTCTTGGCTAAAGCACCGGAACTATCACACTCAACTAGTGGCTACTTTAGTACTAATTGCATCCTCAGTTCACCGACACAGACAACGCTTTTTTCCCTGCTCCCTTGTATACCGTCTTCATCAAAGGCCACGCGCCTATCCACCACTTATTTATTAATGCCTCAGATGTCAGAAATAGAGGGGCAACATAACTGCACCAGTCAAGGCAGAGATCGTACTTAAATTATCTACACTGTTTTTTTGCAGCATGCTTTGTTTTCTTATTCCAATAACAGTTCAGATTATTTTTATCTTTAAAAAAGCAACGAGAGAGGTATTTTCCGTAATATACTCGACTGGAACTGTTTTTGATATGACCAGATTTATTTCACCTGCCAAAGTCTAAAGTAGGGGCTGATGGGTGACCCTTAACGGCGTTTCATATTTCACAGAGTAGAGAATGAACATAATTCCCTGTACAGACGTCGCCTTCCCTAGTCACCTTTGAAGTCCTTTTTACACCTATTGGTTACCTATGCGGTCGGTTCATCTCTAACAACAGTGTATAACTTGCACAGGGGGGCTCGCAGTGTGTGGAGGGCTCTGTGTGGGTGTGTGGGAGGCTCTGTGTGGTTGTGTGGAGGGCTCAGTGTGGGTGTGTGGAGGGCTCAGTCTGGGTGTGTGGGGGGGCTCGCAGTGTGTGTGTGAGGGCTCTGTGTGTGTGTGTGTGGGGGGGGGGGGCTCTGTGTGGGTGGGGGGCCCTGTGTGTGCATGGGGGGCTCTGTGTTGAGGGGCTCTGTGTGGGGGGGCTCTCTGTGGGTGTGTGTGGGTGTGGCATTTGCGAGAGATTAAGCTATTGGCATTGTAAATGACAATGCCATTTATTTATCGGTTTTCAAAACGAACACATAAATAAAAAAATTGTCATTTACAATGCCAATAGCTCAAACTTTTCCAAAGGCAAAACCGTTGCATTGTAAATACTTGTTGCAGTATGTAGCAGCCCGTTCCAGGTCCCAACCACGGCTTTTGAATTGTTGAAAAGAAAACTGGTTGTCAAATTTCACTCGAAGATTTCTGACCACCTCAAGATTGCGGACTTAGCAGGGGGGGCTCCGTCTGGCTAGGAAGTCTGCAAGCCTGATGAAGAGTTGTAGCCAAAGCAGAGAACCTTGGTCTCATTTGCCTTACACTTCAACTGGTTAATGCGCATTTATTGGAAGATAGCAGCTAGTCAAGGTTTTATAGAATCCAATATTATATCTCCTCCTTTACTGAATAAGAAGAGGAGCTGCGTGTCATCCCCATAGGAGATTATTTTGGCAACACAGTATTCCACCAATGGAACCAGCGGGTTCAGGTAGATGTTAAACAATGTGAGACTCTTGAGTTGAGCCCTGCGGTACCCCGACTGTAAGTTCTTTGGACCCAGAAGAGAATAGGGGAGTGCATACTTCCTGCCCTCTGTCCTCAAAACCTGACAGTGCAAGTCCATCGATTCCAATGCTCTGAAGGTGGGAAATTAGCCTAGAGTGGGGAACTGTGTCTAAGGCTGCTCATGGATTAATAAAATCAGCCCAGTCTTACCTCCTACGTATGTGATATTCTGAGACTCAGGGCAACATTTAACATTTATTGTTTTGGATACCAAATATTGTTTTCACACACAGTATACTAATTCAGTATATAAAACACAATGTGGAAGCAAATTTTAAATAAAGCTGAATCATCATAGTCCCGGCTACATATCCGACAACTCACCCAGTACAACTGGTGGGTTCTGGTGACCGTTGTGGCTGAATTTCTTTAGACTGTGGGACTTCCTTTTCATTGACACAACTTTCAGTTCTCTTTGAATGGTTTAGCTGGCCTTCATCCTCCTGCTTAGTTTCCAATATCTGACAGTCACTTTCAGTACTGGGCTCCATTCTCACCTGCTCCCTCTGCAAGCATGACAACACCAAAATCTACTTTAGACACATCCCTTAAAAGTACAGAAAGCAGAATTAAATACTTCACTGTAAAATACATAAAACCCACTTCTTTGATGGGCCTCTAACCTGTGGAGTTCATTGTCTGAATGTACCAGATTCTGACAGTGAGGTAAGATTCATATCATCTGTTGCTACTGTGTAATACTAAATAGCAAATGATTTCTAGGAAAATATCTTAAGCAAGTGAATATACAAACAAATTGTGGGCACAGAACACGACAATATTGACGAAATTAAATCATCAAACAATAACAAATACAAAACAGAACATGTCGAATACTGTGTATTTATATCTAAAGTAGAACAATATTTATTTGATGAAAAATGCTGAAAATATCAAAACATAATCTAAAAAGAATATTCCGCAGACATACTTGCACTCATACTAATACCAAACAACACCCTGTATGCAGTGCTGCAAGTAGTTGAGCAAGTCAGAATGCAGGCTTTAATTACTAGTGTTTGCATTCTAGGCTTAGTGCCAAGTGCATGAATTAGACAATCCACAAGACAGGGTTCACATAGTGAGCTTGATAAATTTGTAACTGTGAAACAACAGCAATAAGCAAATCATTAAATGAAGAGAATAAGACATATGCACAGATATCTAACATAGGAAATTTGAAATTAATCCTGCACCTAAATATAACTGTAGCTGGGGGCGTGGCTACGGCGGCAAGCGTAATGGCCGCTCCGCTGTAAAGCTCCTCCGAGCGGGCCCCCGAACTTGGCGAGAAGAGATGTAATCCGCCATCCCTGCTCACACCGGACGCCAGGATCTGCCTCCTGATGACCGCAGGCTGCCGTAGAGACATTTCCGACCCGCGGGGGCGGTCGGATACGGAGAACACGGCGGAGGGAATCTGAGGCCTCCGGACCTCGACGCCATCTTCCTTCTGCGCCGGAGCGCCGGGTGAGTGCTGCTCGGCCGTTGGCGGCCGTGACCCCGTCCCCTTCCGTTTTTCCCACCGCCGGAGACGTGTGCTCGCCTCCACTGCCGCGCGGTTCCCGTTTTTTTTTCCGGTTTGCCCGGTTCTTGACGGCAGCTGAGGCCCACGGCCCGGCCGCACGTGGGGATCCGGGGGCTGGATTTCGGGCCTGTGCGGACCTGAGGAGGTGGCTGCGGAACCCGGCGGAGGGGGCGGGACGCGCGGCTGCTGTGCGCACTGAGAGCGTTCTCCGGTATAGCTCAGCGGCCCCGCGCGCGACCGTGTTCCGCTGTCCCCACACTGCTGCCACGCAGTCCCTCCATGCTACGCCACAACTGAGGTGGCGACGGCCTTCGCTTGGAGAGGCCTCAGCGTCGCCCCATTGCGCTGACTGAGTCCGGCCAACGTATCCCTGATTTGGCTCCTTTGGTCTGAATCCCGCTCACTCACCAGCCGCTCCTTCCACAACGCACCGGCTCTTGTGGCTGATTACCATTGATCCCTGCTCTCCGCCACTGTCGTTGCGGCTGCGGCCCCGCTGCACGCCCTCCAAGATGGGGAAAAGGGATCCGGCCCAGAGGACTCTCAACTTTGACAAACCACCGCTACCTGCTGCCGACCGCCCCCCGGGGTCGGCCTCGGGCGCCCAGTCTCTACAGGACAATGGCGATACCTCGGCCATGATGGCCGCCATGATGGGAGAGATGCGTGCGGGCTTCAAGGCCCTTGACACTCGCTTCGATAGTCTGGAGAAGAAACTATCGGACATAGGCTCCACAGTGCAAGCCCACGACCGTCGTCTCGACTTCACTGAGTCGAGAATATCTGATTTGGAAGATGGATCCTCCAAGGCCTTAAAGCGGCTGGAACGGGTCGAAAAGATTCTCAAGGATGTTGCCATCAAGAATGAGGATTTAGAAGCACGTAGCCGCCGGAACAACATCAGAATCCTTGGCGTGGCGGAGACCACCGCCACTGGCCGGTTTGAAACCTTCGTGGAAAATCTCCTAATTGAGCTGTTCGGTAAGGACACTTTCACGGCTGGCTTCGTGGTGGAACGTGCGCACCGATCCTTGGGTCCCAAACCGCGCACCGGACAACTGCCCAGGCCCATCATTGCCAGAATCATGAACTTTCGAGACCGTGACGCCGCTCTGCGGGCTGCAAGAGAGATGGGAGAAGTGCAGTGGCAAGGGAACAAGCTGTCTTTTTTTCCGGACTACACCTTGATGGTGCAAGAAGCGCAGAGGAAATACACCAGTGTTAAGGCGGCCCTGCGCAATCTTGGCCTCAAATATAGCATGCTGTACCCCGCCCGTCTGAAAGTAGACGTTCATGGCAGATTTTGCATATTTGACTCCCTGGCCGAGGCCCAAGACTTCTGCCATACTTACAAAACGGGACCGGGCTCGGCCTCTGGGTCCAGACCTTCCTCTCCGCAACAGCCTGACACACAAGCTAGCGCTGACTTGTTTGTGGACGCTGGCCTGGGCTGAGGATTCATACCTCTCTGAACTTGGTTGCTCATCATTCTAGATTGCAGACCCGGCACGACCGGCTTTTTCCTTTCGAGCTGAGCTCTCTTTTTCGCACTATTGGGTTGCCCGCTCGGGGGTTTGCGTTGCCTCCCCCCAAGGCGCGGGCCTGCATGTTTCGCTCTGTTTTTTGGGTTTTGTTCCATGTGCATCTGCAGATATGTTTTGACACTGTGCATACTTGGTTATTATCTATCTGCGTATTGCTCAGGACTTTGTGGAGTTCTGCCTCTCTGGGGATGAGGGGAGCCTGGGTGGCGGGTGGGGGTGGGGATGTTCGTATTTTTTGTGGCTTTCTCCCTTTTTTTGTGTGGTTTGATTGCGAGACTCATGATATCAGCTTGTTGTACGACCTCCTCTCGCTTACAGTCTTTGAATTGACGATATGGCCCGGATAGGTTTACAGACTGGTCCCTCGGGTCTAACTTTAATGACGTGGAATGTCCGGGGACTGAATACCACCCGTAAGCGGAAACAAGTTCTGCATTATGCTGAGAGACACAAGGTTGATGTTCTGGTCCTCCAGGAGACTCATATGGTTCAATCGGACACAACTTCCTTTGCAAGGGGCTGGGGTGCACACAGAGTGTTTTCATGTTACAGTAGATATACACGCGGGGTGGCGATTCTGATACACAAACAGATTCCTTTTGTTTTAACGAGCAGTAAAACCGATGGGGTGGGTAGATATGCTATACTCAATGGTCTGCTGTTTGGTCATAAGGTTGCATTTGTGGGGGTCTACGGTCCCAACATCGACTCTCCTGCCTGCTTTGAGGATCTATACCTGTCACTTTTGCACTCCGACATAGACCTGTTAAAAAAAAATAAAAAAATATATATAACTGTAACTGAATAACTACATTATTGGGGAACTTTACTGTATTTTTTTTTCTCTTCACCCTTTTCACACACTCATCACTGTGTCGTTCTTTAAACTTTTTATGTTGTATATATACCGAATGGCTAAATTCCACCTTTTCCAAATAGTATTAACTTCATAGGATAGCTGAAAGCAAAACAAAATGAATTTCCCATATACTAAGATTGCATGGGCCAACTTTTTAGGTCTGCTCTTTGAACTCGGTTTAGCTTTATTCATACATAATTGTCAGCGGGTTTTAACCATTTGTCTATTAAATTCACATTTTACTTCAAATTTGAGTGACTGCAAAAGGCCTATACACATTATTCATACCCGCCTCAAAATAGTTAATTTTTAAAAAGTGAAAAAGGTGGTCCGAAGTGGGCTTTGTATTCATTTTATTTTCATATTAAAGTTAAATGCCAGCTGTTTATTTTGCTTACATCTAGGGTGCACAGTTAGATGGTGATTTATTTTCCGTCTCTTTTTTAAAGTTGTGTTATAAAGTCTTTAACCAACATTGTACAATTTTAGGTGCCGCGATTTGAATGGCTGGTTTGGTGGTTAATAATCCTTTCACAAAAATTAGAATACCTGGAGCAACTGAAAGGCTTGTAATTTAAAAACCCATCACCAGTAAAACAGCAAAATCCATTCATTTTGTAAGTTTAAAATTTATATTGCAAGCATATAATCGTCACACTTAGGCGGTGGGATGTATTTTTTATTTTTGAGGCACATGCGTGCAATAAAAAATAATGCCACTACACCAATTAGCTAAGGTAAAACCTATTAGCTTTTGCTGCTTTGCTAACTGATGTTCTCTCGGATTAATTTATCAATCAAGACTATTAAATGTTTACTTTGGGAACCCTGCCATGTGCCCTATGTTTGATACTCCGTTTCCATTTGGAATACAATGTTTGCCTGTCCATTGAGGCTACCTCAGACAGAGAGTGTACACATATATGTGTCTATATTGGGTGAGACCGGTAATAATAGCCTCGTTGCTGACCAGGTGTAGGGAATAATTACCTGCTAATTTCCTTTTCCCTCAATATGCACACTCTTGGGCCGTAACTATGGGACACACAATTAATGAAGGTGATTAATGTCTCCTATAGATGACATTAAAATGCAAAGAGCAACGGTGTTAACGTGTCAATGCACAGATATAAAGTGGAAGGTGGATTCAATTTTAATGTAGTAACTGCCCAAAAGATCAGTGAGTATTTGCACAGCCAGATGTGCATGTTCTATTCACATCTCAAAATAAAATGTGCATATTATGGAGAACCCTCTGGCGCCTGTCATGTCTTCTTCATCAACCAAAATAGATCGAGTTTACTGTGGCCGTTGTTAGAAGCCATTCTGATCGAAAGACTAGTTGAAAGAGCTAGTCTACACCCAAATTTCAGGATCCCCATCAATTATGTTAAGTAGTTCCATTTAGAGTAATTCTATGTGAATGCCTCTTCTGTGGGTATCTGCGATGGATCCACCTCTCTGTGACAAACATTAGTAGGAATGTAATTGGTTTGCAATGACATTTCCCTTTTTAGGTCTAGCTAGTGTCAACTTTGGGCATTGGCCAAAATACATTTTGTCACAGAAATATTAAAAAGAAGTAAGCAGAGAAGGGATTTGGATTTGCACCTTTACTTTTTGTATTTGATTGGGCAGCAGTTATGTTAGCCCGTCAATGAAAACTATATCATTGCACATAACTAACAGAGGAATTGTTCATGCAGACCCTTGCCTAAAATAGCAGAAGAGGGTCTGCTGGTGTAACCCGGAGGCAAATAGAGCCCCAGCTCTCACCTACGCAAACTGGCCGTCTGACCGGATCCTCGCCCCTCTGTCACTGCCATCGCTGCTGCTATGCCTGCTGGTTCCCACTGCTCTTACCTGCTTTTCTGTTTGCTCCTCCTGCGAGGCTCCCTCTTGACTCTATGGCCTCTTAACACCCCTCTCTCCATCTAATATTACGTTTATCATCTCGCCTTTTGTCATTACTTTGTCCTCTGTTCCGTCCTATGCCTCTTTTGCTCTATTTGACTATTTTCTCGATTCGTCTCTACCTTATACTTCGTTCCACCATGAACCTTTTTGCCCCATTTGACTCCACTTCTCATCTTTTTATCCACTTTTACTTTATCTCCATTCCACGCTCCTTTCACTCTCCTTTTACACCGTTCCACCCTGTGACCCTTTTGCTGCTCCCACCGCCTTCTCTGTCCTTCCCCCGCAAGCCCATCTGCGCTCATCCAACTGCCCCCCCCCTCCCCCCACACACAGCTACACCACTGCTGCACTCTGCCAGCTCAACCCAGGACCCCGCCACAACTGCTGCTGCCACGCTGCACCTCATCCCACGGCAGACCCTTTCGTCTGCACTCACTGCCACTTCACCTGGCACCACAAACCCGCACTCATCACACACACAAAGCACACCAAGCACAACACCTGCACCACAGCTCACATGCATGCTCCTTAACACGCGCTCGCTCAGTATACACATCACTGAAATTTATTTATTTATTTATTTATTTATTTATTTATGCATTTTTATATAGCGCGGACTTTACCCGAATGTGTCAGAGCGCTTCACATAAGGAACAGAAATGAAACATAATGAGAAACATTACAAAAGAACAGATTGCAAACGCATACGTTACAGTACATAAGGTAATAGTGACATTTGTGAGCAAACAAAATACATGAGGTAGTAAAAATTGTGAGCAGTCAAAAAACATGAGGTAGTAAAGGTAATAGTGACAATTGTGAGCAAACAAAATACATGAGGTAGTAAAAATTGTGCGCATCCAAAAATACATGAGGTAGTAAAAAGTGCACAGGAGGAAAAAGTGACAAGTGTGCAGTTACAAGAGAAGACAAAGTATCTTTTGGGGTATAATACTGCAAAAGGTGCTAGACACTCCGGCACAAGAACAAGTGTTATGTGGGCAGAGGTGGCACTTGTGCCAGTATCAAAGGTAAAAACATGTGAGAGGTCGCAGATCGTGTGTTACAAAGGCAAAGTGGTGTGTGCATGTTACAAAAGGGCACAAAACACAGGTACATGGAGAATACTCCAAAGAGGCAGATACTCCAACCCCAGGAATACACTGGGAAGGCACTTCCATGGTCGTGGAAATTATCAGTAGTGGGAAGCCTTCCTCCAAATAACAAGAGGACGTGAATTACTTTTGGAGGTGTCTCTGGAGGAGGAGAACTTTGAGGTCCCTTTTGAAGGCCTGGGAGGAGGCGGTGGTCCGGAGCTGAGGCGGAAGGGAGTTCCAGATTCTCACTGCGTTGCCTGAAAAGGATTGGGCCATTGTTCTCTCCTTCTTGAAAGTGGGAGGTTCAAGTAGTAGTTTCTCCGCATTGCATGAGGGTCTAGAGCCTCCAGAGAGTTTCAGTTTATTCGCTAGGTAGCGAGGAGAGGAGGAGTGCAAGGCTTTGTGGGTGATACAAGCGGTCTTGTAGATAGCTCTAGCCTCGAAGGGAAGCCAGCGGAGGGTGGATAACATTGGTGTGATGTGATCGCTTCTTTTGGCCCCATAGATGAAGCGAGCTGCAGAATGGAAAACAGACTTAAGTGGGGACAGGTGAGATTTGGGAAGGCCAGTAAGAAGAGAATTGCAGTAGTCAAGTCTGGAGAGGACCAGCGATTGCACCAGGGTGATGAGGTCCTGCTCCGGGAAGAAGCGTCGGATTCCCCAAAGAAGGCGCAGTTGGTAACGAGCAGATTTAGCAATAGAATTGATGTGGGGAGTTAGGTTGAGTTTTTTGTCTAGAATGACTCCAAGGGATTTAGCGCTGTCGACAATGCTGGGTTTATTGTTTAGTAGATTCATCTGATCCATCCATGATTGGACCGGGGGAGGAGAGAGTGAGGAGGAGAAGAGGAGGAATTCAGTTTTGGAGGGATTCAGAATCAGTTGATGAGTTGACATCCAGTTTTGGATTGAGTCCAGAGTAGAGCTTAGGAAGGAGAGATCATGAGTGGAGGCAACCTTGAGGTAGAGTTGAGTATCGTCTGCATAGAGATGATAGTGAATCCCGGATTTGCTTAGGAGGTTTCCCAGTGGTTCTAAGTAGAGATTGAACAATGTGGGTGCAAGTATAGAGCCTTGAGGAACACCCTGACCTACCGCCACAGGAGAAGAAAGACTGTTCGCTATTTTGATCATTTGGGATCTGTCAGAGAGGAAGGATGCAAACCATTTAAGCACAGTGCCCTCCATGCCCATTCTCTGTTGAAGGATATTGAGGAGGGTGTTGTGATTGACAGTGTCAAAGGCTGCGGAGAGGTCAAGGAGAATTAGAAGACAGGACCCCCCCGAATCGAGTATCCTCAGTGCGTCATCAACCACTTGCAGTAGGGCTGTTTCAGTGCTGCAGTTTTGGATGAAGCCAGACTGGCAATTGTCAAGAAGATCATTGTCCTTGATATGACGAGAGAGTTGTTTTGCTACACATCTTTCTGTGATCTTCGCAAGGAAGGGAAGGTTAGTGATTGGGCGGAAGTTGTTGAGATCCTTCGCATCAGCAGTGGGCTTTTTAAGCAGAGGGGTGACCTGCCCAGTTTTGAAGGAGACAGGAAGGGAGCCTTGCCAGAGGGAGAGGTTGATCAGAGTGGTCCAATAGGAAAGGGAGTGGGTATAGAAGTCCAAGGCAATGGCACTGGGGATAGGGTCAAGAGAATGGTTGGAGGGCTTTGTTTCGCGTATGCACTTGAGAAGGGCATCTTCAGAGATGGGGTCAAAGCTCTGCCAAATGGCTAAGGATTTGCGCTCCTCTGGAGGTGTAGGATGAGCGACCTGATCCACAAGTGATTTCACTTTTTCATCGAAGAAAATAGCGAAGTCCGCTGCTCTTTTAGTAGAATCCTCCACCTCGGAGGATGGGGGAGAGCAGCTCGGAATCTTGATGAGATCGAATAGTTTTTTGGGTCTATTTTTGGCGGAGTCAAGGAGGGTTTTGAAGTGCGCCGCTTTCTCAAGGAAGATATGCTTGTGGTACTTGGATCTTGCTGTGCGAAGCATGGCTAAATTGTCTGTGGAGGGCACTTGTCTCCATTGCTTCTCCAGAAATCTTAGCTGCTTCCTTTCCTCATAAAGGGATTTGTTGAACCAAGGTGCTGAGGGAGTGGGCCTTATCCTTTTGCTTTTGAGTGGAGCGACGTCATTAATTTCAGCTGCAAGCACTGTGAGGCATTGGGAGGTGAGATCGTCAACAGCTATGTTTGGGTCTAGCCTTGGAAGTGAAAGCAAAGCTGATTCACAGAGGGGACCGACATCAATATTTTTGCCATCACGGAACCAGGAGATGGCCCTCTTGGGTTGGCCAAGAGTTATCGAGTGTGAAAGTTGAAGAGAGAATGGGATGAGGTGATGGTCAGACCAATCTACATGGATTGGGGTAGAGGTAGAAAGCATGCCTGCTTTAGAAATAACAAGGTCCAGGATTGCGCCCTTAGAGTGGGTTGGTTCAATGCAGTGTTGGATAAGATCGTTTGTAGAGAGGAAGGTGGCCAGAGAGTTCGCAGAGGAGTCTTGCAGAACGCCCCAGTGGAGATTAAAATCACCCACGAAGGTCTGATTGTCACTTTGTGTGTATTGGTCGCTGATGAAGTCAGTGAGATCTTCTATAAACGAAGGGCCACTACGAGGCGGGCGGTAAATGATATGGAATCTGAGCGGTGGATGGTGTTTCAATTGAAGCTCAAGAGAAAGGCATTCAAAGGTGAGGGAGGAACTGATTGGAGAAGCCTTAAGTTGGAGGGCGTTTCTAAAGATGACTGCAACACCTCCCCCCGTGTTGTCAGTTCTGTCATTCCTAAATATGGAGTAACCTGTGGGTAATAGGAGGTCAAACATCGACACCCATGGACCAGACCAGGTTTAACAGCATCAGCTCCAGACATCGCGACAGCCATGCCAACCGGATACTTGATTGCAAACTACTTCCAACTCCACCGACCAGGCAGAGAACTGGCGATCATCCACTAGAAAGGGATCAAGTGCACCACACTCACAGACCCTGACACGCCCTTCATGGAACACAATCACTTCAAGCTGCAGACTGGCGAAAGAACCACAATCAAAGGAAGGGGTAAACTTAATCTTAGAAATTGGGAAGTTCTTTTAAGTAATAAGAATAAAGATGCTTCCAGTAGGGACCAAACAAAATAGGTTTCCGACCAAATAGTCAAAATAATTGATGTGGGTTATCTGGGGGTCTCAAACTCAGGTACCATGGCAGCCTGGAGGATTGCCCTTTCGGGAGTTCAGGGAGCCGATCGGGCGAGGCCATGACCCCCCTCTACCCGCAAGGCTGAACGGAAAGATCATCAGGATCACACGAGTATGAATTTATCAGTACGGTAATGCTCAGTAGAAAAATAGCAAGAACAAAAAAAATGCCGGCAGATTACAAACAGGGAGAATCTAGCTTGGTATTGTTTAAACCTCCAAGTGGCTGAGAGTGGACGTTTTCGGTCGGTCAATTTAACTTTGCTAATCACCCAATGTGTGTTTCTTATATTACGTTAAATGTGCACAAATGGGGGATAAAACTGCAGTATCAGTTTAATGCACCTTATTATCCCAAACCCAATTGACTCGCTAGACTCTGCTAGTGTCCCACATTATTTTAACTAACAGAGGAGATTCTGTTGCTCGTCTGCCTTTTATACGATTTTCAGTCATGTGTTGCAGACATTTGATATTGTGTAATCGAAGGTAATTGAACAATTAAGGGAAGATTTTTATGTTGGCCATTTAGTACGACTTGGAGATTTCTAAACACAGACGGCCAGTGAATGATGATTTATTGTTTGAACTTGCTATTGGTGATGTCAGGGCGCACTGATCACATATTTGCTTGTGCTTCTCCATTCCTACAAATCTGTGCTTGGGGACAGCGTGGGAAGCGAAACAGAGTGGGGGGTTACACGATGATCTCTGTGCAGATAAACAGACCATTCCTTGGGGTGACGTATGGTTTACTGAGCTCAGTGACGTCTGCAGCCAACTGACCACATTTTTTGTCTGATACCTCTAGTAGCCCTGGATTTATAGCCAATAGCTCTCTGTATTATCTGATTAGCAGTTTAACGTCTGTCATTGTAGCAGGTGACTGCAAGCCCTAGACCTTTTGGATAAAAGAAAAACAAACTGGCTGCAGGTGTCGTACTGGACATGAGGCCACGTGACAGCTCTGATGTTCACAATTATGCAGCACCTCTGGCTGGTAGCTAACTTTGCTCACAACATAGCTACGTCGACCATCAACAAGCTGTCAGGGTGGAGATGGGGTGAATAATGCTGGCAAGGATGTGAAACCGAAAGGAACATGCGGTAGGGAAGTGTGACATCTCAGAGTGGGAGGGGAGAGTATCCATGCTATGTGTGATTGGGTGTTCTTGTGGCCACAGGGTCCCAGAGTTACTTGAGCAAGAGGCGGTGTTGTGTTTCCAATGAGAGGATATGCACTGGTAAACCGGTGGTGATTAGTTTTAAAAAATCGAAGCTGGGGTCAGACTGGGAAAGGTAAGGAAATGGTGAGGAGGATTTTGTCTGCCCATGTATGCCTCTTAGGAGGTATGTGTGGCTAGGGCTGGAGGCTGCATTTTTATGTTAGGAATTTAAACTGCCTCAAAATTTTTATTTTCTATTGTGCAGTCGAAAGGCCTTAGGAAATGTGCCAAAAGGCAGCACTTTGTAAAGTCGAATGGGTTTAATATTCAGAGAGTGCAAGCGCTTCGGTGAACAACTGTAATTCAAGTTTGTTATTTGCCTACTATTACTGAGCGGCTTAAGTATTTCACCTTAGAAATACACAATTTGTCTCTGTGACTCGGAATGGTGTTGCTTTAACAAATGAAAACGGATTTGAGAGAAATTAAGGTGATGGGTCCCGTGGATTAGTGGGCACATGCATCTACTCTAAAAGCCAGTGTTTGACATACTCTATGAGTTTGTGTTTGTCCTCATGGTCACACGTTTTAACTTCAGTGAGCCCACTCAGCCTTCATCCTTCTGAGGTTGATAAAATAAATACTGCTGAGCTGCATAACAATAAATGTTTGGGCACAGATTTGCTATTCTTTGAGACAATGCAACAGTGCATCAAAGTTGTTTCAATGTCTTGTTTCAAAGGGAGAGTAAAAGAATGTACTGTATCTACTACGATATGGTGAATGTTTTCTCTCTACCAGTGCTGGTGCACCTTAGAAAGCAGCCCAGCTTCCATTGGTGCTACAGGTACAGTAGCACGGGCCCACTGATCTCCGAGGAGCCACTGAACCCTGATTATTGTAGTATTTTATAATTCAATCAGTACCAGAGGGACATTTCCTTACTTGCACCAAGGCCCATGACACACTGGCTATACTACTCCTTATAGCAGCCATTTGTCAACGCACAAACCCTTATGCCTTAGTGCAAGGGTGTGCGTTCTCTGAAACATAGGTTTTGTACTGGAAGGAAGGCTTCCAATACAAAAACAATGCTTTTAGGCTTGTTCCACTATGTATGTGTGCTGTACAATGCAGCTCACATGTAAAATAGGACAAATGAGGAGAATTTAAAAACCTTTCTCCTCGTTACACCTGTCTTGAGGAGGTGTAACATTTTGCCACAAACCCCTCTCTACCAATGATTTAGATAGGGATTTGCATCAAAGCCCATCAGTGGTCACATGGCAACGCCCCTGCACTAAACACAGAATGCCCCGTAGACGGAAAGTAACTCAAAGCAGCGCATTGCGCAACTTTGAGTTACTTTGGGATAGTATCCAATGCAAATTATGGATAGTTAATCACATTCTAATACTTTGTGAGAGGTTTGTGTCACAAACCCTATACATATCATTATTAAATGTGGGCCCCTGTGGGTGGTGAACGATTAACTTAAAAAAGATGTTATATTTAATAAAAGGACCCTTGTGCAAGGACATATTTGTTATTTACTAAACTGGCTCCTAAGAGAGTTTGGATGGGAGCTTTCAGGCCTGCGGCATGAAGCAAGGCCAAGAAGGCTGCCAACTGCAAAATAAGGGTATTTTATGAGTTGGAAAGGACTCACCGAATTCATAGGGTAATTGAATTTGAGGACTATGTGTTATTTATTGACAATGATGCCTGCATGTATTTTTGGGGGGAATGCGTACTACTTGCTGGAGTTTTTAGTATGAATTATACTTTATTTTATTTCTGGACTGCCAGGCCAGTTCGGAGAGGGGTGGGCATAAAAATTGATAAGCCCACGTCAAAAGGTAATTAAGGAGTTAACTGGAGATCAGATGGGAATGGGGCGACCGATAGGTACTGAGGGGCAGGCTGAGGACAAAGGAGGCATAGGTGGAGAGGACATTTTATGGAGGTGGACAGATAGGCTTGAAAGGACAAGGGTGGCTGTAGGTCCAAGTGGGTGGGTCTGCTCTATTATTGAGGCAATGAGATTAGGCTGAAGGCAATATGTGTGGTGTGCAATTTCGTGAGCGTGCACCTGCCAAAGCATTATTTTACACATCAGACCCATCATTTCGAGTTACTCAGAACTCGCAGTTTCGGCAGAAACAAAACATGATCATCTGACTAGGGAATTTGTTCTGATGGGGTAACCCCACCTTTGGTTGTTCTGGGGACGTATTCACCAGATCAAACATGGAGGAATATGTCTCCAGAAAAAGGCCAGAAATTGGTGAATTAGTGATGGAAACAGGTGTGGCAACCCCAGTTTTGATGTGAACTCTTCATTCTTTAGGGGCTATCTCGAAATCCATAGGTGATTTGGCAGCACAAAATTACCAATACCCATGCTTCCTGTACTTTCACGGTCAAAATGATCCCATCAGGATTTAGGGCCTAAGGAGAATGTCTGTTGTGACTGAGGCATCTCTCCAAAGGCACAATAGACCTCATCTACAATATTTTGACACACAGCAGCGCAGCAAGCCCTCCTGCTGCTCTGTCGTGCATCAAAATAAAATGGCAGGAATGCTCTGTAACTACAAGATATGGCCCATTCCTGTCCTTCTCCCCTGCGCCAGCGCACTACAGCAGCCATGCATCAGAGCAGACACCCTTACCTCATTTTGCAAGGGTGCCAGTGCTGAGGAGATATTTTTTTTGTGTGCAGGAATGGACAACTTCGTGCACAAAAACAATCAACACGCATAGAAAGAGAAAACATACATATTTTCTCCTTGTTGTGCCTCCTTACGCCTCTCCTGGGGAGGTGTAGGATTCTGACGCATTCCCAGCTTTACAAAATGTTGTAATTCTAGGAATGCATCAAGTTCCATGGATGTTGCGTGGGAAACTCACAGCAACACCCATGGAATGCCCCTTTCACGCAGACTTATGCGTGAAAGGTTAAACATATTTTTCAAAGCCATGAAAGTCATGTAGGATGTCTTTACATGGCCTTGTAAATATGGGGAAGTCCATTATGGCAGAGGGGGAGATGGTGCAGGCAGAGGGGAGACATGGTGCAGGCGGAGGGGAGATGCTGTGGGCAGAGGGAGGGATGCTGCAGGCAGAGGGAGGGATGGTGCAGGCAGAGAGGGAGATGGTGCAGGCGGAGGGGAGAGATGGTGCAGGCGGAGGGGAGATGATGCAGACAGAGGGAGTGATGGTGCAGGCAGAGGGGAGATGGTGCCGACAGAGGTGAGAGATGGTGCAGGCGGAGGGGAGATGGTGCAGGCAAAGGGAGGGATGGTGCAGGCAGAAGGAGGGATGGTCCAGGCAGAGGGTGAGATGGTGCAGGCGGAGGGGAGAGGGTGCAGGCAGAGGGAGAGATGGTGCAGGCAGAGGGGGAGATGGTGCAGGCAGAGGGGAGATGGTGCAGGCAGAGGGGAGAGATGGTGCAGGCGGAGGGGAGAGATGGTGCAGGCGGAGGGGAGAGATGGTGCAGGCAAAGGGAGGGATGGTGCAGGCAGAGAGGGAGATGGTGCAGGCAGAGGGTGAGATGGTGCAGGCAGAGGGAGAGATGGTGCAGGCGGAGGGGAGAGGGTGCAGGCAGAGGGAGAGAAGGTGCAGGCTAAGGGAGAGATGGTGCAGGAAGGGGGGTGAGATGGTGCAGGCGGAGGGGAGATGGTGCAGGCAGAGGGGACATGGTGCAGGCAGAGGGTGAGATGGTCCATCCGGTAAGTTGTGAGGGGGTGACACCATGAGTTACCCGCACCGGGTGACACCAACCCTAGTGACGCCACTGGTACCATCCGACCACAAAGGCCAGTAAATCATATTTCTGGCAGAGTATATTAATGAGCACAGGACTAAAGGTATGTTTAGGCCTAATAAATCTAGAAGAACATGACTATACAACAAAGGATGTTATTATTTTGAAGATTGCAATATATATAGTTTTGCTATACATAGATGCACGTTTATAATAGAATTTGATGTCAGATATTTCATTAACTGTAAGAGTCCACATGTTGTTTATAGGTTGTGGTTTACAATGTTACAGTGTCTTTATGGACTTCAATACGTGGATAGCATTAATACTAATTACGATATCAGGTCATTAAAAACATTGGTATTATCGGGTGGAATGATGATTGATATGCAGTAGCTGCAGAACTTTGGGAAACCATTGATAGTGTTCATTGTTGAATTTGTTTGAATGGGAAATCAGCTGTCAAACATTATATGGTTATCAATTTTACAGCCAAATGGGCTAAAGAAAGATAAAAGATGTTCCCTCTAGAATAAGGAAGTATGCTAGTAATAATGTGTGCTATAGTCTGAGTTTATTTGTGTATTTTTATTTTATTTACCCGTTTCTCTGCAAATAACCAGGTGATGTGATATATACAGTAGTAACTATTTTGAAATTGTCTTTGTCATGATCTGTGTCTCTCTACTTGCAATACTTGGCAAACGCACAAATGTCACATTTCAAACTTGCTCGCACCAAGATCGTTCAAAGGAAGAAAAGACTGAAGGAGGTCACAAAATGCCACAGGTGCATGGTAAAACACTATGCACACAGAGGACTCAATATGTGTGAGTGTCTGAATACAAAACTACTATTCCCATGATTCCATGGGAGGTTTACTTTGTCTGGACATAGTAGTAGTGACATACTTAGTCGCTACAGCCTGGACCTTGATTCTAGTTCTTGCAGGAATCTCTCGGACAGTTTACCTTTCTTCTTTCAGTCAGAGAAGTATTCAAGAATATATTGCCATATTTGGAAAACAAACTTTGATTAAAAAAAGTACAAAAGCTGAACTTTCTAGAAGTAGTAGAGAACTATATATGTTGTTGTACATTACAGGATCTGAAACATGAACCAACAGAAGGGATTTTTTTTTTTACATAAAGGCCTATGAATAGTCAAGATGTACATAAAGCATATCTAATAGTGGTGATGTATATGGAAGGAATTGATTGGTATTCAATGAGAGATATATAGTACTTATGAATGCTCATTAGATTTCAGTTAGCCAAAGGCTATCTCATTATAGAGAGAGAGAGTGAGTTTATTCTAAACGTTCATTACAAAGGTTTAATTTACGCTTCAGTGTTACAGAGATACCAGTATCTGCTTTAAAACAGAGGGTTTGAAAAATAAAAAATACTCTCAAGGTATATCAGTTCTGTAGAAAGTGATAGGTAATTCACTGTATTGGTTAGGTGCTAAGTGCTTGTCTTTAGATATCCACTGGGACTCAAAGACGCTTATGCCCAGCAGAGTAACCGGTCAAACTGACAATACCTACAGAGAGTTTTCTCTCTCATCCCATTCTCCTTTGCCCATATCTGAGGTTGATCTACATATTGCAACTACGTGCGGTTTGCTGGGGATGCGGTGAAATGCAAAATTCTAGATCAGTACTGTTGGATCCCAAGATTAGTGCTTTCTAACAGTTTCGCAAGAAAGTGTTGATGATGTTTGGGATGAACATTATGTATTGAACCTCGTCAGCTCAAGGTAAGTGAATCTATTCTTGAGATGAACATATCAGTTTAGTTGTAACTTGCATGTGATTTATTTAATCTTATCAACATTTTTACCATCAAATCACAACTAAGAGATCTATACTATTCTTTTTAATAATAAGCTACACTTTGGGCAGGGTGCAGCTTTCCTCTATGGCTTCTGCACGTTGGCACCTGTACTATGATGTGAAGCCCTAAAGAATTGGAACACGCACCTTTCTTATGTTTACAGACACAAGGGCCACACAGAAATCATCCGATTGAGTGACCCGCACTGCTATAAACCAGAGTCCTCCTCGAAACAGTGTCCTCAAAACAGAGCACTAAGGGGAGTGTGCTGAACATGGAGTGGCGATAAGAAGTAAACTGCAGAGTGAAAGCGGTCCCACCTCATGGCGGTAACGACATTGGATAAGACCAAGTAAACAATAACCGCTGTGTCCACAAGAACGGGGATGAGGGGCTCCCCCGATGCCAACACGCTAAAGAAACAATCACAAACAAAATCAAATGAAGATATGGTGACAAAAATATAATTGCCTTGTAGTAGCCACACAGCAAGATGCATTATAAACCCCTATGTGATAGCAAGCAGCACATAAATAATTGGAAATGCACAATCCTACAAAGTAGATTTTGTATAATCTTGAAACTGTTACTCCTGGTTTCATATAAATAGCAGGGTGACCTACCGAAAGTATGTGCAACAGACTCATCTCTAGGGTACTGTCAAAAACTCGGATCAGGCACGTACATCGCTGTACAGATGTGGCCCAATCCTTGCCATAAGACCAGTCCCTCTCTCTACAGTTAGTTCAGAACACATTCCCTTTGTGGAGATTCATGGAGGGCCCTCTAATATCTTTGACTCAGAAAAGCAATGTAATTATTCCTTGTGGTCGCATTGAGAACTAAAACATAACTGCAATAACTACAAGGCCAAAATAACATTTCTTTCAAAACATAATTGTTTAGGTTATTTAAGCAGCAGATAGATTCTTATAAAAAAAGAAGGAGGCAGCAGGACTTTAGAGTAATTTGCTTGTGCTGCCTCTACCTCAATTAGTGCAGTCTCTGGCCAAAACTTTGGACCACTTTTTGTGCAATCTTAACATCCCGGGAGCCATTTTGGAAATGCAGCTATTTCAACTACGACTCTGTGTTTCTCAATACTCTGCATCCACAAGCCTTGAAGAGGTGAGGAGCTGCGCAGCAGCCTCTTCATCATGAGTCAAGCAGAAAATCCAGGAGTCAAGGGGACGCTTCTCAACAATCCACCTCCCAACTAAGTAGTCTACAAACTTTGATTTGGAGTAGAATAGTTTTGTTTTCAATTCCAGTAAGGCATTGTTTGTTGTTTACTGATTACAAGTCCAAGGGGTGGATAAGATCCACCCTGCAAGACCTAAAATGGTCTTTAGAAAACTCTGGAGCGTGCTTATTTTACAAAAGAGCTTACTAAGAACCAGTTTTGAAGGACTGAGAGTTTTCCTAATACTTGGGTTTCTTGAACAGTGAGTCTTAAGCGCTGTTGAAATCAATTGTGAATTACCAAATTTTGATATTGAACATGCATTTGTAAATTTAACATGGCTAGATACTTAGAAAATCATAAGAAGTATAAGTGCGAAAACTGATTAGTGTATCCCTATATGTGATCTTTCCTATCCTCACGGTAATACCAATCTGAGAATTTGGACAAGGCTCTACGTTTGTCTCATCAGGTTTGGAGTTTCAAAAACAGCACACAGACACCAAAAGGATAGGCAAGCTTCTCCACTTCACAGTAACTGATGATTATTATAATCAAACTATAAATTGGTCAAGACAGCTAATGATGTAAAGTAGATACACTGCTCAGATATAATGCCAAATCCTTAAAAAATTAACTCAAAGAAGAGTTGGCAAGATTTTAAAGTAAAGCTGACCTCCGGGGGGAGAGAAGTCCCAATCGCGGAGGTTAAACGAAGTCCATGCCTTTTTATCTTTCTTTTTGTTTTTAAACAGGTGAATGGGGAAAGTGCTTCCTTTATTATTTTCGAGTTGTTGTTTTAGTTTATTTGTTCCCAGCTCCCCTCCCAGTTTGGCTACTTCAACTGTGATTCGATGTATAGTGTAGAGTGGAAGATTCAAGGAAACAGTCTTGCTTCAACACTATCCATACATTAGAGGTCCGAGAGATGACAGAGGAGCCTAGTATGGAAATCTTCCTGGAGGAGTGGGTAAGCACAGTCTTGGTTTCTCACTATCCAAACTCTTCCCAGTGGAGCCAGCTCCTCCAGTGGCACCTGGTGTCTCACTAAGACCAATCATGACACATCAGCTAAACTATAGAGTCCTCCAGAAAGCTAGATAACATGCCCCACAGACTCCTGAAAACTATAAAATTAATCTATCTAGACTACTAATCCATCTGTACAAGAAAAATGCATCTCCTGTCATCTCCTTTCTAGAGATTAAATGGAAAGTGTGCACACAGGTCTGAAATATATGCTAAACTAAATGTATTTGAAGGGGACTCAAATCACTTATTACGTCTAATGTCAAAAAGCCTGAAGAGATATTTGAGGCATAGCCTTACTTGAGTCTGTGACATCAACTGAATACAGTGGCTCATAACAATACAGAAGATGTAACAAAAGCCACCAGTCTGGTGCTGGCCAACGGAAGATTTAACTGTAGCAGCAAGATTCAGACCCAGTGACGGTGGGGCGAACGATCAACCGAATCAGACACTCTTTCAGACAACTCCCAAGATGAGACCAGATCCTGTGGTTACTGAACAAAAGAGTGATGAAATGCACAACTCTCAGAGCTCTTCCTTTTGGACATACTAATTACAATAGCGCTCCATTGAACTGGAGCAGATAGCACTCCGTTATTACCCTCTTGAATACATGCTGTGCTAATGCCTAATAGAACGTAAGTATTGGCAGCAAGGAGGCAAACGCCACCACACACCATTCTGTCTACTTCCCTGTTGCGAAGTAAGCAATGCAAGGTTTATTGGGATTGAGCACTTTCACACCATTAAAGACTAGCAGACACACACTACCAGCAGCGACCTTGACCACTCACAAACAAGAAGTCACTTACAGCATTGTCGTAGACTCACAGTCACACTGTCTGAAGATCTCATACCTCGAACTATCAGCAACACCAATAGGTCTGACTGATAAACTCATCACTGTTCGGTCTGTGTGTAAGGTATTGTGAGCAAGTGAGTGAGCGAATGCAAGAATAATTCAATGGGTGGATGTATGTGTGCATTAGTGTAAGGATGAGCACTAAGGGTATCCATGTTGACTAAGTGACAGTACAGATGAATGGGTGACTGCATAGATTGAAGTATTCAGGCACTTTCAGTTGTAAACCAGACCTAATGGTTTGAACAACATCTGTTAGTTCTAGAGAGGTATGTGGTGAAGAGAAACCTGTGTTCGTTATTAGGTGTTCAGGGAATACCGAGCTGTTCTGTTTTGTGATCAAAAGAGATGTTTGTTGGGGGGCGTGGCTAGCAGCCGACCAAGATGGCTGTGTAGTCGAAGAGCTCCTGTGACAACTCGGCCCTTGACATTAATCCGCATGCTAATCCGGCAATAAACGCAGCTCCAGGGGCTGATTCCGAGGTCCAGGACCAGGCGGCAAAGACCGGTAAAAGTCCGGAACCGCTCCGGAGCCGGGAACTGCGGAAAACAAGGGACGAACATCGGCGGCCTACACAGCAACCAAAGACAGCGGACTAAGTAAGCGGAAGCGAAGGTGTATCGGACTCCGGCGAATCAAAAGACCGCCACGCCTCTAACACGAGCGGAACAACCGGGAATGATCGGCAGCAATCAGCGACACAAGCATAACGGCTACAAGCGGCGAGGGAGGAACTGGAGCACAAAAGCAGCGCAACGGGAAAAATCGGCACGGGGACTCATTGCGCTCACCGCACAATAAGGCAAGGAACAACAACATATCCGACGCAGGTGTACACGCGCACAGCATTACTAACAGCACGTCAGGAATGAGCGAAGGACCCACCACCAAAGGTGAGAAGAGAGTGGCGTAAGCAAAGGGGGAACCGACAGCGGCCTACCTCATATGCCAAGACCGGGACAAAAAGTAAACTGAGGCTGGAGAAGGAGGGGAGTGGGTGTGGAAACACAGCAACGGCAGAACTGGTCATACCTGGAGCGCAGAGACAAAGTGAGAGTGAGGAGTGCCCTGGGACCAGCAAACGACAGAGTGAGACACGGCGACAGGCGCGAGCGGGGACGGAGCGAGGGGAAGGCCTGACACCGAAGGTGCAATCAGGAGCCTGAGCATGAGGGTTTCAACAAGGCCAGAGGACGACTGACCCGAAACATACACTCTGCACATTCGGCCGTGGCTGACCTAACGAAGGTGGACACGACTGGAAAGCCGAACTCGGCCCCCCCGCCCTTACAGAGTGGATAGCAGAGAATGAGGTGGCCCGATGGGCACTGATTAAAGGTCAGATCCTCAACACTCATTGACTGCGGAGCAACCAGAAACGCAACATTGGTAGACCAGGTCAGCACTACAACAAGGTGACCCGGGACACGCCAGAACCCGAGTCGGTGGCGACCATCTAACAGGAGCTACAGATGAACTAGAACCGCTGTCCTGGCCAACCGCCGAGTCATATATAGGGCTAAGATTAACAACTAGCCCGGTGCCCAAATGTGAAAACGTAGTGAAACAGCTGCCTGATTAACCTACCAGCGGGGCAACATGTCTGGCAGGGGGCCTATAAATCAAACAACGCAGACAAAACTGGACAAATATGCATACGACAAAAGTTTCCCGCCCCTGACGGAAGGACGCCCATCGACGGGGAAAACACCGGAAGGCGAAGGGGCAAAGAAAGTGATGCTGGAGGACATTATGAAAGCACTATCGAGCGTACAAACAACGGTAGGGACAATCTCAACAGACGTCTCGCTGCTGCGGGCAGACTTCCACAAAATGGCTGAACGGGTTAAGAAAGTGGAGGTGGTCACCAAGTCTCTGGTGGAGGACACGTCGGTACTGCAAACGGCGATGGCCCGAATCAAGCCAGAAAACAAGCAACTAAAGGAGAAGTTGGACGACCAGGAAGGGCGCTCAAGAAGGAACAATGTACGCATTCTTGGGGTTCCTGAGACCGAAGGCACCCAAGCAATAGACCTCTATGTGGAGGAACTGATCAAGACAAGACTGCAACCCAAGGGAATGTCAAGTTTCTTTTCAGTAGAGAGAGCACATAGGGTTCCTGTTGGCAAACCAAAGCCAGGAGCTGCTCCGAGACCAGTGCTGGCCAGATTATTTAACTTTCGAGACAGGGGCGTGATCCTACAAACTGCAAGAATTTCCCCACCAATTCGAATACATAACTCTACAAACGCTTTCTTCCCCGACTATACAGCAGAGGTCTCCCGTCGCAGGAGAAGCTTCATGGAAGTCAAAAAAGCACTAAGATCACACAAACTACCCTACTCCATGTTGTTTCCAGTGCGGCTTAGAGTAGCAGCTGAAGGGAAAACATGGTTCTTTGAAACACCGGAAACTGCTTATGATTGGCTAGAGGGATGGAGACGAGTAGAGGGCCCCTGTCGTGGAAACAAAAATCACCAACACCAGATGGAAGACAAACACCCTGGGTCTCAAGCATCAAGGCGAGAAGATCCAGACCGCTTACCGGGAACAAGAGCTGAAGGAAACGAACACGGGCCGGACTCTTGAAAAACCGGGTCCCGAGTAATATCTGTTGACATGAACAATGAAGGTCGAGCCGACTATGGACACTGGACTGGACTGCACTGGCCTTGGAGAGCAGGAAGGGCTGCTGCTCTCACGGGACCTTTTACCCCGACAAGCAAGTACTGTGGTTTGGGGAGGAGAGAAGCACTCTGCTAAGTTGGGGTGGCGGGCGGTTGCAAGTCCGTTAAGCAGGGAGGCAGGGAGGGTGGGAGGGATGGAGGGTGAAGTTATTGGTTTTTGGTTCTTTTGGTTTATGGCAGGTCTCGACAGTGTAGACACATCGCAAGCTCGACTAGTTGGCAGGTACATTAACGTCTTAGTACAGAAGCGATTCCTCATACCTAAGCAAGTCACTCATGGGGCTAGATTTGCAACTTAACAATACTTGTGAAATGACACAGGAGAACCCAGTAGCGCCCATACGGATAGTAACATGGAATGTAAGAGGCTTAGGCGATAAAATAAAAAGGGGTCTAGTCAGTGCTTAATTTGTAAAATATGAAGTGCAGGTGCTCAAATCTTTGAGGAGGCCACACCTACTTTTCGTTGGCTCCACCCACTTCCTCCACAGGCTCCACCCACTTACACTATTAGCTCCGAGTCCTCGCCCATCTCTTGCTCCGTCATCTCTCTCTCTGTATCTGACCTTGTCCTCACCCCTCTTTCCCTCTGTCTCTCTCTGCTTCCTTCCTACCTTTCCACCCTACCCTCTTCTAAATTATTCTTCACCTCACCTCCTTCTTGCTGCCATACTTCTGTACATACAGCATGTCAGCTGACTCACCCAGCCGCACCGCAAGTTTCTGCATGGTAATAATGAACCCAACTTGTGAATCGGATCTACTGAGTCTAAATATTTGATAGAATCGAGCATAGCCTGTATTTGACTGATCTGATTTATGAAAAATTATTATAAAACAGTGATTTAGTGCCTGTTTACATTCCACATGTTTTACTAAATCTTGCATTCCTTAAGCGTGTTAGCTATTTCCAGCATGTTCTGTTTCTTTTCGTGTAGCCTATTACTCTTTTATAGTGCATACTTTAAACTGAGTCGCCACCAGTATTTATGAAAGACCATAACTGCGAGTACTGTAGTTGAGGCTGAAGGCAGTGTGAGTTTCCTACAGTTCCTGCCAGTGGGTCAAAAAGGGGTGCAGAATACATGCTCATTCAATCCTTGGCCTCTCAGCTGAGAGCACAGAACATGGCCATGTATTCCATTTGCAGTCGTGATATGCAAGTATATATGATGGATGTACTCGGCAGTTGAAGTATTGGCAGGGCGGAAGTAGCAGAGTTCTATAATACAGGGCAGGGAATGTGCTGGGATTATCATTATGCCACATCTTTATAAACAGTTTATTTGAAACAGGGCTTTGGATATATCACGGCCGTCCCTGCCTCACCTGCACAGCTTTATTTATTTTTTAGATCATGATCTTTTGGCCGCCGGGCCTGCCTACCCTAGGCCATCATGACTAGACCAATAAACATAATGATAAAAAAAAACGTCACAGCGCCTGCGGCCTGCCAGGCCCTGCCCTGGCTGCCTCACCTGCGCACTGCACCCCAGTGGCTCCCTCTAACCCCACAGGGTAGTATGTGTCCCCTGCTGCTGAGAGCTGTAGGCTGCACCCCAGTGGCTCACTCTAACCACACAATCAGGGTAGTATGTGTCCTCTGCTGCTGAGGGCTGTAGGCTGCACCCCTCAGAGGCTGTCCCTAAATCCACACACTGGATACGTGCCCTCTGCTGCTGAGGGCCTATAGACTGTAACCCTCAGAGGCTGTCCCCACCTTCACATCCAGGGTAATACGTGCCTCATGCTGCAGACTGCACCCTAGCAGACTCCCCAGCATTCACAGCAACACATGCTTGGGGGGAGGGGGGCCGGGTGTAAGAGGGGTGTGCATGGCTAGATGTGTGCGTGAAATAAGTGTAGAGGTGGAAGCTTGTCAGCAGTTCTGGACACTGGTAGAGGAGCTGGCTACAGTGCAGATATAGTGTTCAGTATGCAGAAGTCTAATGCACGCTTCAAACACTCTAAATAGCAGGTGCTTCTTTTAAGCCAGTTGAATCTACGCATTTCATTGCCTGTGGAAGGATGAAAAGTAGCTCAAGGGTAGGCAATTTCAATTGAAACCTATGCATTTCATTTAAGAGCCCCGAGCGATGCTCAGACATGCTGTAGACAGTAGCCTCGTGTCATTTCAATGCAATTATGGAAGCAACCGGACCACAACCTCATGTAAAATGACGGTGAAAGGCGTAGACAAGAACAACACTTCTATCAGTGGACCGACTGGGACTTGAACCATGACTCGAGACCTCAGCAGTAGCACATTAACCCAATAAATTACATATTATTTTTTCCATTACATCATCCAAGTCCCTTGCCTACTCGAATGCTAGACATTGCCGAAGTCCATCCCTCCTCCTAGGAAGGATGAAAGGCTGAGTCGCCGCAGGGGGATTCAAACCACAGTACTACTAGTCAGTGCGGCCCCAGCACCAGGCACCAGCACGACTATACCGGTCCGCTACGGCCAGTGGCGTAACAAAACTTGAGGGGTCCCCCCTGCAAAGCACATGGAGTGACCCCCCACCCCGGCGGCGCCGCCCACCATGTACCACTTTGCCCTGCCACCCAGAAATCTAGCATATTTTGCTTTGAAACCTCCAACATTTAAATGAAATGCCTCTATATTGTCTTTCTGTAATTTCTAGTGAGAAAGTGGGAAACACTCAACATACACGCTATGCCATTAGCAACAATACTGTCAAAAGCAGATTATTTAACTGAGGCAGCAATCAGAACAATGCCAAGGAGTGATCCTAGTGTCCCAGGAACTGCCTATGGCTGAAGAACAAAGAACAACTATGAAGGGTCTGATATAGAATTGACAATACCTTAAAACTTTGAAAGAGAAACCCAAGCCTGCAATTCCATAAAAACTCGACTGACAATATACATGAGAAGTACACAAGCTATAACTCAGTATCCTTCTAATCCTTCCTCACAATATCTGCTCCCCTCACTGTGCTGCCATTTTACCCTCTCCTTCCAGTGCGTCATGGTACGGGACAGAGAATTTAATGGCCAGTCCTGTTCTGCGTCATCGTCCCCACGGGGGCAAGTGAGTGCCTGGAAAGGGCATTGGTCCTGAACCTCTGCCTTTCTCTTTTCATCCCATCACCCCACCTGCTTCTAGGCACCATCCAGTGGGTTGGTCCTCTGTTACTCGTGTCAACTCTATATCCAGTACTGCCTTCATGACCAAACATAACTGCGATAGGGTTGTTTTTTTATACTGCTCAACGGACTCCATATAACGTAGAAGGCCAAAAATTTACACCATCATATTTCATACTGTCATGCAATATTTGAACATTATTTGAGTGACCCCTTTTCTGCAAGTTTTTTTGGCATCATGCAGGCTAGGCTTGAAATAGCAGAGAAAATGAGTAATAAAATTCAAAGTTGTTCTTAACCCCTTCCACGCTGATGACGAGCTGGGCTCGTCATGGCGTAGCCTCCTCGCACGCTGATGACGAGCCCAGCTCGTCACGTAAAGTGCGTTTTCGCAAATCCCAGCGTGCGAGCGGAATTCCGCTAGCGCGCATGGTGTTAACATGGGCTTAAAATATGTCTTTCCCAGGCCCCAAACATTTTTTAAATCACATTGAATTATGTGCCTGATAAAATCACATATTTTAAACACAATGAGCCTGTAAATGTGAACAAGGATGTCTGTCTCTATAGTCACCAGCGAACAGTTCATAGACTCCAGCGGCCAAATTATACAGAAACAAAACTAAGCTAACACTGACTTTTAAGCATGTTATAATGGGGGGGCCTATGTTAGAGTTTTCCTTTCCCTCTCTGCATTTAATGTTAACGGTAGAAAGATGTGTCTAGAGAGAGGGCCAGGACTCCCCTCACTACTCTGGGTCTGTCACGGCATCGGCATCCCATGTGCACCCCTGTTCACCCTCTCCCGCTCCTGGAAAAAAAGACATCAAGGGAAGGTCAGAGGTCAGGGGCCCTTCTGTACAAGAAAACACGTTCGAAGCTTAGCTGGCCGCCCACCCCTCCAAGGTCCCTCCACCCACCTACTCCACTGCGATGCTATAATTAGGACCACTAAATTAAAGACAGCATCCAACAGAAACATTACAGGTGCAGCTAGGTTACAGGTATGGCCAGTAGTATTCACCCTGAACTGATGCTCTGACTTTCATGGCGCCCTTCTCTTGTGACTTCTTTTCACCTAGTTTTCAGCACCTGTGCTTCAAAGTTGCAAATATGTATATGTAAAATGAATTCAAGAAGAGGCGCCAATAAACAATTTACAACCTCCCCCCCCCACCCGATTTGCTTCTGCATGCTTGTCATTAGTGCAGGGTAAATATCCATCTTTAAGTTTGACCCTTTCAAATGCACTATTTCATGAATGTGTCCCTCGTTCACTCAGACTCAGCACCAGTACTCGTCCCCCCCCCCTACTCCCCCCTCCCCCTCCCCTCCAGTCTCATCGACATCCAGGCTGAGGGTCGCTACTACAGCCCTGAATTGAGCCCAGCCCTGCCAGTACTAAGAAAAGGGATATTTCTATGTCACCTGACACCTGCCACCAATGACCAATGCTGCCTGCGCCCTGCCCTGAGGCTGAGTGATGTGCATTGCGGGCACTGACGGGTAGGGCAGGGCAGGCAGCAGGCTTCCTTTTCATTGATCCTCGCTCCGCTCCCTCATAGCTGCCAAGGTTTCAGATTGCTATGTGTGACATTTTCTTAATTTTAGTGTAGTTATGAATGATATTTCAACGACTATGAGTGACACTTTCTTATGCAGTTACCAGGCCCCGACTTTTGAGTTCCTTCATGACTGTAGGTTTAAGGGTTTCAGACTCCCAAATACCCTAATGGCCCTATCTCTCTCTTGTGACGAAGGCAATCCTGTTCGCAGGTGGTTGCAGCAGCCATTTGTCTCCCATTGCAGGGCTGGTCTTCCTGATCTCAGGTTCTGATTCACACCTGCAAAATCAAGGGCCGCAATATTCTGCGTGGCTGAGGCTTCATTTTTCGAGAAGTATAAGACCTGCATATGTCGCCTTCGCAGCGCTCTCACCGCCCGCCAGGCTTGCACAGCTCCACCTTTCCAGAGGCTACTGAACAGTGCCCCACGCATGCCGCTGGGACCTTGAATTAAATGCACACTTTTTTGTAATGTGCATGATGTGGGCAATTATGTGGAAGTTCATAGTGGCATTAGTTGAATTGTCACTGCATTTAGGACAGTGGTGAGCACAGAAATGTTGCATCACTTCTCAGCCTGAGACAGGTGTCATTACGTGTGTATTGTCGATGCGTGTCAAGTGTCTGAAGTGAAGAAGTCTGTGTATGGCTGCAAGTGCGGGTGTGTCATTCCATGCGTGGAACTTGGAGGAAAGCCAGTGTTGTATTTACAAGAATAACAACATATCAAGGCAGGAGTTCTGTTAAGTGATTTATTGAGAATAAATCTATAAAGGAATTAACCCACAAGAACAGGCTATGGAAGAGCGATGCTGTCGTGTCCAGGTAACGGAATAGAATGACACGACAGCAGAGCTCAGACATAGAACATAGAATAAAGAATATGTAATACAGGAACACAGTACATGTCATAGAATGAGGAAATTAAAGGTACAGATACAACATCTCCTTTCCATAAAAGAAAAGAAAAACCAAAATAAGTGAAACAAGTATTAATAAGTTAAACAATTTTCAATACAAATAATAATCTTTAAATTTGGAAGGAATAACAATGTTTCTCCTCACAGAAGTCAGATTGGAGTCAGAATTAGATAAAGAATTTTGAGTTGATTCAACCTCCTTAGTTACAGAATTTCCATCAGAATTAACAGCTGTTTCTACTTCCTTATTTACAGAATTTGCATCTGTTTCTACATCTAACAGATTACTCTCACCCACTTCCTCACCAAAGCAAGATTGAGAATTAGTTTCACTAACTTGTGAAGAAAATTGAGAATTATCAAAAACAACATGATCTTTAGATGATAATTCTTGATCAAAATCCAAAGGAAGAGATGGCTGCACAAAATCCATGAAATCTTCGCAACACAAAAAGGAGGAATTTCTTGAAAGATTTTTTTTATCAAGTTTTTTCAAGATAATGTCTTTTTGATAAGGTTCAAGTTTGATAACCGCACTTTTATTCCACCAACCTTTATTCTTAATCATAACAGATGAATTAGATGATCTAACAACCTGTTGAGGCAAAGAAAACTTAGATTCCCCTTTGACAACTTTTTTGGGTTTTTTAATAATTACCCAATCACCAGTTTTAAACTCACAGTTTTTTATGGAAATAGTATTCTCTAACTTATATTTTTTTCAAAATTTTGCCTGACACACTCATCAACTGAATTAGCTTTGGAAAGACTTAACTTATTAAGAGAAGATGATTTTTTATCAAAAAGAGGTTTGATGTTATCATTTGCATCCCTACCTTTCAACAAGAAAAAAGGGGTAAAACCAGTGATAGAATGGGGAGTATTAAGATAACTCCAAACTTTGTCTTTTATGTGTTTTCTAACATCCATTCCAGATGACAAAGCTGTTTGTATTCCTTCTTTGAAAAATGTATTGGCTCTTTCAACGAGTCCATTTGCAGCTGGAAAATACAAAGGACTTTTAATATGCTTTATGTCATATTTACTCAGAAAATCGACCATTTTTTTAGATACAAAATGTGTGCCATTATCGGAAACTAATTTCTTTGGAAAACCTTCAACATTAAAAATCTTCTCAAGAAAATCAATAACAATATCCGTAGAGGGAAATTTTACAAAATCATATGAGATCCATTTTGAATAATAGTCAGTTAAGACAATTAAATATCCCATATCTTCTGGCAAAATGTTATAAGGCCCTGAAAAATCAATTGCTAATTTTTCCCATGCTTGTTCAGGCAACAAATTTGTAGATGTAAATTTTTTTTTACTTTTCCAATGCTTGTCGGATAGGAGACATTCAGGACATCGGTTGACAAAATTATCAACAAAAGAATCCATACTGGGCTACCAATAAAATTTTCTCAAAATTTTCTTGGTGCCGGACATTCCGGGATGCCCAGAATGAGCTCTCTCTACAAGACCCTTTCTCAAATCACAGGGCGGAACAAAAAGTCCACATCTAGTGATGAACTGATTCTCCAAACTTAACTCAGAGGATACTTGCTGATAAGGTACAAAATCTTTACCAAGACTTCTAACTGGTGGCCATCCCTTTCTAATGTACTCTTTGATTTTAATCAAAATTTGATCTTTCTTATAACCATCCAACCAATCATTTTCAGTAAAACATCCCAAAGAATTATCACACGCATCAATTGCTGAAACAACGACACACTCATCGTCAAAGACATCAGAAGATCCAATCTGATTGTCAAGAGGAATTCTGGACAAACAGTCTGCCCTAAAATTTGCTCCTCCAGAGATGTGTTTAACATCAAAATTATATTCCTGTAATTTAGAAATAATTCTAACTAGTCTTGAAGTTGCTTGGCCTGTACCATTTCCATTCATCAAATAAATGAGAGGCTTATGATCTGTAACAAGATCAAAACGAGTTCCCCATAAATAGCACCTGAACTTTTCGACTGCCCATGAGCAAGCTAAAGCTTCACGCTCTATGGTACTGTAATTGGATTCAGCTGTGGTTAAGGTTCTCGAAATAAAAGCAATGGTATTTTCTTTTCCATCAACAAACTGTGTTAGTACTCCACCAAGGCCTACGCAACTTGCATCAACGGTGACAATACACTTAACACCACAAGAAAATGGCTTCAATGCTGGTGCATTCTTAATCATATCCTTGACTTTGTTAAATGCTTCATCATGGATAAAAGACCATTCATACTTTTCATTCTTCCTCGTTAAACACCTGAGTGGCTCCACTACAAATGCATAACCATGCACAAAACGTGCATAGTACTCGCTTAGACCTAAAAAAGATCTAAGGGAGTCTTTATCAATTGGAGCAGGTGCAAGCATGATGGAATCAATCAGGTTCTGTTTAGGTTTAATGCCCTCTTTAGTTATTGAGTGCCCTAAATATTCTAATTCTTGAACCAAGAAACTGCACTTCTCTTTAGATACAGTCATCCCTCTTTTACTCAAGATGTTTAATACTTTATCAAGAGTTTTATTATGGTCGTCAACTCCATTTCCAAAAATGAGTATGTCATCCTGAAATGCTTGCACCCCTTTGATGTCTCCAAACAACAAGTCCATTAGCTTCTGGAATACACTTGCTGCAGAAGCTAATCCAAAAGGGAGTCTCGTGTATTTGAAGGCACCAAAGGGAGTAACAAAAGTAGTAAGATCTTGTGATCTCTCTGACAAAACAACCTGATGGTAGGCTGACTTTAAGTCAATTAATGAAAAACGAGTAGAATCTCCTATTGCCATAAGCATCTCTTGAATCAATGGCAAAGGGTGGCAATCCACCAAAATGTTTTTGTTCAGAGAGCGCAAATCTGCACACATGCGCAACTTACCATTTTTTCGTTTGGCTAAGACGACAGCCGAAACCCACTCAGATGAATCTGTAGGTTTAATTACTCCATCTTTACATAGACTATCCAAATGCTCTTTTAACTCTGCCCGTACACTCAATGGTACATTTCTGACCTTGTGTATAACAGGTATAGCATTATCCTTTAGCTTAATGTCATGCTCAACACCCTTCACACAACCAATTCTGTCCTCAAATACTTCTTTGTATTTACTAAGAATAGAATCCAGGTTATTAGAAAATACTTTCTCTTTGCAGATATCTAAAGAAGCTATTGGAATGTCACCAAGAATAATAGGAGTGTCACTACCAGGCTTTAACATGATGCCCATCTTACCTAAATCACGCCAACCAATAATGTCTTTGCCTTTTTTTACTACATACATTTTTGTTGTAATTTCCCTCCCTAGCAGTTCAACTAAACCAGTGAAATATCCTAGCATTTTGAGGAATTGTCCACCAATAGCTTTTGGATTTACATCTGCAACAGACAGTTTACTAGGAAAAGGATAATTGGCATAAGTCATTTCATCTAAAATGGTTATTGGTGAACCTGAATCTGCCATTACTTCCAATTTTACACCATGAATGATAGCTTCGCCTAAAGGTGCTTTGAAAGTAATCTCAGATCCTACTAAATTTATATTAATAACAAGATTACTAATTTCATCTTCCATGTCATCTAAAGCATTTACACTGGTATGTGAAACATTCCTATTTTTAAAAATAGTTTTACATGCAGTTTCAAGATGTCCAATTTTTTTACATTTTGCACATTTCTTTCCATGTGCAGGACAAATAGGATTATTTCCGATGTGAGTTTTAGAACCACATCGATAACAAACTAAATTCTTTTTTGCAGAAATGGATCCTTTTTCTTTTTTAAATTCTTGTACTTTACTCTTATTCGTTATAGAACATACAGGTTCCGCATTGTTTGTTCCAGAAATAACCTTAGTTGAAACTGAAGACCTTTCAATCCCAATTGTGATGTCGATGACCTCATTTAAAGTAGGATTTCTGCATGCTAGAAGACGTTCTTGAACTTTGTTTGAAAAACAATGAAAGACCAATTGATCCCTCAAATAAGTATCAAGCATGTCACCAAAGTCACACTTTGAAGCTAAAATGCGCAAACTAGAAAGATAGTCTTCAATACTTTCATCTTGCAATTGTTTTCTCTTATTAAAACCATGCCTTTCTACCATTATATTAGGCTGTTCATGAAATCTTTTTTCTAATCTTTTAACAGCCTCATGGTATTCATCCCATGGAATGAACTGTCCAGGTGGTGGTTCACTCTCAGGCATGTTGTCAAAGATTTCTCTTCCGGCATCACCCAAGAGTCCATATAAAACAGCCTTTTTTCTTTCCTTTGAATAATCTTTACCATCAATTGCAACAAGATAGCTTTCAAAAGATTTATGCCACTGTTCCCACCTAACAGGCGGTTTACCAGCATTTTGTAGGAAAGGATTTATTTGATAAGGTTGAATTTGGTAAGCCATTCTCAAAATTCACCTTATTGCTGTTATTTAACTTTTTGATGTGAAGTTAGTGAGTTATTTATGACTCTGTATTTTTATTTAAAAGTTTCAACTTCAGTTATGAAATGTGTATATCAAAAAACAGTTTCGATTTATATATATATTAATTTTACCGGTATTGATCTTCTTATTTATTTCACAAAGAATCTGCTCGTTTTTCGGTGTCTCAAATCGGGAAACTAATCCTTTGTTTACATGTGAAGTAAAATGGCCGCTGCGTGGGGTCACGTTGGTTGACCTTGCGCGATGCGCGATGACAGCGTGTAATCTTACACGTAACCACGGTGTTTTGAGCTCTCTCGCGCTCCTTGACTCGCGCTGGGCTCTCGATGACGTGTTCTTTAATCTGCTCTCTCGCTCTCCTTCACTCGCGCTCGGCTCCGATGACATGTTCTTCAATCATGTCTCTCGCTCTCCTTCACTCCCGCTTGACTTACAACGGCGTTTGTGGAACACCAGGTAAATTTAAACGCACTCAGTCTTTTACATCAAGCGATGCATACGAAATTGGTAAATTGATCTTACCATTAGTATGTAGTCGCTGTGAAGAAAGTCTTTGTTTCGTTTTTTTGAAGTCTGTTAATTTTCTCGGTGGGTTAAGTTAAACAAAACTCAAACTGCCAAAAATTATATTCCAATCAAAATGTCTTCAAGATCCCAATCCATCGTCGCCATATTTATGTTGTATTTACAAGAATAACAACATATCAAGGCAGGAGTTCTGTTAAGTGATTTATTGAGAATAAATCTATAAAGGAATTAACCCACAAGAACAGGCTATGGAAGAGCGATGCTGTCGTGTCCAGGTAACGGAATAGAATGACACGACAGCAGAGTTCAGACATAGAACATAGAATAAAGAATATGTAATACAGGAACACAGTACATGTCATAGAATGAGGAAATTAAAGGTACAGATACAACAGCCAGGCAAGCTGAAGCACATTTGGAACTTTATTACCCACAACTTGAACTGAATGGTTTTAATTTATACCCCTAACTCCAGGACTAGGCACACACTTACTGGCTTGATTTTTCAGCGATGGCCGGCAGCAGTCAGCGATTGCTGCATTTCCACATACACGCTGGCCGCCTCGCCTCTCTCTGTGCCGGCCAACCCCATTCAGCTTGCTCATGGCCGGCTCAGCCACAGTTTTAGGTCTCGGAGCTCCCTCTGGGTCTGTTACCGAAACATTAGGCCGACATAGTGTGCCAGCCATCGTGGACCTGGCCTGGTTGGTGGCAGTTGCGACACAGTCCACTGGGTTCATGATTACCACGGCGCCGCGAGCTCATCAACAGCAACTTGGTCACACTTGACTATTCTGAATTCTGCCACTGACCTCACTCGTGTCCCGGAGGGACCCATAAGGAGATACTGACTTGACATCAGTGTAAATGTATCTCGTGACGTGCCCCCGCATGGTGATTGAATCACTCCAGTTACATCCTTCCCGTCTGACAGACTCCGAGTCCTGACTAAGCAGGACACACACACACACACACACACGACGACGACATGATACTTGCTCTCACCTTAGGCCTGGCTGGCAGCCTGCGGCTGGCCTGCAGCTAAGGCAAGCGGGGCGGGCACACTGGGCAGCAGAAGATAGGGGGCGACTGACTTGGTGAGGGGCTAGGCTAGTTACCAGACCAGGGGCTAGTAGTACTAGTGGTAGTATTCTTTACTGGTACCAAGGCGGCCGCACCCTTCTTCTGGTTGGTTCTTCTTTCTTTGTTCTTCTAAAGTCACGCGCTGCATGCACTACAATGCGATTGCGCATGACAAAATTGGCACTATTAGTCACGAGGCGAGCACCGCCCCCACCCTAAAGACAGCGGCACCGCGGCGCGCAGACGCACATAGCCAACTGCGCGCAGCCACGGGCCACGCCCACGAGTACGGACCATTTATTTTATTTTAAAATTATGTTGTTTGACTGTTGTGAAGACAAAGAGCCGTCCTGCAATGCACGCGCGCCAACTATTTAATTAATTTAAAGGCTCGGGCAGGCCGGCAGGGCGTGATCACGCACGAAGTAGTTAAAAAAAAAATGGCGACATGTCACAGTTGGTGTGCGCTCTGTTTGGCCTGGCTAACTGGCTTGCCGTGCAGCGTATTAGTTCCTTCCTTACTGTCTGTGCTGACTGAGAGTGAGGGGCCCCCTGGCTGGAGCGTGGGGGCCCCCTGCTGAGGCCTGTGCAATGTGTTGTTAATACACCCCCATTGTTTAAATACAGGCCGACACTGTCTCTCCGTGGGGTGCTGGCTGGCTGGGGGCTGGCCTGCTTGCAGTCGACGAGAGACGTGAGGGGGCCCCGGCCCTTGGAGCGTGGGGGCCCTGGGCCTGCGAGAGGATGGGGGGCTGTGTTAATACGCCCCAGGCTAGTCAGTGTTTCATGATTTAACCCACTATTGTTTGATAGCCTAAGCCTTGCAATGCTGCCTTGCTTGCAGCCGTCTTCTTCCTCTGCTGAGACTAGTGAGGCCAGGGGGCCCCCCTGGCCTGCGAGGCCCCCCCGCACCGTGAGGGCTGCGGGGGCCTGTGTTACGCCCCTGGCTACGGCAGATGGGCCTTCAGTGAGTCTGAATTTCAATGGCAGGGGATTCGGCGGGACATCCTATCTAATCCATATGGAAGAGAGCTGATGCCTCTCCCCCCGCCCCCACACGCCGGTGATCTTACAACCGGACCCGGCCTCACTCCACATAACATGACAGTTCTGCCTGCAGGTCATGCGGGGACATGTTAATAACTTTTATACCCGGGGCTTTAAGTGGGGCGGGTCCACTTCCAGCACGGGCAGTTCTAAAAGCAGGCGGTGTGCTGAGAGTGCATGGCTGCATGCACAGAAAGAAACAATGAGCTCTGCCCGCCCCGCCCCCACGGCTGAACCCGCTCCCGCGGGAATCAATTTAAAGTAATTTGCATTTGCAATCTCTTACCTATTTACTCGTGGCGGGCAGCTCAGTGAATATTTTAGATTAGGCGGCCCGGCCGGCCTGCACACTGCTGTTTGCTTTGCTAGTTTGCTACCAACCATTACCCTCCTGGTTGCCTGCGTAGTGTGATCATGGTGGCTTATGCTGGGGCGTGCCGACGGTGGCGCGCGTGGTCATGTGATGACAAAATCTGAGCGCGCTGCGTGTACAGCGGCCCTTACCCCCTATCAGAACACTCAAAAACCTATTACAGCCCGCCCCTGGCGCCCCAATAAATCAGTGTGTGACCAATTTACTGCTGCGGCTCGCCCACTAGCTTAACGCGGCAGCGCAAGGCGGACTGTTGTGTGGTATATAGTGCAGTGTAAGATTTACTTCACTTAAGTGTAACGGTAACCACTGTGAATAAAAAACTTTACTCAAGTGTATAACCAGTGAGACCACCACCAATCAACAAGAAGGGCTGCTGCGGGCTGCGGCCGCCTGCCTCCATGATGATCACAACAGCGCGCACGCATCACCAATAATGGTGTATTGCAGCTTCTTCTTTCTTGGTTGGACGGCACCGTGCGCGGTGCGCAGCAGGCAGCTAATTAAGAAGAGAAGTTGTAATGTGAAGTGTCTTTTCATGATCTCACTCACAGGCAGCCGTCCGCAACAGTACCACAGTAGTCTTAACCATCTGCTGCATGAATGATTGACAAGCTTAGAGTACACAACGGTAAATTAAATACAATTTGAAGAAACATCAATGACGCACGGGCGAGATCACGTAGACCCGGCCCTGTCAATTAAGTGCCGGTGCTAAGCACCGGAAAGCACCGGCACAAATTAAGCCCTGGGTCTAGTACTAGAGGCCCTAAAATGACATGGCCCAGCACTAGTGCTTCTACAAGAGACGCACCTCACGGGGAAGGCAATCAAGGTTCTGGATAGATGGGGGTACAAAATGGCGGCACACTCCGAATTCTCCTCTGGATCAAGGGGGACGGGTATCCTGGTAAAGAAAACCTCTCCACTCATAATACTACAGAGTAAGGTAGATGACCAGGGACGTTTCGCAGCGATACAAGGGCAGACTTCTGAATATAGTATCAGTCTATATACCTCCGGCGCTCCAATCAGTGGCACTGCCTGCACTGGGAGAATTCATTCTATCCCTACCAGAAGGTGACCTTATCATGGGAGGAGATTTCAATACCACAATAAACACTAATGTGGACAAGTTCCCTGCTCGACCTCAGACATCCGGACCTTCCCGGATCTATGGCTTCTTAGAGGCAATGGGATTGGTAGATGTTTGGAGAATCATGCACCCCGCAGCTTGCCAGTACACATACCACTCTACAGTACACAATAGTCTATCACGAATAGATTACTTCCTGATGTTGGGCGCTAAACTGCAAAATGTCAAGGAAATAGAAATAAAGCCCAGGGGCATCTCGGATCACTCCCTGGTGATACTAACACTCCCTTGCCAAGAGAAATCTCGTAAGAGATCATATCCTATCTACCCTAACCATCTTAAGATTCCCGGCATTAAGAAGGAACTTAAGAAAACTACTAAACATTATTTTGAGGAAAACACAACGTCAGTAGAATCGCCGTCAATAGTATGGGAAGCATATAAGACAATCCTTAGAGGTCAAGCAATAGCCTCTATCACCGGGTATAAACGGACACAGCAGAGGGAGATGGCAGAATGGCAGAATTGGAATTAACTTTGCAGGCAGCGGACACGGCACACATGGCAGACCCCTCACCAGAAACATCACACTCCCTGAGCATACAAAAGCAACAATATAGGGACCATCTAAAAAACCGAACTGTCGATAACATCAAGGCAACAGCACACAAAATATACGATGTAGGAGACAAAGGAGGTAAAATGCTGGCTTGGTTAGACAAGCATTTACAATGCAATGGTTTTGCCTTTGTTAAAAGTTAGAGCTATTGGCATTGCTCTTGACATTATTTTTATTTAGTTTTTTTTTAACATAAATAAATGGCATTGTCATTTACAATAGCAGGGCAGGGCACAGGGAAGGGGGGGCGAGGAGAGACGAAGGAGAGCTGCGGGCTCAGGGAAGGGGGGGCGAGGAGAGACGAAGGAGAGCTGCGGGATCTTGTTGTAATGCTTGCATGGATGAGTTGGTGGATGCATGGATCGGTGCATGCATGGATGGGTGTATGGATAGATGCATGTATTGGTGGATGCATATATACAGCCAATCCCTCAACAATTTATGCAATCCACCAACCCATCCAACCAACAACCCATCCATGCATCCACCCATACAGCCATGCATCATGCATACATCCATCCATCCACCCACTGCGTCCCACTCCGACCCCTCTAAATATAACTAATTTCTGTATATAGAGATGACTGTATTCACTAGTATATGCAGTAGACCTTTCTACTCTAACATTCCTATGTGACTCTTGCAGTACATCTATTCATATCCCTTCTATATGTATATAGAAATATAACGAGAATCAACAGTCTCTTCTTTGTGTGACTACATCTAGTACATTTCCATTGTTTTCCTGTTTGTATCTTTTACTTAACGCATGTAAATCAAAGTCCTTAGGTTTGGCAACTGGTTCGTATGTAAAGCGCTCTGACACCTTCGGGTAAAGTTCGCGCTACATAAAATCACATTAAATAAAACTTTACCCCACAAATCCAACCATCCATTTGTGCCTAGGCTTACATTTTACGGCCTCGAAGCACACAGAGAAGGGACAGTTTACTAAGTCGAGGCTTTGCAGGGTGCATGGCAGGGGACAGTTTTAGGCGCCAAGGGAGGGTAGGGAGCAGAGTCAGAGTACTTCACGGAGGTAGGGGGCAGGGGGGATGATTCTAAGGGTGGGCAGAACGGCACAAAACCCTAGGCAGACAGAGGGCAGAAGGACACAAAAACGAGGGGGGGGGGATGATTGTAACGGAGGGCAGAACGGCACAAAACACCAGGCAGACAGAGGGCAGAAGGACACAAAAACGAGGGGGGGGGTGATTCTAAGGGTGGGCAGAACGGCATAAAACACTAGGCAGACAGAGGGCAGAAGGACACAAAAACGAGGGGGGGGGGATGATTGTATTGGAGGGCAGAACGGCACAAAACACCAGGCAGACAGAGGGAAGAAGGACACAAAAACGAGGGGGGGATGATTGTAACGGAGGGCAAATTGGCAGAAAACACGAGGCAGACAGAGGGCAGAAGGACACAAAAACGAGGGGGGGGGTGATTGTAATGGAGGGAAACACTGCTAAATATCTACAGAGCAGATGTTCAAATCAGATGACCTGCTTATAGGATCTTGACAGACTCAAAAACAATGTGTACGTTTTCAGCTGACAGGAACATGTCTGCTGCTGTCGCAATAGCTCACCAGGTTGCTTGCTAACCAGAAGATCAAAAATCATCGATTTCATGGCGATGCCTGCTTGGGATACGAGGCTATTTTAAAATGCCCATTATTTACAAAATGACAAAAAAGAGGAACATTATATTCAAGAAGGCTTTTGTTTTTGTTATATTTTAAGTAGTTTAACTTATTTGCTACAATATTATATCCTATTTTAGGCAGGAGACCGGGAAATAATTTTTCCAGGTGCATACCAACATTTTTGCCGCAGTCTACATCTGCAGTCCCAGAATGCTCTAGCAAAATAATCCTCATCATAGCAACGGGAGGGGGGTTTTGAAGAAGGGCGGGGGAATTAAACCGTTCCTTGAGCAAAACTGCATCCATTTTGGGCTAAAACAATGGTGTCCACAATACTGAGCTAGAATTAGAAAATTGTGCTTCTAAACTGTAGAGTGATGAATTAGTTGTTTAAAAAGGACCTGCAAGAAGAGTAAATCAAGCCAGCTGACAGGTTTGAACCCTCAGGCTCATGCGTATCCCCATGAGAACCCGAGACCAAGTGAAAAAAATGCATTAGCCACGCGCTTAAATGCAATACATGCACGGTGCACATTGTGTGAAACTCTAGGACCGAGACCAAGTGAAAAAAATGCATTAGCCACGCGCTTAAATGCAATACATGCACGGTGCACATTTTGTGAAACTCTAGGACAATGGGCCCGGACAAAGCATTCACACCAGCTAATCTCCCTGATCCCGTTGTTCAGGTCTTAACAGGTACTAAGAACAATAGGTTCGGACAGCAGGTACCAACTGGAAGAGAACACCAAGGACAGAGAGTTTACTTTCAGTTCATCCAGGACTGCTCCTACTCTATCTGCATAAATACTTTAGGTGAATTCCGAATTTGACACAAATGCACAAAGCGGGGAAATTACACAGGATTACAGCACGCACTCTTATGACCAAACTCAGAAGCGCGCTTTGTAACTTGGGAAATATAACGTGCAGGCAAACAATTCTAGAGAAATGTGCAGGCAATCAATTCTAGAGAAAGATGCAGATGTTTTACTGAAACGAAAAGGATTAAAAAGTCCAGGGCAGGAGGCTGCACCTTCTCGCACCACTAGTCCGTTCTTAGCGCCATGATATCTCCATGGATGAATGTCGCGCTTTATAAATAAATAAACTGCAGCGATTAATTTTATGGCTTGGAATGCATTGAGCAAAATAGATAGCCATACTTATTTTATAGAAAAAGTTTGAAGCGGATCTTTAAGGCATATTGCTCACCTAGACGTAAATGCAAGTTAACAACAGTTTATATACCCCAGGCTCCAATTGTGTTTATATCCACTTCTTGCTCTTTACCATGTAGTTGGAAACTCTTACTTAGCACATTTAAGCAACTTCATCCTCCAGTGGCTGTCTTTTAAACCTCAGTATAACTCGATTATATTACCCAATCACTGAAAGTCTTCATTTCGCAAAAGAGAATGTCGCTATGACTTTTAGTGCTGAGCTTCGGGCTGGTTAGATTTCGACCTGTTTCTGAGGTTCTGTATTCAATGTGCTTTATTTGTGTGCTTTGCAAGCATCGGTGGTGGATTCTGTGCTTGACTTTCTAATTATCATGTTTGCAGGTACCGACCCTGCTTTGTTTCCAAAGGGAATTAGATGGTTGATTCTGTTGCAGGAGCATAGGCTTTTTGTTGATTACATACAGCCTCTTGGGGTCTTCCGATGGCGGCTCCCATATAAAGGGGCAAGAGTGAGGAATGTCTGATTTAAAAAGAAAAAAATGCCCATTAAATATAAACCCGACAGATTACCTACTGCCATATGGTTTACTGCAAGATACAGACTGAGGCCACAGGATTTGTTGAAAACGTTACATGTCGGTGGCTGAAATCCTTTTGAATGTAGACGTCAGTAGGGGTGTTTTCTTTGCCTTGTTAACACTTAGCAATGTGTGCTCATTGTTCTAGAAAGCAACCACAGTGATGGTTAGACTTGCACACTTAGGAGATGTTTTGTAAAGAAACCTAGCCGTTGGTTCAAAGGCTTGGGTGGTGGCAGACAGTCTGCGTTTCTTCGCCCTCAATAATCCTATTGTGATCTGAAACAAAGATGGGCGCTTGTATGCTTCGTATAATCGAGCGGATCTTCAGATGACCTACATTGTGTCTTTTGTCTAAAGGATTAACGTGCTTTTCAAACTCCAGCCTTCGGAGAGCGGGAGGGGGGCGGGAACGGGCATTGTAGAGCAAAGCATGGGCACCAGCGGGAGGGGGGCGGGAACGGGGGCCGGAGACACTGAGAGCGGGAGAGGCAGCGGGAGGGGGGCGGGAACGGGGGCCGGAGACACGGAGAGCAGGAGAGGCAGCGGGAGGGGGGCGGGAACGGGCATTGTAGAGCAAAGCACGGGCACCAGCGGGAGGGGGGTGGGAACGGGGGCCGGAGACACGGAGAGCAGGAGAGGGTGTGGGAACGACCAAAAAATAAAAGCAAGCACTCACCTGGACTTCTTCCGGGTGCCGTCAATGCCGGACCAGATTCGGGGGCGTTCCGAGAACAGGCTTTCGGCTGACGTAGCCAAAAGCCAAAAATTCTCGGGAACGCCCCCGAATCCGGTCCGGCATTGACGGACAGGCCCGTCTTCCAATGGCTAGCCTCCATTTATGGAGCTAGCCAATGGGAGACGGGGGCCGTTCCTGTCTCCCCTACTATACTCATTAGGTTTTCGCCTGCGCGAAAAAGCTGCGCAGAGCGTAGCTTTCGCCAGGCAAAACCTAATAAAAGGGGGGAAGGATCCAGGGGAATACAGCAGTTGCGAACACGAGAGGGGACACTCCAGACACATCCTGAGGAGATAGTATACACACTGGCGGAATATTTTAGAGAGGTATACACTTCAAACCAAGAATTGTCGGAGGCTGAAGCAATGGACTCACTCAGACACATAGAGACGCAGACACTTACGCCTGAAGCAGCCTTAGAACTGGAGGCAGACCTGACGACAGACGAAATTCAAACGGCAATCCGTTCGGTTCAATCTGGAAAAGCGCGGGGCCCCAATGGGATCCCCATAGAATGGTACAAGCTTATGACCGAGACTCTAAGCACACCCCTGTTAGCAATGTACAACGAAAGTTTAATAAATGCAGAGCTCACACTGGATCAACGAATCGCGACAATAGTGGTGTTTCCAAAACCTGGTAAACCCCTGACAGAATGTACCGCCCGATATCGCTGCTAAATGCAGAAGCCAAAATTTTAGCTAAACTACTAGCATACTAGCAAACAGGTTGATGTCCCACCTCCCACAGTTGATTCACCCGTATCAGTCGGGTTTCATGCCAAATAGGAACACAGCCCTCAATCTCAGACGCGTGCATGGGGTACCAGTACGGGTTTCGATATTATCGGAACCGGCGGTGATACTGTCATTAGATGCGAAAAAGGCATTTGACATGGTAAAATGGCAATATCTTTTTGCTGTCCTGTCCCACATGGGTTTTGGCCCAAAATTTAGAGCTTGGGTACGGCTCTTATACTCTAAACCGTTGACTCAGGTTACGGCTAACGGCCACATATCCCACATAATACAACTGGCAAGGGGGACACCCCAGGAGTGTCCCCTGTCGCCGTTGCTGTTTGCTATAGTACTGGAACCGCTGGCAACATTAATTAGGACGACCCTGTTGCTGAAGGTAATTAGCTGGAAGGAGGGATGGAAAGACCGTCTCTCGCTCTATGCTGATGACATGTTAATATACCTGATGGCCCGGAACACAGCACACCAGAGCTCCTTACAATTTACAATACACACGGGAAAGCGTTGGGATACACAATAAATTGGTCCAAATCGGTACTTTACACTCTGAAGGGACCAGAGCCCTCACTCCCCGCTGAGTGCCCACTGGTGCTGGCAGGAGACTCCTTTAAATACTTAGGAATTAAAATTACTAGCGACACAACAGACTTCTTCGCTAAAAATCTGTCTCCACCTCTGGAACGTTTGAGACGTGATGTCGCGCACTGGGCGTCTTTGCCCCTGACGCTTCTGGGTAGAGCAGCGTTATAGAAAATGATGGCACTGCCGAGATTTCTTTACACCCTTTCGAGATACGCCCTACCCGGTCCCACCCCGGTACTTTAAACAAATAGCAGCGCAAGTCTCAACCCTTCTATGGGGTAACCGCCCAGCACGTATAGCACAAATCAAACTGTACAAAGGTTGGTATGACGGCGGGATAGCGCTACCAAACTTACAATTATATTACTGGGCAGCGCAACTTAAAACCCTCAATCAATGGATCCGCGCACCTCAAGATGATCCAACATATAGGGCGGATAGTGCGCAGTTGGACACAAACAACATTCTAGCCGTGCTCTACAACAGAGGACTCGCCTCGAAACTGGACGGGCCCACAAAACAAAGGTCACACTATGGTACACAGCGCAGGCAAAACTGGGATGTAAAGGGGTTATAACTAAACTTACCCCACTTTGGGACACCAGGGCTTTGGGACATCTGAGATGCAGTAAAGGCTTCACACAGTGGGATAATATTGGTACCTCCACAGTGGGAGACTTATGGGATAAAGGAATAGTAATTCCATTTGCCCAACTTCAACAACAATATGAACTGGGCCCGACTGAAAAATATAGGTACGTACAAATTAGACATGCGTTATTAGCAGCACTTCCACCAGACACTGATGAGTGAGAAAAATGAGCAACGTCACTCACATACCGAAAGTTACTCAACAACCTACCTGACCCTACAATCACACTGCGCATTATCGGCTTTGCCCTAGCACTGGAAATTGCTTGCCTCTGGTTGGATAGTATTCAAGATACGTAGTGTTCTACTGGAAAATCAGTATGAACAAGCATTTACAATGCAATGGTCTCTGCATTATTAAAGGTAGAGCTATTGGCATTGCTCATGACATTTTTTTAAAAATTATAAATAAATGGCATTGTCATTTACATTGCCAATAGCTTAATCGTTAAATAAATGGCATTGTCATTTACAATGCCAATAGCAATCGCAAATGCATGACCTATTGCATTTACACCCACACAGTGCCACACACACGCACAGAGCCACACACACACAGAGCCACAGACACACACAGACAGAGCCACGCACACACACAGACAGAGCCACGCACACACACACAGACAGAGCCACACACACACACACACACAGACACAGCCACGCACACACAGACAGAGCCACGCACACACACACTCAGAGCCACGCACACACACACACACAGACAGAGCCACGCACACACACACACAGACAGAGCCACGCACACACACAGACAGAGCCACGCACACACACAGACAGAGCCACGCACACACACAGACAGAGCCACCACACACACAGACAGAGCCACGCACACACACAGACAGAGCCACGCACACACACAGACAGAGCCATGCACACACACAGACAGGGCCACGAATAACTGAGCCAGTCTAGCTTTTCTCATTCAATTCAGTCAGTTGTAGAACTCCTTTAGCTGTGCATGCTACAAGTATCAGAATGCAAAGCCTGGTTATCGCTGACAAGGGTCTAGCAAACTTGGGAACTCAGTTGGGTCCTCGACTGACATAGAAAGCAGCGGGGGACCCTTCAAGCATCTACGACAAGTAGCCGTACGTGAGATGCACTTCTGTCCTGACGGAATCCAGCTGCCCGTCCTCTCAAAGCAGGGGCCTTATTAGGAACGCTGGCTAGCCTCAGTCATCCTTCCCGCCCCATTCCATCGTTATGCGACGGGCAAACAAAGGGGTTTTTAAGTTAGGAGTATTTGATGTGTACAAAACAAGTATACGATCAATACACCTGTAATATAATTTATCTCGCACAAAATGGATTCATATCTTGGCACATTATTCCTGGGGCAGCGCTATCTACTGGGCAGCAGGAGCAGAGGAACCATGGATCAAACTGAGCAGTTAGCGGAAGGCCTCATCTACTATTAATTTAGTTTTGTGTTACATTTACCCCACCGCATGAAGCCTTTCACACCAGTAGACCATAAAAAAGGCAAAGGCAAATTGTTTTTTGTCAGCGAACACACTGAAATCAATGTAGATGGCCAATATTTTGGATGGAGTGATAAAGAGATCTGCACACATTGCGATTAAAGTATTTGGGAGGAGGCATCTGGCGTATACAGAGTATGAAGAGTCTAGCTAAGATGACGCCCGCCTAATGAAAAGATCTGAGAAATATGTTGGCATAATATGCACAGGTGATATTTTCACAATTACTTTGAAAGTGCCAATAGGCAAAGCAATACTGAACTTCCCTTCTGCGTCCTTATGCTCGGTTAGCTGACTGTTCTGTTCCGGCACTCAAACACTGGACATAATATCTTTGGAGAAGAGGGTTGGTTTGGTTACCAAGAAGTGTTTAGAGAAAGGGGTACAAGTAAGTCCGCTGCTCTGCAAGAACTACACTAGATACTACAAATAAACAAGCACTGGCGTTGCCAATAGGTCTCGCAGTAGGAAAGTTGGAGCTATTACAATTGCAAATAACAATGCCTTTTATTTTTGTTTTCATTTTAAAAACATAAAGGGCTTTGTCATTTACAAAACCAATAGCTCCAACTTTCCTACTGTGAGACCTATTGTGCACTGCACAGTGCGGGTGAAAGTGGCACTGCGTGTGTGTGAGTGGCTTTGAGTGAGTTGCGTTGCGTGGGTGAGTGGCGTTGCATGTGTGAGTGTTGTTGCGTGGGTGAGTGGCGTTGCGTGGGTGAGTGGCGTTGCGTCGGTGAGTGGCGTTGCGTGGGTGAGTGGCGTTGCGTGGGTGAGTGGCGTTGCGTGGGTGAGTGGCATTGCGTGTGAGTGGCGTTGCGTGTGAGTGGCGTTGCATGGGTGAGTGGCATTGCATGGATGAGTGGCATTGCATGGGTGAGAGTGGTGTTGCGTGTGTGAGAGTGGGCTTGCATGGGTGTGAGTGGCGTTGTGTGTCTGAAAGGGGCACTGCGTGGGTGTGAGTGGCACTGCGTGGGTGTGAGTGGCGTTGCGTGTGTGAGTGGCGTTGCGTGTGTGAGTGGCGTTGCGTGTGTGAGTGGCGTTGCGTGTGTGAGTGGCGTTGCGTGTGTGAGTGATGCTGCGTGTGTGAGTGACGCTGCGTGTGTGAGTGGCGTTGCCTTTGGGGTCTAGTGGTTCTGCCAATTATTTTAGGCATGCTCCAAGTAAAGTACTAACCCAGATTTGGACTGCAGCAGCATGGACGGGGAACTCAAACAGCTCAATGTCATCAAATCGTCAAATCAAGAGAGAAAAGTTCCCTGCTCTAATCTCATTGCTGCTCACTGATGGGATAGCTTACTGTGCAGACGCTCTGCCAGTCAGGAACTTAGCACACTGCAGCAAACCCTGCATTAGGCACTGTGCTTGCCATGATAACTACTTGATCTATATTCACATTATCGGCATCAACATATTGTGATTAAGCTGCTCTGTGATGAACAGTTTGAGGGGCTTGGCAAATTCATGGGCAAAGAATGCTTCAATGAGCAGCCAATCTAATTTTTTACCTACACAAATATTACGCCTAAAAGCTATTTCCCAAATGAATTTGAAAGGGTGCAAACAAAGACATCTGCAGCCGATGGCACAGACTCACTAGGTGTGACAACGGGTGGAACCATGGGGCGGGGTGTTCCTGCTTGTTCCAGTGGGTGATGAGGCTGCTCCTGTGTCCTCGAGTTTTAAAGGAAGGGTGGTGTCGGAAGGTGGTTTGTGCTGGTGCTGTAGGCCGTCCAGCTTTTGCCCTTTGCCTGAATTCTGTGTGATTTGCGTGCTCTGCTTCTTGAAAGTATGAGTAGACAGCTATCTGTTGCTGCAAGACAGCATTACAGCCTACAACCTATGCTGCCACTGTCAGTAATACTATACCTCCTGGGCGGAGCCTTGTGCTATGCGCGGCCATGACAGAGTAAGGCGAACTAAGCAGACTTCCGAACAGACATCTGTTTTAAAAAATCTGTATTCCCACTGCCAGAAACACCAGTCTTACAGCCTGGTTCAGTAGGAACGGAAGTCAGTCACAATTAGTTGTACTGCATTAACATAAACAAGGCAGAGGTTTGGGCGGTGCAGAGGCAACACCATTGAATGTGAGAGCAATATGGGGTTGGGTGGGGGAATGGATACGAAAGCAACGTGGAGAGGGCCGGAGGGACGTGAAAGCAACATGAAGGGCGCGGGAGCAGGGTAGGCAGTTGGGGAAGCGCACAATTCAACGCAATAGGAAAGAGGCAGGTAAAAGAGAGCAGCGCAGGTGGCGAGACGTGCATGAGGAACGCAGCGCAAAAACAGATGAACTCTCCTTCAGTTCTCAATAGGGAAGAAGTGGCGAAACATCCAAAGCTACCGAACTGGAACTGGGTTCCAGTTGCTGCATTGGCTCTCCCTTCCCTACCATAAACAAAGCTTGTACACACACTTCACAAAGCGTTTGAAAAAATAATAGATTTACCTTAAGTGTGATAACACGAATGTTTTGGCAAAGCATCTTAATTTACAAAATCGGGTCAACGATGGTGCTGCACTGCACAGAATGAAAACAAGGCTGTGTTTGCGGGGAGAGAGAGGGGAGGTGCTGGTGTGGGAGGAGTGCTGCTAGGGCAAGGCTGTGTTTGCGGGGAGAGAGAGGGGAGGTGCTGGTGTGGGAGGGGGGAGGTGCTGGTGTGGGAGGAGTGCTGCTAGGGCAAGGCTGTGCTTGCGGAGAGAGAGAGGGGAGGTGCTGGTGTGGGAGGGGGAGGTGCTGGTTTGGGAGGAGTGCTGCTACGGCATGGCTGTGTTTGCGGGGAGAGAGAGGGGAGGTTGCGGGTTGGGAGGGGGGAGTTGCTGGTGTGGGAGGAGTGCTGCTAGGGGAGGAGAAGCCCTGGCCGTGAATGCGCGTGCATGTTTGCTCACGTGATTCACGTGAACTGCAAGAAAACCGCGGGGCTGAAAGCCCTTGGTTTGAAGAGGATTTTGCGGACTTGAATTCTCCCCATTTCCCATTCCTGCGGAATGGTAAAGGCGAGACCTAAAAATATAGAGCTATTTTTTTAAAATACTTAAACGCGGCCGGATTAACGCGTTTTCGAAAATTTCATTAAACGTAAATGTTCTTAAGAGCAATTGTCCACAAGAGAACGCAGTGTGATTGCATTAGCAAATTCGTGCATACCTGATCGTTCCTTTCACCATACCACGGTGCTAAGAGTGCCCATCGCTCAAGATACAACCTTCGTTTAGTGATGTTAATGTTTACAACAAAAAGTCCAGTCTCTTGCAACGACATTCCGAAACTACCGATACCACCCCATGCATTCAGAATAACGTTTTAAAGCGGAACAAACAACATTCCTTCGTCAGTGCATCCTTTAAAAAACTTTGAGAGGTTGAAAGTGATGCTAACTACTGCAAGACTATAGCATCGCTCACTGCCCTTTGCAAACATTACAATTGTTGGAGTTTATTCAGGAATTTTAAACAACGCACCCTACAACTGTTCACAGAGAAATAGTACACGTCAGAGGCAACATTCTGTTTTTCCGGGCACTGCAACAGCTGCCCGAAATACCTACTGCATCTAGCTGGGGTGCAGTAGTTGGGTTGAATTTAGTAGTGCGTGTGCCTCACACACACAGAGGCACACACATTACTAAATTCCAGGGTCGCATGCTGTTCCTCGGAAAGCAACACACGGGGCGGGGCGTCTCCGGGTTTGTATGTGTGTACGCTTGTCTAGAAGCATGTTTGACTTTTGTTGTGCATTTGTGTATGGGGTGCTATGAGTAGAATATAAATTGCAAGCAAGCGTGAATCAAAGACTGGGAGGAATGTGTGCAGGGGTTCTTCCCTCGCAAGAAAATTAGAGAATAAATGGGAGCAAATTATACATTTTAAGCATATCTTTGAAGAATACTTGCTACAAATTATTGAAATAAAAGGGGTATATAGACTTGCAAAGACTCACCACTCGCCCTACACTCATGCAGTTACATCACTCCCACTGCACTCGCACAGACATTGCTCCACTTACCCTGCACCCACAGACATACACTGCTTCACTCACACAAGCACACCGTTCTCCCTGCAGTCACGGGCAGACACCATCCAGGTCTGCACTCATACATGCAGGCACCTGACTCTACAGGCACAACTTTCACTCTGCAAAACTCCCCATCACCCTCCGCTCTGTACACACACAGACCCCATGCTGTCAAAGTGCTAAGCCCTCCCTGCACCCGCCTAGGCCAGCACAGTCCAGTGTGAGTACTCCCCCTTTAGTGTGTTGTGGATGGAGTTTGTTGTGGAAGGCGAGCAGAGGAACAACGAGACAGGGAGGCCACATTGATGGCAACCCCCTGGGAAGTGCCAGTTGGGGGCAGAGCATACATTGTCTGTCCTCTGCCACCGACCTCCGAACCTGCAGGACTCGGAGACTGGCCTTTTTAGGTCGAGGACCGTCCCACGTAGTGGGCGGAGCCAAAGATTTAATGATTCTTAGAGGTGGCTTGGAACACACCCCTCTTCTCCATTGGCTGGCCTAGTAAATGCTGGCCAGCCATTGGAGGAGAGGGGCGTCACGCGATCCAAGCCCCGTCTTTTTCAGATTCAGGGGCGTTTTTTTAAGCTTCTTTTTGTTTACTTTCTCTCCTCTTCCCATTGGCTGGAATTTTACCTTCCAGCCAATGGGAAGAGGAGAGAACGTAAACACGCCCCTCAATCCGAAAAATGACCGTGCTTTCTCCGAGGCATTTCTGCCTTGCCTCGGAGAAAGATGGTGGTGCAGCACTAACCATGCATATTTCGCTGCATTTTATAGCTGGTCTCTTGTAGATAGTGTGTGTAGACTTGGATGTGCGAGGTTCAGAAACAACTGCTGTAGCATCACTTTTACGTTCGGGCGCCGTAACTCTCAGTTTATTATGCGATTGTTATGCCACGGAATAATGGGGTCTGTGTGCAGGGTTAAGCCTGGCAGTTTATTGGAGTTGGAGCGCCAGTACCTGGGCCCGTGTACTTCCGGCGGAGGCCTATGATTTCCTGCCTGCAGACGCAGTGTCCTTGCCCGAGTAGCCGAGGCACACCAAGGTCGTTTCCCAAATGCAGTTTCCAAGCGTTCTGCACACAGTCCAGCCCCCCACCCCCTTCCCAGTTGCTGCTAGGCCCCTAAAGGATTCCTGCCGAGATGATGCGGGCGCCCCTTGGCCTCCCCTCTGGTCCGGAGATCAGCTTCTGCTGTCTCCGAGGTCGCGGGGTCAGTCAGTCGGCCGCTGCAGGAGAGGAGCTGGGCACTTAGCTTCCCGTAAACCCTGTCCTGGCTGCCTTCATTAGCTCGGAGCCCGCCCCAGGAGTGGTAGCTTCAGCTCTTTGTTCTTGGGGAGAGCCTGGCACCGGAGAGCCCATTCTTCCAGAAGCGCTGCCTTTAAGGGCCTCTGCCATATGTTCCAGGGCAGGCGGGAGACTTTCAACCATCCTCTGCTCTCCCCAGCTGCGTGCCTTTAGTACGGAGAACTAAGAGCACAACATCTGATGTTTATGTAGAAAATAATATTTCATATCGGTCTTAATATTTGAGTTCATTAGTTTAGCGCTACATGCACAGACTGCTCTAAAATGCTTGATTGCAAGGCGCAAAGGACAGTCCTCCACCTTTTGCCTTCGTTTCTCCCGGCTTTCACCCCTCATTATGTCCTGCCTGTGTCTATCTTCACCTCCCTGGTCATATTTCTGTATCTTTCACATGCCACCGTTCCTCAAATACACCCTGCACCCTCCAGAACCCCAAGGATCACAGAAGAATCCCATCCTTCGGAGCAAATCTACTTTTCCAGCATGGGAAGCAAGGTCACTTTAGAGTTGCGGTCTAGTGTTTTAAGAATGCTGTGACGTACATGGGGAATTTACTGACGTAACTATTGATAAAGAATGCAGAGAGTGGCAAATTCTAAGGGTGGCCAGGTGAGAGCTATAACATAGAGCTGAAGTTCATCCGTACCTGAGTAACCAGAAATGAAACAGAGGATTATGAAGTTTTTGATATTCAACCTGACATTTTGGCAATGCGTTTCTACCCACCCTGCAATGTTGGAAGAAATGAAAATCACCTTCACCCTCTGGAATAATCAGAAAATGACTGGGTAACTGTACTGAAGGGGCTAAGAAGTGACAATGGTGTAAAACAGTAGTAGCAGGCATGGCTTGTGCGTGGTGCGGCAGGGGCTGTTGCAGGGGGGGCTGTCCCAGGGGGGCTGTCACAGGGGGGGCTGTTGCGGGCGGGCTGTCACGGGGGGCTGTCGCGGGGAGGTGTTGCGGGGAGTTGTTGTAGGGGGGTTGTTGTGGGAGGTTCTCGGGGGTGTCGCATGGGTTGTCGCAGGGGTGGTGTCGCGGGGGAGGTGTTGCGGGGGTCATGGGGAGGGGATTATGGGGGGGCACCTGGTAGGGTACGTGGGTGGTTGTTGGGGGGGGACATACTATGCTGATTCCGGGAGTGCAGATTTATGCACATGACAAAGCAGTACACACAGTGGCAGCTGGCATGGCTTGTGGGTGGCAGGGCAGGCACTGAGGGGGTCGGGGGTGTCACAGGGGGAATAAAAAAAATGTATTTTGAGGCCGGGTCCCGCATCTCTGCTCTTGCTCTCCTGCCTCTGGCTCCAGGAACAGAAAGAAGGCAGCCAGGCTCCCTCCCCAAAGCCAATCACAATGCTGCAATGAAGCGTTGTGATTTGTCTGAGCGCCGTGACACAGCGCTCAGCCAGTGCTTGGAGGGGTGGGCATGCTCTCCATGCAGGCTGTAATGCAGCCTGCATGGAGAACGGGGAAAGTGTGCATGATTGGTTTGGGCAGCCAGAGAGGGCCGATGTTGTAAATAGGATGGTAATAGATGACAGGATACTTCTAGTTGATTACATGTAGATTTATTGTAGGACACAGCTGAGCACACAACCTCGCCAGCTGACCAGACCATCAACTGACACTGGTAGAACACACTGGTCAGGTTAGAACACACACAGGACTACAGTCAGCCATATTACAAAAGAAGTGAAAACACTAAGGAAGGACAAAAGACTACAGTCAGCCATATTACAAAAGAATCAATGTACAACAGCCGACCAAACAGTAATTGGGCATATAGGATTGGGCAAACCACTCCTCTGCTCCAAGAGCAGCGTTGCCCAACAAAGCCCGCCCACCCACAAAGCAGCTGGACACAAAGCATAAAATGATAATAACTCTAAGTTATTAACATTATATGTTTCTACGTGGCACTGCTTAAAAGCTCCTAGCGGATAAGCCGCCACTGTAAAGATAATTGCCAGAGATATGATCTTAATTAAATTGTCTCCTTTATGTGATACCAGCACTTTATTGGAATCTAATATTATATCACATTAAGTAGCGCAAGGCTCCCTTCATGAAGTAACGAGCAGGATTAAATAAATAACAAACTTTGCGAGGTACCAACAGGAAAAAATTAAAGTGACATTGTGTAATGCAACTGGTGCTCGTAAAAAGTGCCCTAATGCCTTCGGGTCAAAATCATGCTAAATAAAACAAAAAAATCACAAATAGGAATTACAAACAAGCATTTACGATGCAATGGTCTCGTCTTTGTTAAAGTTAGAGCTATTGGCATTGCACATGACATTATTTTTGTTTTTAAAACATATAAATAAATGGCATTGTTATTTACAATGCCAATAGCTTAATCTCTCGAAAATGCGAGACCTATTGCATTTACACACACACACACACACAGCCACACACACACACACAAGCACACACACACACACAGAGAACCACACACACATACAGAGAGCCACACACACACACACACACACACACAGAGCCACACACACAGAGAGCCACACATACAGAGAGCCACACACAATGAGCCACACACACAGACTCACACACAGAGTCACACACACACAGAGCCACACACACAGAGCCACACACACACACAGCGCCACACACACACAAAGCCACAGAGACACACGCACACCCTCACCCTGGGGGCTCTCCTTATTTACAAATAGGTTATTGGAGGCCCTCACCAACTCCCAGAGCTCACCCTTTGCTTCTCTCAGACCAGGTTAGCTGGTGCGCTGGCGTCCATGCCTTAGGCACCCACTGCTCCTCACCACATGCCCACCTCTGCCCAGTAACACCCCAGGGAACAGAGGCAAGAAAAGCGATCACAACCAGGGAACAGAGGCAAGAAAAAACTATCACAACCAGGGAACAGAGGCAAGAAAAAACTATCACAACCAGGGAAAAGAGGCAAGAAAAAACGATCATAACCAGGGAAGAGAGGCAAGAAAAACGATCACAACCAGGGAAGAGAGGCAAGAAAAAACAACCAGGGAAGAGAGGCAAGAAAAAACGATCACAACCAGGGAACAGAGGCAAGAAAAAACGATCACAACCAGGGAACAGAGGCAAGAAAAACAATCACAACCAGGGAAGAGAGGCAAGAAAAGCAAGCACAACCAGGGAACAGCGCAAGAGAAGCGAGCACACCTAGGGAACAGGGGAAAGAAAAGCGAGCACAATCAGGGATCATAGGAAAGAAAAACGAGCACAACCAGGGGGCAGAGGCAAGAAAAGTGAGCACAACCAGGGAACAGAGGCAAGAAAAGCGTTCACAACCAGGGAACAGAGGCAAGAGAACGGGCACAACCAAGGAACAGAGGCAAGAAAAAACTATCACAACCAGGGAACAGAGGCAAGAAAAAACGATCACAACCAGGGAATAGAGGCAAGAAAAAACAATCACAACCAGGGAACAGAGGCAAGAAAAAACGATCACAACCAGGGAACAGAGGCAAGAAAAGCGAGCACAACCAGGGAACATAGGCAAGAAAAACGTGCACAAGCAGGGGGCAGAGGCAAGAAAAGCGAGCACAACCAGGGAACAGAGGCAAGAGAAGTGAGCACAACCAGGGAACAGAGGCAAGAAAAGCAAGCACAACCAGGGAACATAGGCAAGAAAAACGAGCACAACCAGGGGGCAGAGGCAAGAAAAACGATCACAACCAGGGAACAGAGGCAAGAAAAAAAATGCTCATTTTGTGTTTAAAAAAAATAATAAAACATTAAATGGGTTTTCCCCGCTGTACCTCTTCTTGGGGTCCGATGGAGGGATCCGTTTCAGCACACACCATGCGTGCTCACCTCCCGCGAGCGTTTGCAGATGAAAAGTTCTTAAACCCCAGAGCTGAAGAAGGGAAGTCCACAAAAGCGTACGAAAACTGTAGTTAGGCGGTGCTGCTTCCGTAATAAACAGAAGTGACGCATTGCATCTACAGCTCAAAAAAAGTCAGATAAGAAAATCTATGCCAACGTTAAATAAATGGCAAGCGGCAGGACAAATTACCTGGCAGTAGACGGAGTTTCATCCAACATACAGATTACTTGATTCCTCGGAGTGGCAACACATGCGCTGCCTATGCAAGACCTAAAAAGGACTTTAACTTTGTAAAAAGAGCAAGAAAAACTCCAATGGAAAAAATATGGCATGAAATGCAAAACAATTGTAAAGTCTTTTATTTTAAAATATGACCTCAAAGATGGTGTGACTCTGGGTATCCCCGGGTACATTTTATTTCTCCTTAGAGCCTTCTCTGATCAACCCGCGTTATTTTGCTGCAGTGAAGCAGGCTTTGTTTGCACTACTGTTATACCTGCCCCTATATCCTTGTTAGGTTCTTCCTTTCCTTGACCTAATAAACGTATGCATTCTGTTTTTCGCAAGGAATGCCTATTTTTTAACAGTTCTCATGTTTTCAGTTGCTATAGTTAGCCCTGTGCCAGTGCTTGTTTGATCATGTCCTGCCTCTGATACAAACTTTCTTTGTAAGCCTGAGCCACCAGACTTATGAAGACTCTTTTTCTTCTTAGGGAGACCTCTGCTACCTTTCTTTGGGGTCATATGGCTGTCAAGCCTCTCTTTTTGATTTAAATGCAGGAGCTGAGCAGTTTTTCCCGGTTTCAATTGTGAGAGATTTTCACTTTCACCCTTTCCAAATGTATTTCCCATTCCGTCCCCCTCACCTCCTTATCAATTTTGTGGGTCTTGGTCTGCCGTTCCGGCCTCAAACACCCTCCTCTCCTGTAAGTCTCCAGCATGATTCCCATTGATCCGGTGACCCAGAAGCCCAAACATGCTGCCGCCCGCCGACCTCTCCACAGCTGGTAGGCGGCATGTAGTAAAGGAGAGCCGACCCCGGGCAGGGCAGATGAGCACTCCCGAGCAGCGGAGGGGCCGAGGTCGAGTCCTACAGAACCATAAAAAAGAAGGGCCTTAAACTTAATACCAGTTATTTGTGCTCAAGTTTTGGAGGTTTTAAATGTTTTAGATTTTGCCCATAATATCAAAACATGTTGATTTCCTGCTGAAGCGTCAGAGCTCGCAACCACACTCTCTAGCTGACCGCCATGTTCCACCCGTTTCTGATGTTTCACGCCATCTTTGAGGTCATATTTTAAAATAAAAGAAACAGAGCCTCTAAATAAAACCCCCTCACCAGACCCCCAAACAGCTAAAGTAACCATGGCTACTCCAAGGCCCTCTGGGGATCAGCAGAAGCAATCAGTAGCCTCGACCGACCACCTCATTTCTAACAGGCATACTGCGTTGTTGGAAGACGACACAGGTATGGGAGACAAGAGGCCCGACACATACTCTTTTGAAAAGTGAAGTAGTCCCCAGTGATCATACAAAATATTCTTTATTCGGTTGCCATACTGTTTTAGGAAACCATAAAAGTACATAAAAAACATTTCAGAATATAAAAATGTTAAAAACATGTATAAAAAGAGAGCCAAGTTATTTGTACATACAATCATAATTACAGTGCAGGGAGTTCAGAAAACACAAATCTGGTAAAAGTGCTTGTGCATCAGGAATTATTCATAATTATGACGATAGTTAATACAGGCCTTCAAAAAGCAACCAATAGATTTAGTACGGGGTTCTGTGTCTAAAAATTGTAGTGCAAGGAAAGCAGGGCGACAACATCGCAGGCCCAGGTGTCTCAGTAGAGGAATAATCCATCTCCTACGTGGAAACTCATAGTATCTACAGAATAGAACTATATGGATTGTAGATTGTACTGAGATTCTATCGCACGGACACACTATAAGGGTTTTTGATCAATCATTCTGCTTCGGGAAGGTTATGCGGCGGTGATAGCTGTTAAAGCGGAACCGTGTCAATAGATTTTCCTCGTAGGTATTCAAGTTGTACAATAGATACGGTTGCACCCCGGGATCGATCTGGATGGTTAGGATCTGGCGAATGGAGATTTTACTGATTTCCTGGGTTAGTCGTAGCTCCCGTAGTTGGGATAGACATATAGTTTTTAGATTTTTCCTTAATGTTTCTAAAATACTTTGTGGTTGGAAAAAACAAGTTGCTAAGTTTAAATCTTTCAAAAAGTTACATACATAGGCCAACCAAGAGATCTTGTTCCAGTTTGCCAACCCAAGACAGTCAGTGATCCGTTGTCCAAACACGGTGCCATAGGAGAATTGGCTGGATTCTGATATTGTCTGTTATATAGTCCAAGCCTAAATCAATATGGCAACCGTAGGTCGGAGAGCTCTGCGCGACTGCCAACAAATATCTAGTAAAACTGTTCTCTATCTTCTGTAGGGGATCTACAGCAACATGACCCCACACCCCAGCACCATATGTTGCTACACTGAGGCATTTCGCCTGGTATATTTTGATCATTTCTTGGGGAGGCCGCTCCCCTAGCTTTTGGCGAATGCTACCAGAGCAGTCGCAGCTCTAAGAAATGAATGTCTGACTAAATATCGAAATCAAAAATATCGACATACAAAAATATCGGGACAAAAATATCGAAGTCAAAAATATCGGAATCCTATCCCTAACAAGGTAAGTACAAAAATATCGAAAAAATAATATCGTAGTACAAAAATATCGAAATTAAAAATATCGTTTTTTTAAATGTATTAATAATAATGTTAAAATAATTATAAAATACATATAATGTTACAATATATTAAATAAAAATATTAAAACATAATTAAAAAATTAAAACGAATACATATACATTTAAAATAAATTAAAAACTTAATAATTTAATGTAATTTTATATTTTGTAATTTCATTTAATTGATTTAATGTAAATTTATTTAATTTTTACCCTGTACGACTGTACCCCAAAAACCCAAAACTGACCCAGAACCCTAAAAATACCTCTTTACCCATGAACTGAAAACGGACCCTGAACCCTAAAAATACCCCTTTACCCAAAAACTGAAAACTGACCCTGAACCCTAAAAATACCCCTTTACCCAAAAACTGAAAACTGACCCTGAACCCTAAAAATACCCCTTTACCCATAAACTGAAAACTGACCCTGAACCCTAAAAATACCCCTTTACCCAAAAACTGAAAACTGACCCTGAACCCTAAAAATACCCCTTTACCCATGAACTGAAAACTGACCCTGAACCCTAAAAATACCCATTTACCCATGAACTGAAAACTGACCCTGAACCCTAAAAATACCCCTGTACCCATGAACTGAAAACTGACCCTGAACCCTAAAAATACCCCTTTACCCAAAAACTGAAAACTGACCCTGAACCCTAAAAATACCCCTTTACCCATGAACTGAAAACTGACCCTGAACCCTAAAAATACCCCTTTACCCATGAACTGAAAACTGACCCTGAACCCTAAAAATACCCCTGTACCCATGAACTGAAAACTGACCCTGAACCCTAAAAATACCCCTGTACCCAAAATTAATTAATATTATTTAATTACCAATTAATTATTAACTAACAATAACAATAAAGTAAATATATTAGCACATTTGCTGTAATTAATTTAATTTAAAAATTAATATTATTTTGCACAATTAATTAATTAAGAATAACAATAAATTATATATAAAAATTACTATAATTAATTTAATTAAATAATTAATAATAATTAATTACCAACTAATTTATCATTATAAATATGAATAAAATTATAATAATTAATTAAGTAATTAATAGAAATTAATTACCAATTAATTATTAATTAAAATATGTACAAACATATATCAATTAATTAATTATTATTAAATTACTTCCCACCCTATTCCCCTATAAACCCATAACCCGCTCGATATTATTAACATCGATATTTACAACTTCGATATTACTGATATCATACCAATATCGATATTTAGACTGTCGATATTACTTACCTTCGATATTTTTGTATATCGATATTTAAACTTCGATATTTTTGCATATCGATATTTTGTCTGTGTACCCTAAGAAATAATAGCTTTCTTGCAGTAATGGATTGTTGCCAGTGAGACCCCAGGACGGGTTCCCAAACAAGCGCCGGGAAACCTCCGGGTAGCTGTGCACTCAATAAATGCAATAATAATAATAATAATAATAACCCACTTCATTTCATCCGCTGTGTGCCTGTTATTTAAGAAATGATTCGTGAGTTTGGTGGCCTGTTTGCGGCATCTGATGGTACTTTTATGTTCCCCAATTCTCAATTTGATTTTCCGGGTGGTGTATCCGATATACCTCAATGAACAGGGGCAGGTAATCATGTAAATGACATTGTCAGTGTTACAGTTTGTGTGTTTCTTAAGGACCCATGTCCTACCTGTCCCTATATCAACTGTGTTGGTTTTAGCCGTCTGTGGGCAAACACTGCATGACCCGCACGGGTAATGACCCGAGACTGGTAGGAGACCCCATAAGGTCGTCGAACTATCAGTGTTGAATGTCCTTGGTCTGGTGCGGACAAGGGTGTCTCGCAAACTTGGTGCCCTTTTAAATGAAAAAAGAGGTAAGGGAATATTAGCATCAGTGGTATTCAAAATCCCCCCTTCTTCCCGAGTGGGTGCCGGGTGATGTGAGGCATACTCCCACAGAATGCTGGGTGAGTCACATGTTCAAGCTTTTATTGTTTGTCATTTAGACATGTTAATACCAGGAGAACCTTATGTCTTCTGTGTGGCGGAGAGACTTTCTCTTCCGCACTGTTTGTGTGCTTAGTGTTTGTTCCTTGTATCCTTGATACCATCGTACACGTTTTTTTTGATCACTGTTGTACACTCTTCTTTTTTCTTAGGAGAGACCGCATGATTGAATTGCCACCAGAGAACATCTGGGCTCAGAGTATCTGGTAGGATCAATCCGCTATATAAGTACACAGTCACTACTTTGAATTTGCTCACTTCAATTTGCAGTCGCTATTTTCACCTGGTCCTGAAGAAAGCTTGGACCCATTGTCCACCTAGCTGAAACATGTCGACCTTGATATACCATGCCACTATATAGTTATTATTTGAAACTATCTGGCGTTGTTTTTAAGCTTGACCCTAGGACCATATTCATTAAACTCATTTTTGGTCCTATGAGTCAATTTTACCTTCACTTTTCTCTCACACAATTTCTCACCAGCACTGCACTCCATTAGCACTACCTGTGAAGCACTGTGGTCTAAGAATACATCTTCAAAATCCATCTCCGCATCATCATTAGGTGCATTGATTGAGATTCGGATTTATGATACATCTCCCACGTGACGATACTCCACCAGATGGGTGGGCTGATGGGAATTTTTTCTAGCCCAGTACTATCACATCAGTGTTATTGATGGACTCATGGTTCTGGATTCGATACGGCACACAAACAGTATTCTGGACCAGGCTACTCCTTTCTGTTTTGCATGATTTAACTAAGCCTATCGATATTGCAGCTTCAAGGACCCGGGTAAGAATTGGTGACCATAATTCCAAATTATGGGTGAAGATATCCACGGTATCCCGTCTGGACTCAGAGCTTTCCCCGCTTTAGATGCTGTCAGGGCATTGATCACTTCATCATGGTCAAACACTAGTTGGACTGGATAAATTTGTTGGTCAAGAGGGACATCCCCTCTGTCATCCTCTGTACCCGTTTGACTAACACCTACACTAGAACAGAAATTTTTTGAAAAATGGTTAACCCAGGCGTTTGCGTCCACCGCTAATTCTATTCTTGGGGCAGTGATCATACAATAAATGCACAATTGGAGCAACAGACAAACGCACAGATTCCAGACATGGGCTTGATGCTAATGCAGCTTTCAAAGGAGATTAAAGATACATTTGCTATTTCAGAAAGCAACCAAGTTTAAAATACAGGAGTTGTGTGAGAGTTTGAATGCTAAAATGGCAGATATAACAGCAAGGTTAACAGCAATGGAGACTGTGATTGGAAGTTTGCAGGAGGAGGTTAAGGCTAACCACAGAGTGATTCAAACTCTAATAAGCAGCGAAAAGGAGACCAGAGATAAGACTGAGGTATTAGAAAACAACTCTAGGTGGAACAACCTGAGGCAGCTAAATGTTCCGGAAGGACTTGAAAAGGCAAACTTGAAAGACTTTGTGGTAAATATTCTTAAGGAGTCAATGCCAGAATTTCAAACGTTGGACTTGGAACAGGACATTGGAAGGGTTCACAGAGATCTGTTTAGACGGGACTCAAAAAAGAGATAAACCAAGGAGAATTCTCCTGTATTTTCGCACCTACGTTTTGAAAGAGGCAATTCTCTCAGCTGAGTTTTCAAAAAGATGATTGGTCCCATACCATAAGATCAGATATAGTGCGAACAACACAAAATCGTCAATGGGAGCTTGGAAAGCACATCAGAACCCTGAAAACATTGGGGTTAATGGCGCAGCTGAAGTTCCCTGCCACTTGAAAAGTTATGTGGAGAAATAAAATCCATAACTTTAGGGAGGTTTCAGAAGTCGAAAATTTGAATGATTACATAGGCACACAAAAAGGCACATAATAGGTACATGGAATGGGCTGGAGCGTCGGAGCATCAGGGAGGCAATGTGTTACCCCATATGGAGTAAGGGCGGGTTCCCCAGGGTTGGGGGGTGGTAGGTTAAAGTTCAAGGGTTGCACATTTTCACTTGTAATTATGGCCACTGGGTAGTGAGCATTAGGGGGGAAAACACAGAAAAAAATCCTCATACATGACATTAGCAAATACACTAAAAGGAGGCATTGAAGGACAAGGGCAAGGGGGAGAAGAACATGAATAAAATTAGAATACTATATTGGAATGTTAATAGCCTGAGGGTACATAGGAGAAGGAGAAAGATTCTAGAATTAATTAAACTCTCTGAAATCTATATAATAATACCGCAGGAGACACATCTTCGACAAGAGGAATGGGAACGGGTTCTCAAATTAAATAAGTGGATAACACAGCTGGAATGCACTATTCAATCATGCAATGTGAAAGGAGTAGCTGTACTATTCATAAAATCTGCAAATACAAAAAAAGAGAGTTACAAGGTGGATAGAGGGGGTAGATGGGTAATAGTCAACAACATAATTGTTAAACTAGGATTCACATTGGTAGGATACTATGGCCCCAATGTGGATGACCCGTCCCCCCTCAATAAGCTATATAGGCACCTCTTAGACGCCAAGTATAACATCATCATGGCAGGGGACTTTAATATTTTAATGAATCCTGCCTTTGATAGATCATCAACTACATACACAGTTAGTGCCCCAAAAATGGGAAAGAGCATACAGCAGTTAGTGAAGAATCTTGGTTTATTGGATATCTGGAGATTTAATGCTGGTACTAGACAAGAATTTACGTATCTGAACAAGAAGTAATCACACGCTTCCAGAATTCATTAATTTCTTATTGATAATAATCTTATGGTTACTCATCAACCTGAGCACTTGTCTGACCACCCGGCAGTGAGGCTAGAATTTTCCATGAAAAAACAGCAGACTGAATATAGATGGACATTTGATAGAACACTTTTGGGGAAACAGGAGGTGGTTGATGCTCTAAAAAAAAGATGTGGCTGATTTTTTTAAATAAATGGAGAGTCTTCAGCACCACACATCATGTGAGACACTTTTAAGGCCTATCTTCGGGGAAGAGTAGCGAGCTACGCAGCTTTCAACAGTATAGAAGGGAGAAGAGAGTTAAGAGAGTACAAGGCTGACATTGAAAACGCACAGGAAAGTCTCCTTGATTGTCATAACATCACCTTAAGAAATGAGTTCCAGGGCAAGCTAAATCAGGCCAAAGAACATTTAGTAGAGTTCTTGGAGAAAAGGATTAGGAAGTGATGGGATGCCAGCAAAATGGCCCACTATGAGTATGGGGAAGGATGTGGGAAACTCCTTGCATGGAAGACAAAGCAAGATCAGTTAAGAAATGAGATCAAAAAGGTACAGGATGATTCCACTCAGGAATTATGTGAGGACAACTTTAGTATAGGAAAGGCATTCAGAGATTTCTTCCAGAATTTATAGAATGAAGACACGGGGGCCACCCAAATAGAACTAAATCAGTTGTTGAATCAAGACCCCCTACCCAGGAAAATTATTAATCAACAAACATTTTTAATAAAGAATTTACTACTTTAGAGATAGAGAAATCTATTGCTCCTTTAAAAAGGGAAGGTGGCAGTCCCGGAAGGCATCCCTAATGAGTTGTAGAAAGTCCTAAAGGAAGTGTTGGTTCCACATCTGTATAAATGATTGCATAGCATTTATGTCTACTATGCTCCTCTCTCAGCTTCATGGAAAGAGGCAGTTATAACATTAATTTTAAATCCTGCAAAAGATCCCCTGAAGTGCCAGTCTTATAGACCGATCTCACTATTAAACAGTGATTATAACATCTTTTCACACATTTTAGCTACACGGTTAAACAGTGTACTTGGTGATATTATACATCAGAATCAAAAGGGTTTTATGAAGCACAGGCAGCTTTATGATCTAACACACGAGCTAGTTAGTGCAATTGATATAGCTACCACAATTAAACCTTCTTTAACTATTATAATGATCAACTCAGCCAAACCTTTTGACCGGGTAAACTGGCCATATTTATACGAAGTCATTGAACAAAATGAACTATGTACCAATTTCTTAAATGCCATACGATCAATATACGATGCGCTAATAGGGAGGTTGGTGATAAATTGTTCTCTTTCCTCTAAGATCACGGTAGACCGCGGTACTAGACAGGGGTGCCCCCTGTCACCATTACTTTTAATTTATAGATAGAACCCCTTGCCAAGAGAATTAGGTTAGAAAATGGGATTCCCCCCTTTAGGTATCTGTATTGGGCGAAAAAAGAAGCATTATACACTGACTATTTGATGATTTATTCCACAAGTCCGGGGGCATCATTACCTCTTATAATAGGCATAATGGAAGTTTTTGGGAAGATCCTGGTTACTTAAACATGAAAAAGAGGCATTCCTAGTGAATCAGGCCACCAGAGTCTCAAAAATACTATAAATAGGGGACCTAGTATTTATCACAAGCAATAAGCAACTGTACAAGTTATCCAAGCTCCCTAGCTTGATAAATGATGTTTATCCCTAGAATCATCAATCAGGGAAGAAACCTCAGACGGTTTTGCTCCATACTTAAGTAAGAGACGCCTGAAGAAACTAAAAAGACTCAAGAAGAATTTAGCCACAAATCAGGCAAACCCAGGCCAAAACTCTCATGCAGTATATTCAACAAACCAACTCTGAAAGCTGTAACACAAGTGAGACCAATATCGCAATATCTGCTGTGAACAAACTACGTCTTAACTGCCACCAGAACTGTAAACTGCTGAATCTAGAGTATTCATCGACTCGTTGCCCGGGCGGCAAATTTTTCCTTCTCCCTGAGATCGCAAAGAGTGTTAGGGGATACTTTGATGCACAACAATCATAATCCTTATGGAAAGCATAAAGAGGTTAATACGACCAGAGATTTCCGATTTTTCTGTATAAATTGTAGATCGCTGCCTAAACATAAAGAAGATATCTATGACTTATTAAATGATCTCCAACCTGACGCCATTTTCCTGACAGAAACTTGGTTCAATGATAGCTCTGGACCTGATATAGCCACGGCAGCCCCGCTTAATTATACGATTGTTAGGATGGATCGTAAGAATAGAGTGGGCGGAGGTATAGGCATTATTTTTAGAAAGGAATTTATCTGTAAATGGGAAGATTTACCATTAAATAATTATGAAGCCGGATTATTTAAACTAACTCCTACACCCCAGTTTACACTCTCAGGAGCAGCAGGAGCCTGGGTGGCTGCATTTCCAGACTTTATTTCTTCCATATTTACTGGAAGCCACTAATTTCTCCATTTTAGGAGATTTTAATTTTCATGAGGATCACAACTGCTCCACCAGCTGGAACCTTATCTCAGATCTTGAAGCTCTTAATTTTTCTTTATGTAATTCCGGCCCCACGCACAAAGCAGGAAATTTGTTAGACCCCGTCTTCTCTAGTGTCAACAACTTAACGTGTGAGCCTACTATACTTCTACTCTGGTCAGACCATTATTTGGTTAGTTTTAAAATCACGCTGGCAATGTCACAGAAAGCAGAACTGGCTGATGCCATCTGGTCCAGGAACTGGAATAAGCTTAACATTTACTGCCTAAATGCTCAATTACTTAACTCGATGCCAGACTTAAAAGAGGTTAGAATTGCAGACACGAACATAATTAATAAATGGCTAACTAAGGTAGCAGATACTAGCATTCCACTCAGTAAGAATAAACTTAGATCTAGCCGCCCTCCATCTCCATGGTTCTCAGAGTTGCTTAAAACGGAAAAAAGTAGATGCAAGGTGCTTGAGAGGCCGTGGAGGAAACATTATGAACCGATAAAAAAATTGGCATATGAGCAAGCTATCAAGGCCTACCAACTATCATGCAAGATGGCAAAGTCAGAATTTATGAAAAATACCATCATTGCTGCACAAAAGAATCCTAAACTCCTGTTTAAGGTGGTACAGGATCTGTTGGGTGCAGCACATCAATCTGAACCCCCTAAACTATCGGTTATTCAATGCAACCAACTGGCGAAATATTTCAATGATAACATTTCGGAAATCTGCACCGACTTCAGGACAAATGAAGAACAGAGCCCTGCCCCCACTTTAACGACTTCCAGCTGTACCAATGAGCTGGTTGAATCTTCTAGCAATCTACTTACCAGCTGGCAATTGTTAGATCCAACATCCTTTATAGAGATTTTAAAGAGAATTAGGTCGGGTTCCCCGAATGATCCTATCCCGGTTCACATTCTAAAACAACTGGACACACGTATCTTAAACGAAATCAGTGTACTTCTTAATGCCTCATTGGAGGAAGCAGTGATGCCAGACACATGGAAACATGCCATGGTCTTACCATTACTGAAGAAAGCTAATGGGGACCCATTGCCCTGTCTCACTCTTACCGACTTTTTCCAAAATTTTTGAAAAGCATGTGAATAACCAATTGTCGAAATTTGTAAATGCCAACAATCTTCTGCTCCCGTCTCAATCCGGGTTCAGAGCAGGTTACTCAACCGAATCTACACTCCTGGGAGTGACTGAAACAATCTGCCAGAGACTTGACGGGGGTGGCATGGTGGCACTCATACTATTGGATCTGAGTGCCGCCTTTGATACCATCTCCCATGCAACACTTGTCCAGACTCTAAAAATGAAGGGGGTTAGGGTCTCCGCCCTGAAATGGCAAGTGAGTTTCCTATCCAATCGATCTTTTCAGGTTTTTTCCAAAAGTAATAATTCTAGCACTTTGGTCTCCCCGTATGGAGGGCCTCAGGGTTCCATCTTAAGTCCGCTGCTTTTTAATATATATATATAAGTACTTTGACGACAATAGCAGAAGAAGCCGGCCTTACAATTTTCTCCTACGCAGATGACACACAGCTTGTCGTCTCCCTATCAGTAGTTGACAAGGCTAAGGTGTCTCCCCTTCTCATTGGACTTCAAAAGATTGCGGTTTGGATGCACTCCAATAAATTGAAGCTTAACGGCGGTAAAACAGAGCTGCTTATCCTTGGTGAACAAAAAGTGCTCTGGGGTCCTTTGCATTGACCAAACGAAATGGGTCCTACCCCTCAACCAGTGCTGTCTGTTCGCAATTTGGGCATCATGATTGATGACAAATTGTCCATGCGACAATAAGTAACGAAAATTACCTCTATATGTTTTGCCATTTTAAAATGGGTGAGGGAAATCCTCTAGAAGCTTCCTGAAGGGGCTCAAAACTTTGTTTCAAGACTGGACTATGGGAACATCTTATACCTGGGTACCAATAAAGCGGTCACTCGTCGGCTGCAAATTATCCAAAATGCTGCAGCCAGACTACTTTATCACCTCTCTAGAAGAAACCACATCTCTGACTACCCACGCAATCTACACTGGCTTAAGATTAGCAACCGCTCTAAATTTAAAGCACTCTGCTTTATGTTCAGAATTGGTACAAAAGGGAGTGGTGATGAACGGAGCATCTGAATCAATCAAAAACTCACACCCAGTCAAAAGATCTGGGTGAAATCCATCACCGTTCTTTAGCCCACTCTGCCACCCCAGTTCAGACATGGCTATATGCAAATCAGTCTGACCCTGTGCCTCATGGGAACAGTCCAGCCCGAACTGCCAAGCCATGTCTTCCCTGGACCGGAAACAAGCTTCCGAGGACCGGTTTCTGGCATTCCAGCCATCTTCAGCCCGGCTTGCTTGAATCCAGTGGCAAAGTGAGCAAGGGACTCACGTCTGAGCATACCCTGCCACACTTATGGCGGCCAAAAGCGGTACAAAAGGGGGTGGTGATGGACGGAGCATCTGAATCAATCAAACACTCACACCCAGTCAAAAGATCTGGGTTAAATCCATCACCGTTCTTTAGCCCACTCTGCCACCCCAGTTCAGACATGGCTATATGCAAATCAGTCTGACCCTGTGCCTCATGGGAACAGTCCAGCCCGAACTGCCAAGCCATGTCTTCCCTGGACCGGAAACAAGCTTCCGAGGACCGGTTTCTGGCATTCCAGCCGTCTTCAGCCCGGCTTGCTTGAATCCAGTGGCAAAGTGAGCAAGGGACCCACGTCTGAGCATACCCTCCCACACTTATGGCGGCCAAAAGCGTTACAAAAGGGGGTGGTGATGGATGGAGCATCTGAATCAATCAAACACTCACACCCAGTCAAAAGATCTGGGTTAAATCCATCACCGTTCTTTAGCCCACTCTGCCACCCCAGTTCAGACATGGCTATATGCAAATCAGTCTGACCCTGTGCCTCATGGTAGTTCGGGCTGGACTGTTCCCATGAGGCACAGGGTCAAGGCTGATTTGCATATAGCCATTGTCTGACCTAGGGTGGTGTGGAGTGCAAAAAAACGATGGATTTAGGCCCAGATCTTTGTACTGGGGTGAATGTAAGACATTGTTCTGCATTCTGTCCATCAACTGTTTTTTTGCAATTTTTACCCCGAGTGGTCTGGGTATGCTCAGACGTGAGTACCAGGCTCTCCACATCACTGGAGTCAAGCTATCCAGTCTGAAGAAGGCTGGTAGCCAGAAACCGGTCCTTGGATACTTGATTCTGGTCTGGGAAAGACATGGCTTGGTAGTTCGGGCTGGACTGTTCCCATGAGGCACAGGGTCAAGGCTGATTTGCATATAGCCATTGTCTGACCTAGGGTGGTGTGGAGTGCAAAAAAACGATGGATTTAGGCCCAGATCTTTGTACTGGGGTGAATGTAAGACATTGTTCTGCATTCTGTCCGTCAACTGTTTTTTTGTTATGTTCAGAATCAGCACAGGAATGGCTCCCAGCTACTTATGTAAGCTGGTTCAAAGATACATTCCAACTCGTCATCTTCGTTCATGTAGTTCCTAGATTCAAACGAGTGCAGATGGGTGGACGCTCTTTTACGCAGTTGGCTCCTGTCCTGTGGAATTCGCTTCCTCTTCAGCTACGGCTGGAACAGAGCTATGGAAAATTCCATAAAGGCATTAAGACATGGTTGTTCAATCAATAAACTTCCTTGTCCCCTTCTAGGTGAGTGCAGGTCCAGGGCACCGGGAAACCTCATGGTAGTTGTTGGGCCATATAAATTCCTTAAATAAATAAAATAGCAACTGCCACAGCGGAGCTGCCATGGCCTAACGCACTACAATCAGCCAAATAAATCTAAATATGAATATAGACGTGGACTTCAATCCTAACTCAGCTACATTTGGAGCAACAGCGACATCTTCTATAGACACACTTTGTTAACTGCCATTCATACCGCAACAGCACCGCCAACTGCTTATGTTACGTCAATGGTAATTACCTAATCAACTTATAAGTGACATTGTGAAATCAGGACTGTCCTTAGTAAGGGCCGAAGCTATCTCGACCCCTAAGTAAACATATGTAATCTTGACCCCTAAACAATCTAATGATTCAGTGGTACTTAAGCACATAATGGATGGCGTTGCAATGATACCCAAATCGCTAGCAGCTTTTCCCCCTGATATGCCAGTCTCAGCAAACTGAAACCTTGTCCACGCAATAGCAAAAAACAAGTGACACTTGCTGCTCAAATATCTAATCCAGAGGAAGCACCCTTCATCCCCGACAGCCAAAAAATGCAATATGCCACCCAGGAGATGTGTAAGATAGATTTCACACTCATGTACAAATCAGATGGTCATCAGGATATACTAAATCATCAAAACTTATTACAACTATTGAACTCCTTTGACAAATTAAAAGACCATGATTCGAAATCTCTGTTAAACTTGTGTTTTCTTCAAATTCACAAAACTATTACTGATGGTGAATGCACCAGGACAACCTGGTCTACACAAACTATGGCCCAGAGAATATGGTCACGGTAATAAATCCTAGCGATTATGGGACTATGAGTAGAAAAAATAAAATACCACCACATGCATAGACTTTAACAATAGTATCCCATGCCTTTAACTTCCCAATCACCAATGATCCCGAACTATAAAGGCCATGGATCGAACACAATGTTTCTACCCTTAAAAGTTACAACCAATGGATCTTATCCTAACGTACGAACAATTTCCTGGCCCGAGGACTCTCTATTACGAAATAATCCGCTAAATTTAACAACTAACCTCTATGCCTGATTATTATAGAAACTGGAAACGTTCCCTTAGTGAATTATCTATCATCTCCTGGAACATTGCCGGCTTTGACAGGTAATTAAACTCAACAGCAGAACAATTGTTAACCTTCATCAATAACCATTGTGTGGTATGTATACAAGAAACATGGAAACTCTCAGGTTTATTGGTATGTTAATGTTAATGTTAGTGACGTTTAAACAGCGCGGCTGTTAGCTGGAGGTGTCCTGGCACTAGTCATATCTCCTGTGGCCAAAGGAAAGAAAATGTATTGGGAAAAAAGCCAGGTCTTTGTTCTCTTCCTAAAAGCTAAGAGGTTTGTGATACATCTTTACTGAAACTGCAGGTTGTTCCAAGCTTTGGTAAAACTTCTACCTCGAATAAGTTACCTACAGTTAGAAAGAGATGCAGTGCCAGTGAGGGGATCTCATAAAAAGTGACGGACTGGCCTCACATACCGCCCGGTGTCATGCTTGATCATCGGCTGTCCTCGCCCTCTAAAATCTTGGTTTGATAGAGGGAAGGCATACACCTGGAGATAGGGATGCACTTCTAGAGCTAAGTGATGGCCATGGTGAAGTGATAAGTGACTTAAAACCCATTACATTTGTCCATAGACTATGTTTATTCAGGGAACAAACATATGGTAATTAAAAGAAGTGGCCGTTGATGTGGGACTTTATTCTCCCTTCACCATGTTAAGTGTGATAGACATGTTTCTGCATTCGTGTCCCTGAAGGGTACGTAGCATTCTTCAGGACCAAAGGGGAGGTTGCTATCTAAGGGCTCACCTTCTCACACCTAGTGTAAAAAGGACGAACTGAGAGTACGCCTCTGGGAAGAATGGCTTGAAACACTGAAGTCAGACAAAAGTCAAAGTAGGTCCTTCCACCTCCGCACTCCCATGGAGCAAGTAGGATAGGATTTAGGAGTCACCTGCATTGGTAGTTGACCAAGCGGGGAGCTATAAGCCCACAGCCCCCCTCACTTTAGAGGAAGGTCCGGCCTTTTTACACTAGGTGTGAGAAGGTGAGCCCTTAGATAGCAACCTCCCCTTTGGTCCTGAAGAAATCTACGTACCCTTTGGGGACACGAATGCAGAAACATGTCAACCACACTTAACAGCCCTGTGGAACCCCACAGGGAAGTGCAAAAGGTTTTGACTGATGATCTCCAAGTACAACCAATTGTCCTCTACCTGATAGAAATGATCTTAAAAGTTCCCAAGGTTTCCCCAGGACCCCGCATGCCTATAGACGGTCCATCAAAATATCATGATGGACCGTATCAAAGGCAGTGGATAAATCCAGCAACACCAAAACTGCCCTGCCCCCTGATCCACACCTCCCCTGATCTCATTTGTGGCATTGAAAATGGCAGCCTCGGTACTATGGTAACATGCATGCCATTAAAAATTGGTAATAGCCACGATGCAATAGGGATCGGGCCAGCTTGGCCACTGCCATTGGACCCAGGTCATATGATGACTCTGAGTTTGCTGCCATGAGGAGTTCTGTAATAACTTCAAGGGACACTGGTGAGAAGTTCTCCAATCTGACAGTGGGGACTGTTGTTAACTTTGGTTCCTCTGCGGTTGCACAAATTCCACCAGTGCTCGACTCACTAAAGGCGCAAAAGAGGGACTCTACTTTGGTCAGGAAAAACTTGGCGATGTCTTCGCAAAGTTCCTGGCTAGGCTGAACTCTGGATGGACTTGGGGAAGCCAGATTAGAAATACTTCTAAATAGCTCTTTTGCTGAATTCTTACCCAAATCAATGCCGGTAGCAAAATAATGTTGTTTTGCGGTGAAAACTAGTTGTTTGTAGTTTTGCAAACTGAGCTTATAGAGTGTTTTATCAGTCTCTCCATAGCCCTTCCTCCAAGTCTGCTCTAGCCGTTTACACATGAGTTTCTGATTTCTCAAGTCCTCTATAAACCAAGGTGCAGAATATGTGCGATCTTTTTGGGCGAAGAATCTTAACTGGAGCTAATGTCTTACAGCTTGATCCAGCCAATTTGTATAAACTACAGACGCTTCATCCACTCCCACTGGCAGTTGACCTGCTGTGGCAATTAGAAGCTCCTGCAAAGCTGTACCTTTAACTTTATTCCTTGCTCTAGTGGCTGTAGGGACTTTAGGGCACTACCCCCTCGTACTCAACCCCATCAATGTTAACTCGAAACAGATGGCAGCATGATCTAATCAGATGAGTGGCAATAGTCCTGTGAACTTGAGACCTGGGTGGTTGGAAAAAATGCCATTGAAGGTATGCCCTGCCGCATGAGTGGGCCCGGCAACCAGCTGCATCAGTCAGTGCCATTCATTATGTGGCTCAGCGCCAAAGTGTCCGGGTCAGTAAGAGCCTCTAAATAAAAATTGAAATCTCCCATAACCGTGTAGGAATCTGTGCATAAACCTTCTTCCAGTACGTTACCAAGTGAGGCTATAAATGAGTTTCTGACTCCTGGTGGCCTGTGCAGTAAACTTCCTTCAAAAGTATGGTGGTGGGATACATAAAAATGGAAAAATAGCGCTTCACATGCCTCCATGAAGCTAGGCTGACAGACTGCCTTAATCAAACTGTGGTAGATCACAGCCAATCCTCCCCCTTTCTTATAAGGCCTGTCTAGCGTATAGCATAAAAACACTGGAGGGGTAGCTTTCACTATATCCGGGCCTGAGGAATCATCGGTATAATTTTACTTCCCACGAAATCTGGGCAAGAACAAATTATTAGGGGAGACCTAGTGGGGGGTTGCTGACAATCATTAGTAACAAAATTAATACGAAAAGTATCCTCTGATTATATACTAGCAGTCTTAATAAAACGTCATAATATCACAAAGTTCTTGATCATAAACATATACTTCCCTCACATCTCTTAAAAAAATAAACATAAAGATTATGCTGCCCTGATCTGACCTTGACTGTTTTATTGAGAAATATGGCTGGCTGCTGGGAACCAGCCCAAGCTATATCAATCAGATACAAATCAATATAGACACTCAGTAAGTAGCTGTTACAATATAAATGTAATAAAACATCAGCACAAGCATGTTTATTGTCAATGATAGCTAGACAGTAGCAAAATGATTATATATGTATATATATATAGTGCAATGCTAGTACAATGATGGCAAAACACACAGTCTTGAATCTACTGCAATGCAGTAAATCAATCAAAAGGAATATAATAATTTGGTAAATCAAGATAGAGCAGTAGAATTTGAGACTTCAACCCCTGGAACTTAACTTTCACGGCACCAGATCTGCTCCAACCTCTCTCTCTCTCCCTTTCTAGGAAAAGTGCAGCAGGGACAGTGGCTATGGATGCGATGGCAGATTTGCTCTATTCCATCTGTGAGCTTCACTGAGGCATCTGTAGCCCTCCATTTTATACACTGAATGCTGGCTTAACAACATCATGTTCCTTTCCCACACCAGATGTTGTCAGTGTTTATTCTTATCCCGGATTCTCTTGACTCTTGCACGCACTGTTGCCAATCAATCATCCCCCCAACTTTGAACCTCCTTCCAGGCTCATTCGGTGTCAGTACACACTCAGCGGCATGTCTCCCACGATCTACATGCCTTGGCCTGGTACAGTAAATACAGCACCTTGGCATCCCAGCTCATTGTGTCTAGTAGAAATGTCAAAAACAAGCATCACTAGATCATCTGCTATCTTATCTTGTATTTTAACTCATCAACACTGCCTAAGCTAATTCATCATTTGGCTTCACAATGTCTTCTGCACACTATTCCCTAAATACTGTTCACTCCACTTCTTTTAATGAGTGTCAGAGCATGTGAAACCTAAATCAATTGATTGCATTCACAGGAAGATTAATATGGAGTTTAGTAAACATTGCATTTAGCTTCTTCACTCTAACATATAGTTCTTCAGTTCTTACATGTAGCTTGTTGCTCCTGATGCCAAACCAAGAAATATGTCAAACAAGTGATACTCTGTTAACCAATGTATATATAACAGGTGGTGTGCATGAGTTGATCGGCGTCAATAGTCATACCAATTACTGTGTCTTTTGTATACTTAGCAGCTGTGTCAAATTTAGTAAAATTAATCTGTGCATGCTGTCTAATAGCCTCTAACTCTAGGTAACTTAATGGCAAATGGGTGCTTATATCAATTACACTGGTCACATTATGAACACGCATCACTTGCTCTCCTGTGGTTTGTATGAATCCATTCATGAGTCCTAATGAGCAATTTTGGCAAGAGCCATAACCGCTGTGTCCATTCAGCACGTAGTGGATCATGGAGTGTAACATTGCCTTTGGTGACATGGATTTGTAATCTGACCTGATTAATAATACTTGCATGCAGAACTTGTTTGCATCCTATCCGATATCTGTAACTACAGAATAATTGCCTTAGTTTTAGCCATGTGCTTCATAGCTACATAATACATAAATGCAGGAGGTTTGAAACCCTTGGCTCTCAGTGCCCCATTTTGCATGGTGACCACCACCATATGCTCTGATAGAATGAGCTGCCCCTTCGAGCACTTATACTGTTAAAAGTGATACATTAAAGATGACAAAAAAGGCAACATTTTATTACAGTATTTACATGTCATGTTCATGATAGATTTCAGCACTTGCCTCCTTGCGATTTTCCTTGTAGCTCAGTTAGTCCAAAGGTATGGTGAATGTGTTGCAGTGGCGACTGGTCACCTTTTAAAGTGGTGGGGCGTAAAAGTTCTCTCCAGTTCTCATGTCATGAGCGAGGCAGCCACGCTCTGCCAAGGTCTGAACTGCACAATGCAAAAGCAAAAATCCTGGGACCAATTCTGGCATCCCTGCTTGACAAAAATGGGTGATTCTAGGCAAATGTTTTATTTCACCAAAGCCTCCCTTTTCTTCATTATCACATATGAGTGCTTCTTAAAATACACAAGTTTAGGAGCATTTGTTCTGCTGAAAGATGTTATGTTTGATTTAATTGAAAATCACGTTTCTTCACGTTATTGTTGCTTCACGTATCATAAGAAACTAGGCCATATATCTAACAAGTACATCTTAAGGATTTTTTGCGACCCTGAGCCAAAGGTATTTTGGGGGCCCCTATCCGGAACAGTTTTAAATTTATGATCCAATTCCAAATCTATCATTCCCTCTTTGGCCAAGTCATGTACAGTGCACAGGCACACTCAGGTACATTCTAAATGTGTTTACATCTAATATTCATGGACAGTGACGTGTTTTCAATATTGCAATACAGCAGTAGCTCACTAATATTACTGCAAATAATCTATGTAATATCCTCCCATTTTTCATATGTGAGGTCCTGTTTTGATCTATTCTCACCCTTCAATGACACATCCATTTTCAACATTCTTTCTACCCTGAAACCCTCAAATCATTTCAACAATTCCCTTTACTCCAATTTATTTAAAGAAATGATAAGGTCACTAGTCCCACTCTGGACCAAGATTATTAATGCCTTCCTACTTCAAGGTGAGATCCCTGACAGCTTAATGTCCGGTCTGGTTTTGCCTATTCTCAAGAAACCTACAGCTGACCCAGAAGATTTGAATAACTTCTGAGAAATCACAAACATCCCTTCTCTGGCAAAACTCCTTGAGAAATGTGTTCATGAACAAGTGTGTAACCACAATAAGGAATTCCAACTTCTTGATCAATTCCAATCGACAACGCTCTTACAATGCTTGACTGGAACAAATCCTTCAAATTAATCCTACTCGACCTCTCATCAGCTATTGACACTGTCACATGATAATCTCCTGAGCCTTCTGGAATGTAGGATGGGGCTCTCCTTATCAGTGCTAAAATGATTTGCATTTTTTCTCCATAATAGAACTCAGAGAGTAAAAACCAATCAAACCCTCTTCAATCCCAGTCCTTGCACCCTGGGGGTTCTCCAAGGGTCCTCTTTCTCACCCACAATTTTCAGCCTATTCATTGAACCTCTTACTGAAATCCTCAAAGCATTTAACATCCAATATCACTTGTATGCGGATTAAGCGCCAAGATACTCCTTGGAGTGACAGTCGCGCTATATAAGTGCATACTTACATTACATTACACCCAGTTGTACATGAAAATCTCTTCCCCTGACAATAGCTAGAGACTCAACGGAACCCTGCACAAAACACGTAACTGGTTAACCTTCAACGATCTCAAACAGAACGCCCTCAAAACAGAATTACTCCTTATCTCACTGCCCAAGCAAGCCCCCATCGTGGAGAAATATATGAAAAATCTATCCGCTCTCAACTGCATACCACACATCATGGACTCGACAAGATCTTTGGGAATAGTGCTGGATAAGAACTTGAACATGCAGGATCACTCCAGCGCATCTACCAAAGGCGCGAACTTCCAATTAAGCATCCTCAAGGAAATTAAAACCCTTCCTTCCCCCCCGATGACTTAAAATCTACTTTGCAAGCATTAGTCATCTGAACGGCTGGAATACGGCAGTGCAACCCTCTGTGGTCTACTGAGGTACAGAGTGGCCCCTCTCAGGCCGTCACTGAATGCTGCTGCTAGGCTCATCACAAGCTCCAAGAAATCCAACAACATTTCCCCAGATTTAAAATCTTTAAATTGGCTACCTTTCGAGGCAAGGATTCAACTAAAACTTGCCTGCATGACCTAAGAAGCACTTCATTTCAACACTCCTCTGTACCTTGCAAATAAGCTAGAACTTTCGGGTAGTGCCGGTTCCTCCAGGATCTCAAGTACCTTGAGTGCTTAAACCAAAGAAATAAAAAAAAATGAAAACTTACAATCGACCCTTGTCAGGTATTGCCCCGAGAATCTGGAACTTCCTACCTACTGAAGCTAGACTAATTCCATCAAAAGTGTCCTTTAAAAAGGAAGTTAAAGCTTTATAGATGAGTACCTTTCTGAGTTAGAAGTTAAGCCTCAGCCTTTTGTCATACCAGCCTAGATCTGGCAGGTCCTCTGAGCCCAACGGAATGCTCCTCCTCATCTAGTGTCACAGCGTCTCTTCTTGCTTTATTCTACTTACATGCTATTCCTGCCTTCCTTGTCATGCACCTCTGCCTACTTATGATATTTTGCAATGTTTATGGTTCAGATACCTTCCTTTATTATGTCTTCACGTACCTGTTGTTATTTGTGTATATATATGCTGCTGTTCTGCCACAATCGTTTCCCCTATGTGTTTCACAACTCTTCTGTAAAGCGCTCTGATATCCTCTAGGGTCATGTTCGTGCTATACAAAACTTTCAAAAAGACATTTAAATAAATCTAAAGGAAACTTTTTTTAATGGATATTGCATGAGACATAAACCTACCATTTCCCTGCAAAATGTCTACCATAAACTCTCACACGTCCCCCATATTAAACATAAATGAAAGGAAAGTGGTATTTCAAATAATCTGTTTAAGAATAATCAAGTTCACCAGGGCAAGACTCTCTGCAGAACAGATCTGGCTCTATCAGGGGGCTCCCGGAAATCTATCTGGGGCCCTGGACCAGAACCCACTTTGCCCATGCCTTAAAACGTCTCGGATACATGGCGTACATGAGAACTGATTAATAGCATTGCCATTAGGGTGTGTTCTCCTTTTTGATAGTCCCAGTTTAAACTTAATTAAACAGGTGCGTACACAGGAAAGTTTCTAAATTCATGTGAATCATGTTTTATAAAAATCATATTAAAAAGTCAGAGCAGGCACACATACTCTCTCTCATACACATGCTTACAAAGTCTCACAAATCTGCGCCAATCAGCCACTCCTTATTGAGCTGTGGGACAACTAACACGGGGTGAAACTGCTGTGAGCGAGTCAAAGAACAATGTTAGCCCTGGCATTATGCTCCATGCACCTCAAACATCAGCGTGCATCTCAATGCTTACAAAACGCCGACCCTTAACCCCTTCGATGCTCATGACGAGCTCAGCTCGTCATGCAGTACAGTGCTCCTGAGCTCATGACGAGCTGAGATCGTCATGAACAATGGGCTTCAAAGTCTCTCAGCACAGAGGGGGAATTGCTGCAGCACTGATGGTGTTAATCATGATCTGTTACACTTTTGGTTTCAGGTTCCGAGGCCAGGTGATTGCATTTGATTCCTGCAGTTTACCACTGGCTCAGGATCGAAAACTAGGGTCAAGCAGGCAATTACAGATGTATGTGTGGGCTCATATTACCGCCAAAGCCAATGTCTTCCTGGAGTCGAGTACATGTAAAGATCAAAGGGTCCCTGCTACTGCTTACTCTCAGAAGCATGATAAACAAAAAACCATAGTTTATATCTATAAGGTAAAGAGCCACATCCGCAAGTCACTCTCTCTTCTCATCGGTTTTTCAGAAAAGAAATAAAACGAGCATTTGCAATGCAGTAGGTCTCGCATTTGCGAGAGTTTGAGCTATTGGCATTGTAAATGACAATGCCTTTTATTTACGTGTTGGCTTTTAAAACATAAATAAACTGCAGTGTCATGTACAATGCCAATAGCTGAAACTCATGCAAATGCGAGACCTTTTGCATTGCAAATACGTTTTGGCAGGTTGGCAGAGAGCTGGGGCGGGGGGGAAGAGGGTGGTAGTTGTGTCCGCAGGGCAGGCGCTTTTCATGGCGTCCTGTCCTGCCAGCTCGGGTGAAAGGGAGGGTGGGGGTGGTTCTTGGAGCCCCATGTCCTCCCTCGTTCAGGCTTGTTGAAAGAAAAACTGTGACTTCAACAAGCGTTTCTTACCTACTCTTTCCTCCCCTTCATTCGTTCCCCTGTGAAATGGATTCAAAGAAGAAAAAGAAACATTTTGTTGGAAAAGTCGTCTCTGGCATATTCTTTTCAAGCGGCAGCCACAGGACGGATTGCAGCCTTCATCTGAGCCAACATCAACTTCTCTTTGAGTCTCTTAAGTTTGGAATCTGGTTCATCTCCATAATATTTGGCATATTGGAGAATTTCATCTATCTGTTTGCTCTGCCAGCAGTTTGAATGTTGTTGTATCATAGCACTGATTTCAGGTCTTAAACTATATACAAACCCATACACGAAATGCCTCATGTGCTTCCCTTCCACATTCTCCTTTCCACTGTACTGCTTAAATCCTGCACAAGTCGCCCATAATACACATGCACTGTTTCCTTCAAAACCTGTGTTCTTTCAATTTTTACCCAATCTATCTCCTTAGGAGAGATTTTTCCTTTCAAATAGGTAATTGCTTGATTATATTTTCTCATTACCTCAGGTGATGCTGCACCAGTCCGTGGATGTCGGGCAAGTTCTGTCTCAGGCCAATCAATAGCAATTTTACATTCGGCCCACAAATCACTCAGAGCTACAATACCAAATAAAGTATCCTAATCCTTCAATAACACCTTTGAAACCTTCAAAAACCTCTCAACTTGCTAGTACCATTCAACCGGTTTTACTTTCAATTTCGGGAAATCATTTGTAAAAGACAATATATCTGGTCTTGTCTATGGAACATGTACATACTCTTCTCCAGGCATCTCTCTCCCTGAACTTTCATCATCTTAAAAAACTGGGTATATTGGCATAGCCATTGTCTTTGGTTTCCTCTTTTTTGCCCATCTGCCTTCCCATTTTTCCAACTCACCACACTTTCTAAGAGTGGTTAGCAATTCCTTGATCTCTAACCTCTTCCCCGAAGATTTCATGATTTCAATGTCCTTATCACTAAAATCTAATCTGTAAATTTTCTGTAGCCGTTTAGATTTTTGCACGTCCACTCCATATTTCTGTGCTAATTCAGATCATTTGTCATGGATATTTTAGACTTTTTGAGTAATGACCTTGAAAACAAACAACAATTCATTATCCTGATAGATAATAATTCTAGCGGGAATAATAGTACCCATAATCCTTTCTTCCAATTCTACTTTAAGCATGGCTGCGTCAAGTGACTTATCCATTTGATCTCTTGGAACAGTAGTTCCTTGAGCATCAGTGTTTTTATCAACTGTAGATGGAAAAATTTCCCTAATCCAATTGTTGAGTTCTTATGGAGAAGGACCTATTTGTCTTTCAGATGTATCCCTTTGCAATCCTCCACTTGGTCCCTCTGCACAGGGGTAAAAGGCAATTCGGAATCTCGGGTGCCTAACTGTACAGTTCTTCCTGTCATAACCTAAGTTCCTCTAATTGGAGTGTCTATATTTCTTTAAACCAAATCTGAGATTGGGTGGATCCTAATTGACTATTTGATATATTTGGATGAACCGAGTTTGCACTTGATCATAATCCTATTTCCCTAGGAAATTTTTCAGAACTTGAAATCATCGGTATTGGATTTATTTTTCCTACTCTTGAGTCTTTAGGGATGGCTCTTGTTCCACTTATCCCAGTAGGAATGGTCAGGGAATAAAGTGGCACTACAGGTCCTATTGTTGCTGGGACCGAAAGGGAATCAGGAGTACCCAATGTTATAGGATTGTTGGGTTCTACTCCTCTTGGAGTCTCCATTCCAGATAAAAAAGGATTTTGTGGTTTCAGACTCAATGGCATAACAGGTGCCAGTGGTACTATTCATGCGAATGAATCTGGTACACTCTTAGGTTGGTCCTCATTATATCGAGGAGGATGATTTAACAATAATTCATTTAAAAATTAGTCATCTATTTCATTCTCACTCTCTTCTCTCAATGTCTATGCTTGAGAGTCTGAAAGACATATCTTTCTTTTCCTCAAACTTCTCTCCTTTTCCATTCTCTGTAAATGATTCCAGTATACATTTGTGTTCCTTCATCAATGTCTGTTGTCCAAGCTCTTTGTTGTTCATCCCATCTATGCTCAACATACCGATTTAAAGTGTTCTTGTACCTTCCTTGATATTTCAGTTTTTTCTTTTTGAGAGGGAACATGTTCCCATTCTCCAAGTGCTTCCAATTGCATAGGTCTCAGGGCTGGTTTAATATCATACAGCTCTCTCAAATTTTCAAGAATTGAATGTTAAAGGTTCCATACTGGGAAAAAGCTAAAGATTCGTCCTTTCTGTGTATTTCATTTTCATCCAATTCTCTAGCCATGTACATGGGTGATAACCTCTCTCTTGGATTATATATAGAGCTGGTGTAACCTCTGGTGGTATGGATACCCCATCTCTAGAGGTTATGGCCACATCTCCCTGTATCAGAGTGTTAATATTTTTCAAAATCTTCATTTTTCCTTCAAAGAACATTTGATATTTTCCTCTATAAATGCCTCTCTCAACAACTCTAGAGTACGCTTTCTTGTTTTCACATAACATTTTCACTCCCCGCCCTAAAGATCATAGTGCTGGCAATGGTGTTGTCGCGCCTCGACTACGGCAACATCATTTACAATGGCGTGCCTGCCTACGCCATTCACCGGCTGCAACTAGTGCAGAACCAGGCGGCCCGACTTATCTATGGCCTGCCTAAATATCATCGGGCCACCCCTTTACTGCAGGCACTGCACTGGCTGCCGGTGAAAGAGCGGGCCCTGTTCAAGCTTGGGTGCCTCACCTTTCAGGCTAGAATGGGCACTGCACCAGAGTTCATCTGCTCGGCTATCAAGCCTTACACCCCAGGGAGAGAGCTTCGCTCCTCTCACCTGGCCCTCTTAACTGTCCCCCGATTCAAAAAGAAAAAGGCTGGCGGCACCAAGTTCTCTGTTCTGGCCCCTGTGTTTTGGAACTCCCTGCCCGCGGCACTCCGCACAACACCCTCCTACACTGAATTTAGGAAAAACCTCAAAACCTTCCTTTTTTCTCGTGCTTTTGCTGCCTAATTTCTCCTCGTTTGCCATCCCCTCGCAATCTGAAGCGCCATGAAACCGCATGGTATAAGTGCGCTATATAAATGTTTTTAAATTCAAATTCAAACATTCAATACCAACGCTTCTCTATATGATGCTGTCAACCTATCCCAACGCAGCTTAACACAAACAACCACTCTGTGACATAACCCAAATACATGCAACAGCTGCCCCTCCTTTACAATGTCTGCAGCACGTACTTCTCCCAACAATTTTTTTTCATCAAAGCAGAATATAAGCAACAGTACAAGAAACAAGCTTTCAAATAAACACTTGTGTGCCCCACTAAAAGACATTTATAGACTTTCACTCACTCAAAAGTATCTTCATCTACCCCACATTCTAAGCGAATCCTTGAAAAGCGCAACCTCACTTAAATCCTTATAATTATTCGGTGTGTACTGAGAACAATTGTAAATGACTGTAATTCTGCACAAAGTGAGCTAAAGAACGTTGATGGATTCAACCCAGATTGGTGACTGGTGGTGAGTGTCTGAAAAGTTTTAGTGCTCTGTCCATCATCTCCTTGTATTTGCTTTGTTCACCCTAAGTTGGCAGGGTATGCCCAGACGTGGGCCTCTTGCTCACTTTGCCACTGGATTCGCGCTAGTCTAACTGATGAGGGCTGTTAGCTCAAAACCAGTCCCAGGATGCTTGTTTCTGGTCCAAGGAAGACATGGCAGATTGGGCTGGACTCTTCCCATGAGGCAGAGGGTCAAGACTGATTTGCATATAGCTGTGTCTGAACTGGGTTGGCAAAGTGAGCTAAAGAACGATGATGGATTCAACCCAGATCTGTGACTGGAGGTGAGTGTCTGAAAAGTTTCAGTGCTCCATCCATCACCTTCTTGTGTTTGCTTTGTTCACCCTAAGTTGGCAGGGTATGCCCAGACATGGGTCCCTTGCTCACTTTGCCATTGGATTCAAGTTAGCCTGACTGATGAGGGCTGTTAGCCCAAAACCGGTCCCAGGATGCTTGTTTCCAGTCCAGGGAAAACATGGCTTGGCAGTTTAGGCTGGACTGTTCCCATGAGGCACAGGGTCAAGACGTATTTGCATATTGCTGTGTCTGAACTGGGGTGGTGAAGTGAGCTAAAGAACGATGGTGGATTTCACCCAAATCAGTGCTCCGTCATCATCTCCTTTTGTTTGCTTTGTTTGCCCTAAGTTAGCAGGGTGTGCCCAGACTGGAGTCCCTTGCTCTCTTTGCCACTAGATTCAAGCTAGCCTGGCTGATGAGGGCTGTTAGCCCAATACTGGTCCCAGGATGCTTATTTGCGGTCCAGGGAAGACATGGCTTGGCAGTTTGGGCTGGACTGTTCCCATGAGGCACAGGGTCAAGACTGGTTTGCATGTAGCTGTGTCTGAACAGGGGTGGCGAAGTGAGCTAAAGAACGATGATGGATTCAACCCAGATCTGTAACTGGGGGTGAGTGTCTGAAAAGTTTCAGTGCTCCGTCCATCATCTCTTTGTATTTGATTTGTTTGCCCTAAGTTGGCAGGGTATGCCCAACCGTGTGTCCCTTGCTCACTTTGCCTCTGGATTCAAACTAGTCTAGCTAATGAAGGCTGTTAGCCCGAAACCAGTAAAGCCAAAGGGGATGATAGACTGGGTCCCTTGCTCATGTTGCCACTAGATTTAAACTAGTCTAGCTCATGAGGGCTGTTAGACCGAAACCAGTAAAACCAAAGGGGATGATGGACGGAGTGTTGAACATTGCAAGCACTCACCCCCAGTCAACCTATCTAGGTTTAATCCATCATCATTCTTTAGCTCACTCCGCCTCCCCTGTTCACACATGGCCATGTGCAAATCAGTCTGACCCTGTGCCTCATGGGAACAGTCCAGCCCGAACTGCCAAGCCATGTTTCCCCTGGACTGGAAAGAAGCATCCCGAGACCGGTTTCTGGCTAATCAGCTGTCATCAGCCAGGCTAGCTTGAGTCCAGTGGCAAAGTGAGCAAGGGACCCACATCTGGGCATACCCTGCCAACTTAGGGCAAAGCAAGCAAAACCAAAAGTGATGATGGACAGAGTGTTGAAAATTGCAAGCACTCTCCCCTAGTCAACTGATCTGGGTTTAATCCATCATCATTCTTTAGCTCACTCTGCCACCCCAGTTCAGATATGGCCATATGCAAATCAGTCTGACCATGGGCCTCATGGGAAAAGTCCAGCCCGAACTGCCAAGCCATGTCTTCCCTGGACCAGAAACAAGTCCCAGGATGCTTGTTTTTGGTCCAGGGAAGACATAGCTTGGCAGTTCGGGTTGGACTGTTCCCATGAGGCCAGGGTCAAGACAGATTTGCATATAGCTGTGTCTGAACTGGAGTGTGAAGTGAGCTAAAGAACGATGATGGATTCAAACCAGATCTGTGACCGGGGTTGAGTGTCTGAAAAGTTTCAGTGCTCCATCCATCATCTCCTTGTGTTTGCTTTGTAATTCTTCACCGTCGCAATATAGAATTCCCTTCTCTAGTGGTACTCCCCATTACGTCTCATCTACAGCACCTTCAAACCACAGCATATAATCTTCCTCAGTGTATGCTACACTGAAACTACCCATAGGTCTATATACCGGGATCTTAGGCCTCTTCAGACCCGATACCAACTTCAACCTAGCAACAGAAAAATATTCAGCTCCAGCATAAGCACTAAAACTTTGCATAATCATATTACCGCAATCTAAGCTTTAATCAATAACAACGCTCAAACCCTATTAATACTCACACCACTATTTTCATCATCTTGTCATATTTCTTCAAGTCTGGCACTTGATCATCTTCACTGAACTTGAGTTTTGGGTTAGCCCTATGGGAATCTAAATAGACATCTGCCTTAATATCATAGTTTTGTCAGACAGTAAACCATCCGACACGCTACCAGAATTACTGCTGTAGCATTTACTGGGCCCTTACTTAACCCCTTCGAGGCTAATGACGAGCTGGGCTCGTCATGGCGCTTACCTGCCGTGCGCGGATGACAAGGCCAGCTCGTCATAAAATAATGTAAAACAATAAAACCCAGCGCAGGACGGGAAAACGCCTAGCAGCCATGGGGTTAATTTCCAACTACAACTCATTTGGTCCTCCGATGGATCTTGCTCTGTGCTGAGAGGTTGGATATTTGGGGTACTGACAGTTATCCAAATGAAGACAATGGAACAGGATAACTGTATTTACAAACTCGAAATTAAGCTCATATAGATAATTCTCAGGAAAATATCATATGCATAAACTATGATCACTGCAAGCCCAAGTCTCCTAAAGAAATGTAGGCTGGTAAGGATCATACAAACCAGGAGTTCTGTTATAGCAATAAAGAATATGAGCATCAGGATTTGATTATCAGAAACCTCACTGTTGCATATATGTTTAGTCATAGGGCAGAGGTCTTCAAACTTTAGTTTGCCGAGCCCCCCCATCTAAACTTTTTTACACTTCGAGCCCTCCCACCACCACTACCACCTGACAAAAAAGTTCTGGAAGCTGGTACTCTGCATCATTGATGGTCATTCCCTCCTGCAGAGCCCAAATTGTATAGGGCAAACAATATTAAATAAAGTAAGAGTGTTTAGAAAACTGAAGTTTTTGTAGTGCATGTGCTTATTCTAAAGTTAAAATGAAAATTCTCCAAGAAACAAATTAGCACAAAAAATTACATTGGTGCTTTATTTTTCACATAAAACACAAAATGTAGGATAGACTAGCAAAAACACTCCCAAAACACAGGTGTGGGAGTGCTTGTTTTTCTCCAGAGACAATGTGTGGATGTATTCTTGCTTCTGCCATCCTTAGGTAGTGCTCCACTTCCAGTCTTGAGCAGTGCCTGGAAACAGGAGTGCTCACAAAATTTTGCAATATATTTTTTGTACTTTCATATAGGGCGAACATGACCTAAAGGTATTTGAGCGCTTTACAGGAGGATCTTTTACATTACACAAGCACACATTCATTTTTTGTAAGTACAGGGAGATTAAGTGATTTGCCCAGAATCACAGGATGTTGAGCAGACATCAAGAATTGAACCTGGTTTCCCAGCTCTACAGTCATCAGCTCCAGCTGTTGTGCCCCTAAACAAGATATCAGAATAAGAAGTTCCACAAAACATGCTTTCTGACGCAATTAAAAAATTCATGATTATGTGGAGTATGGCCAGGTGTTGCCATGTCAGTAGGAGGCCAGCCACAGTTTTCCAAGAATGCACATTTGATATAAGTGATTCAAGAGGATATATATATCTTTATTCTCTAGTAGCATCAAGAGTCATTTTGTTAGCAGAGTTGGCTTATAAAGAAGATCGCCTTCCAAAGCTTCAGAAATAGCTGCACAAGAAAAAATTTAAATTTGGTCTACGAAAGAAGCAAGAAGAGATGGTAGGCACACTTCACAATATTTGTTATATTTGACTTTTAGACTCAGCTCTAGGGATTGGAACATGTTAAACAAGCACCAGCGACTTTAATCAAGGTCAAATTAATTTTTTTCGTAAGTCACTGGTAAATTAAGTGATTTTTCCCAGGATCACACGATGTTAAGCCGAACCCAGGACTCTAACCTGGGTCCCCAGAACCAAAGGCAGCAACTATGGCATTAATGCCAAATCCACTCCTCCTTGAAATATCCAATGTTCCCACTAGTATTGGGACAAAGGGGAAAGGTGCGAGGCTTAAAAAAATAATATAAAAGCTCTTCACTCTTACCTGCCAGAGAATGAAATCTACAGGAAGGATGTAACTATTGTAAACTCCTTGCAGTGAAACTTACTTCCGACGTGGGAAGCAACATGGAGCGCATCTAGACAGAACTTTGGGGTGGGGGACTAAGATTCCCAGCCAGGGCTGGCTCTAACACTGATCGAACACTTGAGAGGGACAGGTGAGTGAAGTGTCGCATGAGCAGGGTGAGTAGTGTGCTCGTGTGACTGCAGGGTGAGGTACAGGGTGAACTCGTGTGACTGCAGGGTGAGGACCAGGGTAAACAGCGCAAGAGTATTGTGAGTGCAGAGTGATCATTGTGAGACCAGAGTGTGCGGTGTGCTCATGTGACCGCAGGGTAAGTGGAGGGAGAACGGTGTAAGTTCATGGTGAGTGGCATAAGTGCAGTGTGGTCACTGTGAGTACAGGGTGAGAGGGTGGGTTCAGTGCATAGTGATCAGTGTGAGTATATTGTGATCCCAATGAGTGCAGGGTGAGTGTGAAAGTGAAGGACGAGAATGAGGAGTTAGATGTCTGAATGCAGGGGGCATCCCCAGACACAGTTGAAGTTACTCAGCATGTTATTGAGGCTTGGCATAGGGTTTCAGATATAAGTTAAACTATTGCTTTTAGGGGGTGCTAGAGGGCGCACACGCAGTATGGGCGCACTTCTGTGAGGCTCCTGCTGCCTGCGCTGAATATCCAACATTTATCCTGCGATATCACCTCCAAACCTGATCAAGCACGGCACGGATACTGAGGACACCTGTGTGCATCTCCGGTTAAAAGTTGAGTGAGAAAGGTCTTTTGGCTCCCGAAATACAGGCGCTGGAGTGTCTGCCCGTACGCGTGTGCAGAGCCGCTTGTTGGCACGGCCGGGGACTGCTCTTTACGAGAGGCCGATGCGGCCACGAGGCGGACAGGCCACTGGGAGCGGCCCCGTGGAAGCGGACTCTGGGCTTGCGAAAAAGGCAGAGCGTCGAGAGGCATGAAGTCGGGTCGGAGAGTTTCAAACCTGACCCGTGTTGAAGCTCATTATTCCTGCCAACGGGATCCAGCAGTGGCTGTGCTGAGGTGAGGAGCCCGTGTGGTGCGGTGGACTCCATTGCTCCCGCTCCTGATGATTACTGTCCCCAGGACGTGCACCGAAGGTGAGACGTGCTGTGAGGCCCCTCGTGGAGGCACTGGGGAGAGGAACGTGCAGGACCGTCCAACCGGCAGCGGCGGGTGCATGCATGTCGGACCGGAGCGGGGTTTGAGGGCGGAGTGTTCCGACACAGACGCGGCACCGGCGGCCCTGGCAGTGGTGGTGGAGCGGTTTGCTCGACTCGCCCTCTGGCCGGGACGGGGGGATTGCTGAAGGCAGCGCAGGAAACGAACATTGTGTGCTGGGCACGCTGATCCCTGTTGTCCATCAGCAGACGTCCTGCCACAAGAAGTGCTTAAGACGGTGGCGCACCTCATGTTGGGCAGTGAGGGGGGACACTGTGAGGGCTTGCGCATATAAGGTGGATTGTGACGCACTACTCCACATTCCCTATATGCTGATTTTCGATTGTTGTAGCTGAAGACAAGCTGGGTGTTGCTTGAATTGCTCTCTTGAACTGCAGTGCAGGAGTGCGACTTGCCTACCCTACCGGGGGTCACAGGAACAGGCTGCCGCGGACACTGGTGGAATCTAGGGGCCTGGTGGAGCACGCACTGACTCACCCCACATCATAGGTCTGGTCCGTCTACAACAGCCTCTGGTGATCCTTTGGCAGTGGACTTGAGGTGACAGGTTCAGAGACGCAGCGTACATTTCACGATCACTCATGGGTCGCCAAGACAATAAACAGCCCAAACTATCCTTTGACTCTGTTCCGGCACAACGAAAGGTGGTACGTACGATGCCAGACAATGGAGGGGCTCGAAGCCCGTCAACAGAGGGGGCAGGATCCAGTTAGCGTGCCCCGTACATGCAATTAATCCTCCAAGAAATGAAGCAGGGTTTCGCTACAGTGGTGGATAAAGTGGACCGATTATCGTCCAGGATGGATGCAATCGCGCAGAAGATGGATATCCATGAGGATCGACTTACCGAAGTGGAGAGGCGTGTGTTGGAGGCTGATGATACCACTGCATCCCACGCTACCCGGCTTTTGAGGATGGACAATATCCTTAGAGTAATTGCTGCAAAGAATGAGGAGTTGGAGGCGCGTAGCAGACGTAACAACATTCGCGTGGTTGGCATGCCGGAGTCTACCAATACAGGCCGGATGGAGGAGTATGTGGAGAGGATTCTTCAGACGCCAATGGGGGCAGAGGCCTTCTCAAAACAGTTTATAGTTGAGCGAGCACACCGCTCCCTGGAGCCACAGCCTAAACCTGGTGCTCCGCCTCGACCGATCATCGCGAGGCTCCTAAATTATCGTGACAGAGATACAGCGCTGCGTGCAGCACGGAACACCCAGAAGATGTCGTGCAATGGCGTTAGTTTCTCAATATACCCGGACTTCACCCCTGTTGTGCAGGAGCAGCGGCGCAAGTTTCTGGATGTCAAAAAGAAATTAGGTGCGTTGCAAATTGATTATGCACTGCTGTAACCAGCGAAACTAAGAGTGACTCATTAGGCAAAGCAACATTTTTTCCTTAATCCTCAGCAGGTGGAAGACTTCCTGAAGAAACTGCGGCGTGAACGTGACATGCGCCATAGAGAGGTTGATGTAGACGATGGAGAGGATCAACCTCTACCTGATGAACAGTGAAAACCTTGTCTCAGTAGTCTGGGAGTTCTATCGATGCTGGAGGGCCCCTTTATGAGGCCTGTGGAGAAATGCCGGTGGAGCGCTGACATAGAGATTGATCGACTGTGGCATGGACGGGTATTGGACACATAGGTGGTAATGTATGCCAGGCACCATCCCCTCCCCTCGTAAGCCCCTAAGAGGGTGGTTCAGGACATAGGGCGAGGAGCGAGGGGTGGTAATGTGTGCACCTCTAATGTCCCTGAGAGGGAATACCCCATGTGCTATGTTGTTTACACTGCAGCTGTTGGGTTGTTTGCTGACAGTGGAGGGAGGGGGGTGGGATGGAGATGCTGGCAAGTTGGGGATGCTTCAGTGGGTGGGGGGAGGAGGGGGAAGGCATCTGGTGGGACTGTTGATATTCTATGTTTCTAGAGATTTAGCTGATAGAGCTAGGACTGCACTACCTCTAGTAACTAATAAGAGACAGGTGATGAAGTATGCTTCTAACTCCCAATGGTTCAGTGATGTCTGGAGTGGAGATACAGGGGAATGGGCAAACGTAACTGGGTCCTGTCTGGGGGTAGGAGTTGAAGCGCAGCCTTTACTTAAGATAATTTTAGAAGGATGGTGTAAGATCTGTAGGTGTGTTTATATCTGTGATGGGCAAGGGTGGGTGGAAGAGGGGTGGAGAATAACTGACATAGTTGGGGACTGTCAGTTGGCGGGGGGGGAAAGGGTGACGTTTACAGCACAGTGTGTTTGCGAGTATGATTCAGGATTCATTGTTGTATGGGTAGTGAGGCAGTCGGGCTGGAGTCTAGACATAATGGTGCAGCTCTTAGAACAGTCTTTATTGCGGATTATGGCTGATACAGGGTTGAGTAAAGTATCAATATTAGCTTGGAATGTGAGAGGCCTAAATGACGCCAGGAAAGGTAGGAATGTGATTGCATATTTAGACAGGCATAATGTGCAAATAGCCCTATTACAGGAAACCCACTTGAGCCCGCACACTGTACCCACATTTGCTAGTAGATGGGCAGTAATTAGGAAGTTTGCATCATATTCCTCTTATGCAAGGGGGGCAGCAGTGATCATCAAGAAATCCCTTCACCTGCATCTGTTAGGGGAAATCATAGACCCTCAAGGTCGATATGTGATATTGTGGGGCAGATTGGGTACTGATACGGTTGTATTGGTGAGTTGCTATGCACCGCATGTAGACACCCCTGAATTTTTCGCGACACGCTGGGGGCATGTGATGGGAGTGGGCGCTAATCATATTATATGGGTTGGGGACTTTAATGTTGCACTAGTCCCTGGCATGGATAGGTCGGATGGATGTGGTCAGTATAACAGACAGGCTAAGGATGTGTTACTAGGCATAATTGAGGAAGCTGGTTTGGTTGATAGCTGGCGGTTTGTCCATCCAGAGCGCAGAGAAGGGACCCATTTTACCACATCCACCAATACATGGGTTAGACTACATTATCGCTTTGTGTCCCGGGGGTTGGCCTCGGGTATAGGACGAGTGACACATCTGTCAAGGACATACTCGGATCATTGCCCAGTGTTGCTGCAGTTGACCGTGCCGGGACACGATAAATTGAGACCCCCATGGCGACTATTCCCATCTGTCTTACTTGATACGGTGTTCAAAACTAAGTTAGGAGAAGAAATACAGGCATTTTTCCCCAGAAACAAGGGATCGGTGAACAGTGTGGAAACGGTGTGGGAGGCGTTCAAAATCACGGTGCGTGGTTTCTGTATATCCAAGAGCTGCGGAGTGTTGAGAGACATCAGAAGAACAATAGGGAAGCTGGATAGGGAACTGAAAGAGTTGGAAATTGAGATGACAAGAGGGGGAGGCCCAGAGCTACATAAACGCTTTAGGGACAAGCTTTCAGAGTATGAGGAGGAGGCAACAAGAGAAGTTAGATATATGGGGAAACACTGGACAGCGCGTAGATACTGCGAATGGGACAGGCCGGGAAAAGTACTGGCAGCACTCCAAGGACACCACGGTTCAGTACTAATATATTGGAAATCACCACAGCGGAAGGAGCGCGCTGTCAGAATACGCAGGGGATACAGGAGGAATTTCTGGCACACTATGGGAAACTTTATACTTCACAGCAGGCTGACGACATAGACTTAGGGAGTTTCTTAGATGAGATTGCGCTGTGTTGGTTGAGTAATGTCCATAGGCAGTTTCTTGCTAAAGTTCTGGCGACACGTCTGTCTTTGATCATGACTAGGATAGTACTGCCGGACCAGGCTGGTTTTGTACCAGGGCGGGCCACAACCCATAATCTTCGCACGTTGTTCTCGCTAATCCCAACCATCGCCCCCGAGATCCCAGTCGCAGCCATATTTCTGGACGCAACGAAAGCGTTCGACTCCGTGGAGTGGAAGTACCTTTTTTCTATACTGCATAGGATGGGATTCCCCAAGATCTATGTGGAATGGGTGGAATTGCTCTATACCAAGCCGGCTGCGAGGGTGCTGATTAATGGAGTGTTGTCGCCTCAGATGCCCATAACGAGGGGTACCAGGCAGGGGTGCCCTCTCTCCCCATTGCTATTTGCCATAGCAATAGAACCATTGGCATGCCGCATTCGTCAATTGCATAGGGATAGTGCTTTCAAGTGTTTCCAACGTCAGATAGGGGTATCACTATATGCGGATGACATTACATTGTATGTCAAAGACCCGCAACTCAACCTTAACCCAATACTGCGCGAGTTTATAGTTTTTGGTAGGATCTCGGGTGTGGTTATTAACTGGAAGAATGAGTGCAGGGTGAGTGTGAAAGTGAAGGACGAGAATGATGAGTTAGATGTCTGAATGCAGGGGGCATCCCCAGACACAGTTGAAGTTACTCAGCATGTTATTGAGGCTTGGCATAGGGTTTCAGATATAAGTTAAACTATTGCTTTTTAGGGGGTGCTAGAGGGCGCACACGCAGTATGGCCGCACTTCTGTGAGGCTCCTGCTGCCTGCGCTGAATATCCAACATTTATCCTGCGATATCACCTCCAAACCTGATCAAGCACGGCACGGATACTGAGGACACCTGTGTGCATCTCCGGTTAAAAGTTGAGTGAGAAATGTCTTTTGGCTCCCGAAATACAGGCGCTGGAGTGTCTGCCCGTACGCGTGTGGAAGTCGTTGCCCTTGTCTATGGCGGGCAGAGCGTCACTCATAAAAATGGTGGTGCTACCTCGCTTTCTTTATCTATTTCAAAATATCCCTTATTATCCGGGTGCATATTTTTTTACTAGGCTACAATCGGAACTACTTCAACTCTTTTGGGGCGGTAAACAACCAGGAGTGCGTTGGTCAACACAGACTCAACCCTACGAGAAGGGAGGCTTCGATGTGCCAGATTTCGAGTTGTATTACATAAGTGCTCAGGCGCAATATGCGTACCATTGGATGCATCCTACACCTTTTATGCCACAACTGGCGGCAGAGGATTGGATCGCGCGACCTCTTCCTCTCAGCGAGATGATTCAGGGAACGGTGGCAGTTATAGACACACCGGCCACTACAGTGACATGCACGATCGATGCGTGGCATAGATTAGCGAGGGTCCTTCACACTTCGCTGCTATACTCCCCAGTTATGCCACTCACATATCACCCCCAACTATCGCTACTACAAAAGACGGGATTTCAAATAATGTGTAGACGTATTAAGGTTGCTACGTGGGGTGACGTGTTCCTCAACAGGCAATTTCGCACAAAGGAGCAATTTTTTAAGGGAACGCAACCAACCCCCCTTGAGGTATTTTATTACATCATATTGCGTCAGGGGCTGAAGGAAGTGTTGTTACAATTTCCGTATGAGCAGGAGGTAGTGGAATTGTTGCACGCTATGTTGCTGTCAGATGGCCGCCATCTTGTTTCTAGATTGTATAATAATGCCAGGCTACAACACGTGGGGCTGGAAGACGCAGCGCGACAGAAGTGGGGTTTGGATGTGGGCAGGGAAATTACTGACAATCAATGGACTTACTGTTGTACTATCACAGCTAATATCTCTTCTAGCTGTAGGCTCAAACTCATACACTACAAGTTCTTGCAGAGGTTCTACTATACCCCGGTTCGGAAACTGCGATTCCAGCTGGCAGATGATGATAGATGTGCTAGATGCCATGCAGAAGGGGCGGGATTCCTTCATCTGGCGTGGGAATGTCCTGGGGTGTATAGCTATTGGTCACAGGTATATGAGGCATTGCAACTTATGACAGAGGGGGTACTGGATAGGGACCCGCTGGTTATGCTATTGGGATACACGCAGCATGTACCTAAGCCCATCAGAAGATTTGTGGACACTGCTCTACTACTTGCCAAAAGGAGAGTTGCATGCAGGTGGGGTAGGGGAAGAGCCCCGAAGTTTAATGAATGGCTAGATGATTTAACCTATTGTCAGGATCAACACAATATCTATGCTGACTTACTACCGGTCCGTAGCAAGCCGAAAGATATCTGGGGTCCTCTGCTGGTGTATCTGATGGGAACTACTGAGGCACAAGAAGGGTCGGATAATGATTATCAGGGTGCTGAGGTATAGATGCACCGCTCTCACGATTCTGTCTCGTGGTGATGCTGTAGACATTTAACTAATCCTTTTACCTGTCTGCTATTATGTGACATTCCTGATATCCAGACGTGATTATTGAAGGATGCTCCTTTAGCTCATATGTGCTAATGACTTTACTGTCCTGAGTTTTCAGATATGTGACCTTGCGCAGCCTTTCTGTAAGTGCAGCGAGTGAGAGCACGCTCACACCTGCGAACTTGATTGTTTCTTGTATGATTGTAACCACTGTGACTATGTCTGTTTCATGAAAACTGATAAATAAAGGTTTAAAAAAAAAAATATTGCTTTTATGGCAAGGTCCAGGGATCGAGGGTGGGGGAAATAAATATTGTGCTCATCCTGCAATAAACTTCCAGTCTTGCGATTAGGGTTGCCAGCTCATTATATTGATGTCCCAGAAGGTACAAAAGTAAGCAGTCCCCTAAAACCTATTTTCAGCACTGATTGGTGCACACTTGGAACAGCAAAAATACATAGAAAGCATTTTTAATTGTGTTCTAAGGCTGCCTGAATGATCTATGACTTATAATTAAAGGGAACAAAGATTGAAACGTCACATTACAAAGGGATATATACTATTTTATTTATAACCCTATTTAGTGTCAAGACAAGGCCTTTGCAGGCTCTTTAAACAGCACATGGCTGGCATTTTTATTTTGGTAACCCTTCAATATATTCCTTTTCATTAAATGCATTCTCACATTAAGGCAGTGAAATGTAAAATGTTAGGAATAGGCAGAGTGGGGGCCCAGGGAGTACTGGAACCAGAAAACAAACAGCCTCTTTAATCAGTTTACAAAGGTATGTAAATATGCACATGGGGCAGATTTACAAGCCCCTTGCGCCATTTTTGTGTCACTTTTTCCATGTTACAAGTGACGCAAAGAGGCGCAAGGGGCTTGTAAATAAGCCCCATGTTTTTTACCAGGCGCACAACACCCATGGGCTCAAAAGGCTTCAGCCTGCCTCCCCCCCACCCATCGTGTGTGTCAGCCCGGGCGGAGGCAGCTTCCCGGGCGCACACACGAACTGGCAGCCGCACAAGTACTTCACAGCTCTTTAAAAGACCATTTACACGTTAATGAGGCTTTGTTGTTTTCCAGCCTTTAGAGCCCCTGCATCTCCGTGACCATGAGAATTAGCCCCCACGCCCCCTCTCCAAAATCATCGTGCCTGCCTCTGGCCTTTAAAGACATGTGACTCTTGACACCGTTAGCTGAGCCCCCAGCAGCTGCAGGAGCCCGGGCTGAGAGGCACGTCTTGCGCCTGGAAGCAACAGTGTGGTGTGAAGTGCGTGCCCCCCCTGAAGGGGTGCGGCACCCCCCCAGGGGGGCGCGCCCCACAGTTTGAAGACCTATGTATAGGGTAACCCAGAAATAATGCACACTCACAAAAATTGAATCAGAATAGCAGAGTCAAATTAGATCATTTTAGTTCATCAGATTATAAGGAAACAATATCATTAAGAAGTGTAGCATTCAGAATGAATTCAGATTAGATTGATTTAATCAAATACCAAAGCTCTGGGATTCAGCAAGGTGGGGTAATTCAGAAAGGGACAGTCTCCCTCAGCCAAGGTTGACCCTCGGGCACATGCAGCATCTGCGTCAGTATGGATAGGTAGCCATCTAAGCTTTTGACAAAGGCTTGTTCAGGAAATGTCAGCAAAGTTCCAAGTAGCCAGTCCAGCCTAATTACACAGAGATCTGTCTGTGTCTGCCACTGTAACAGCAAAGGTCACAGCAACACAAATGGAACTCTCCGCCCTTCCTCTCTCGTTCGTTCCATTCGATGACAGATGAACAGACCCAGTCCCACGGCCTCTGAAAGTTCCCTTAGGATAGACAATTATACTCTGTCAGTTCCGGGGTGACACCTCCTGGCATCACTTTAATTTGTCAGACCACTCAGTCCATAGGATGAGTTTGATGCAACAGTAAAAGACACAAAATCTCGAAGAATAGGTGAATCAACTACACAGTTCCTTAGGTTATTCTACATGCAACACATTGAACAATGGCACATGGAGGAAAAGACTTAGTACATTCAAAAGGGAACGTTTCCCAGGCAGCTGTTTCTAAACTGTTGCAAAAATTATAACAAATGCCCTCTGCAGTATAGGAGAAAGTCAAAGAAACAATTATAAATCCAGTACTACTGGCAATAGTGTGGATTGTTCCCATAGGCTTTGGTTATTCAAGTCAACAATTTCACGGTAAAGTCTTATTAATAGTGAATCATACATTTAAAGGAAACAAAACATAAAGGTTCATATATCATTGATGCACTAATAATAATTTCAATATGGCTGAAATTATTACATGTAAGTATGGGGTACTCATAAATGTACCTAATATTTTGTCTAAACATTGTCGTTTATAATCTAACTAATTAATATATATATATATATATGAAATACATTCTGGAGAGGTTTCATGAAAACACAATTAATTATGACTGTGTAACACTTACTTTTCTTTTTTCATTTTCGGTGTACGTTATTGCATGCAATGTCACTTTCATTCATTTTTCACATAAAAGTTAATTTATATAATTTCCTAATCAGTCTTATTAATGTTCACACTCAGACATGAATATCAAGTTGGTTAGCGATAAACACCATAATCTGAGAATATACAATTTTACACATTTTTAGCACATGTTAATACAATGATATATTTTCATTAATAGAACCACACCTATATTATTTGGCTGAATAATATATGTTTAAACTACCTTTCTTCTGCATGCTTTTATGATGCAGTAACTATTTGTGATGTATTTGGGTCATATCTTTTGACGTGTCACTTGCACACATTTGCTAATTTCTCTAAAAATAATTTCATAAATCATTTCTTTGTATTGAAATCTTTTTGACTTTATCTCTACTCTATCAACTGTATCCCTGTGATCTCAATCTAGGTTCATTCCATGTCAACATACTGGAATGGTTGTCAGAAAAAAGAAACCATTATAAAAAATTACCTTTTGGTGGGGCACCTAATGCCTCATGCGTAGAGGGTGAGGGCATGGAAATCCTTCTTCATGCACTAGATTTAAACATAAAGACGTACTTGTCATGTTAAAATCTCTATTAAGCCTACAGTTAATACCACAAATAGTTCACCACTTACTTGGTATGATAGGATATCCGGTAGCTGCTTTGAACTTCCTCCCCTTCCCGAAGGTAGACGAGAGCTGACAGGATGCCGTATATATACATATGTGGTGAGCTTAATTACTGATGATTTGTTGATATTCATCAGGTGTGGCCCTGCATAAACATGGTCGAATAGCACCTACCACATATTCTGAGACGGTGTGCCGCCAACCGTGGCCCATGCAGGTAAGAGCAGTGGGGCCAGATGGGGGGGATTTCAAGAGACAATCACGAGGGAAAATTAATTATTTATTTAATTTCCCCTCTTGGTCGTCTGTTGAATTCTTCTCCAACCTGGCCCCATTGCCACAGCGCTCTTATTTGCACGGGCTGTGGCTGCGTGGCACTCTTGTTAAAATAGGTCCAAATGTCCACATAAGGACATGAATTGGGTATGTGCTAGTCTCTAGGAAAGCTACCGTACTATAAAAATAGACCAAAAAGTCCAACTGGTAATGGCCTTATATCTAACTTTCTTACCCATGACGATCTCAGTAAAGTCATGTCAAAGTCGTTTTTTAGGTCTCGCTGAGCCATCACGCATGCGCTTTCAGCAAAACATTTAGCAAGCGGGTTTCTAAAGTGCTACCCATCACAGGCTTGCAGGTGACCAGCTTGCTAGAACGCGCACACGCGCTCGTGACGTGCACAGCACTTTTATCCGTCACGCGCATGTGCACAATTCCTGTTTTTTTTTTATTTCGCGGCCGTGCTGCATTTCTTGTACGCATTTCTTTTGTGTTCTCTCAACACAAGAACAAATCATTCTGTCAAAAAGAGAGACCCTTGAAAACATGGCCTTTGCCAAGAATTCCCGTTACACGGTAATCGGATCCAGGCAATTTCCGTAAGAGGCCCTCAGCGTGCGGGTTGTTATCAGTTTGCTTTTTAACTGAATTTGGATTTTCTGGGAATAAATACTGAATTTGAAGAGAAGACATTAATAAAAGCAGAAAGACAAAAAAGTTAGGTTTCCCATTGAGTGCAGCCTTTGATGTTCTTCTAGCAACTTCTGTTACACAATTGCAAGCAACAAGACCCGAGTGTCTTTGGAAATGTATTTATGTCTCCGGGTGCAAGCCTAAAGAGAGGTCTGTCTTGGGCAAAAATACGAACAACGAAACATTCCTCTGATCTCTTATTACTAGCTTCCTACTCTCCCCACTACCTGGCTCTATAGTTTTGTAGACTGACTAGTCAACACAGCAGAGGTAAACAAGTTGCCGTTTTCTCTTTTACACCAGGCAGATTAGTCACAGAAGTGACACTACACCGATTGTTGCTTCCACTCTGATTCCATTATTCTTTTTGCCCGGTACTGCCAACATGATGACAAACTGAAGAAAAAGCAACACTGAAATCTTCCTTCATCATATCCCAGTGTAGTGTAAACACCATACTCATGCAAGGGACTAAAATCATGTGTTAGCGTACATGGCCCTATCGCTAAGGGGTTGTGTCTTTAGTACAAATGACTTCTAATGAAACGCGGTGTACATGGATGCATGTAAGGACAGGTAATGGAAGTGATATTTAATCAAGCGGACGACCCTGATGTGGTGAGCATGAATAGAGGTTTGAACCTGCTCCACCTCTTTGAGGCCCTCTTGGCTGTGTCCCCTATGGATGCACCCTCAACCTCGTTCAGTGCCTTGCACTAAGTCAGTGCTGGCGATTGCTGATCATCTTAATTATGAGCAAACACTGGCTGGCTCAAAAGGGACGACAAACACAACAAGCATTGGCATAGCCAATAGGTCTCGCTTTTTGGACCTTATAAGTGGAGTGGTGGAGTGGTGTGGCTCACTGGTTAGAGGCGGCAGACCCGGAAGCAGAGGACGGCCCGGGACCAGGGTTCAATTCCCAACGCGGCAGGGTCGTGGACCAGAGCCAGCGGACTCGATAATTCTCGCCTCGGTGCCTACTCTAACCAGGGATCACACTCGGCAACTCTGGGCATTAGCTTGCCTCATCTCCACAACGGCCCCCCACATTCGCCGGGGACGCCTGGTTTCACCTTGGAGATACCCAGGAGGGACCATCTCACAGGGATAGCTAGGACGGGTTCCCCAGCGGTCTACAGCGCCACAACGCCTCAGGGCAGCAGTGCGCTTTACAAGACACATACATTTACATTTACATTTACATTTAAGTGTTTAGTTATTCAGTACAATATCCTTGGTGCAGCAATATCAACTGCTGCATGGGTAAGCACTTATAAGGTCCCAAAGGCGAGACCTATTGGCTATGCCAATGATTATGAATAGTGTGATGTTAAAATAGAGTGCTGGTTCAAAACGCAGTGATTAAAAATATATATTGCTGGGATTGGATCTGGTGTGCCGTTCCCATTTGAAGAAATGTCCAAATGTGAATTAGGTACGTTTATGTTGCTTGCAAGGTTGCTATGCTATGGAGATGGACAAAAGGCTCTGGGCAATATTTTTTTGGGTAATCTTTTGTTCAGAGCAGTATCAGCACTGTAATGTGATTGATTTTAATAACACATTATTTAATTGAGTTGAGATACAAAATGTCAGCATATCAATGTCTACAGGGTATGTACATGTTACTTATAAAGATTTTGTACTCTGGGAATGGACAGATTGCGTCCGACTAGCAATAGTTTCTATTACCAAGGATTATATCAATTGTGTATTTTGGTTGTATGAAAATAAGGAAAATTCCTTTAATTTCGAGTGGTGGTTATTTTAATATTTATGAAATCCAACGATCTTGGTGACTCTGCCTCCTTGGCTCCATATTCCTAAATACCTGTTTTAATGCCAATATTAGAATGACTGCTTGCAATTGCATTCTATTGGCGTAGCCAACAGGTCTCCTCTCTTGCTAGCCAAGGTGCTTTTATTAGGATTCTGACTTTACAGTCTCGGATACGTATTTGTAAAATGATCAGTTCACAATATTATTTTTCAGTAGCTTTTTCATTGTTCCCATTTCCATTTATACTGAAAATACCAAATTCAAGGATTATAACCAGTAAAAGATTATTCGATGTCTTTTTTTGTCACAATATTTGATTAATTCCTCCATTCTTTTGGCGTGAACATTATTTCACAATCGATGTTTAGAATTAAATAGCTGTGACTATTTCCCTGTTTTTATTAATTTCATCCATAGAGATCATTTACAGTAGTGTAATTACTGCAAATGTCTGATATACGTTTGGATTTGTGTCTCTATACCAAGAGAGAGTGGTGTGTAGACGTCATGGTGCCTCAGTCTCACGTGAAATGGAAAACAAACAACATGATAGATGGCTTGCTTAAGGCAAGGAACACACTGTTAAGCACACTTCACGGCTCACAAACTTCACCTACCTTCACACTTACATCATAGTAGTATCCTGAACTCACACAATGGAACACACTCACAGACACACTGGAATACTGGCACACTCATCTTTGACTCATTCCGACATTCACTGATTTTGAACTCCCTTGCACACTCATCTTGAACTCACTCATCTCGCGCAGTACAGCACTCACATACTCATCATTCATCCTCACCTTGAGTAAGCTCACAGACAGTCAGCTGAACCTGCTGTAGATGTGTTATGCAGCATAGAGACTATTCCAATCTGCTCTGATACAAATAGCTAAATACTAAGACCGGCAACCGCATCTTGACATCTCGCAAAGACAATCAGATATGAGATGCTTTTATTCAATTCAATTCAATTCAATAATAACTTTATTTCGGTCAATTTGACCTTAAAAGCACATATAAAATAATATGCAAATGATTAACTTTAAAATCAAGATAAATAAAAAAGGAAAGAAGATCGCGTACATACAATATAAAGGATTAGTTGAAGCTTACCCAGGTGTGACTTAGAGCAGTTTAAAATACAGTGCAATGTATGGTAGCGGCTCAATGAGTAGGCGGTCTAATTCATGTAGATTCCTTATCAGTCAGAGATGGGGACAATATTGATGATTCAAAGTGCGTGTGCAGAATATGTGAACCGGTCACCAGTCCAAATTTGAGAGATCAGAGCTTTATCTTCCCCGCTAAAAGCTGTCAATTCTCAGAAACAACAATCCAGTATGTCAATGAATTTGAAATATAAATAAGTTACATCATAAAATGGTCCTCAATTGAACAATAAAAACAGTCAATCCCTTTAAAATTCCTTCATTTGACAACTTTTGTGCATTAATGTAGACCATATTTATTAGATTGGTTTAAAAAATACTCTGCAAATGCACCACAAAGAAAATAAGAAACCTGCTACCGAATATACTATGGGGAGGCTACTGTTGTGTTTCAGTATCCTGAAAGCCTCAGAACAGCGCCTGGTACCTAGGTTTTTGCATATCTGGACCAGCCACTGTTTTCTCGCTTTGTGGTATTCGGGGCACCAGAAGAACACATGGAAATCTGATTCTGTGGAACAGTCACAGGCCGGGCACCTCAGAGTTTGCGAGCCCGCCCATTTATTTGTAAAGGAGCGGTGTGGCAAAACTCTGTATCTAAACTGCAGGTAAAGCTTTCTGGCAGTGATCCGGCTTAATGTCGTTCAGTGCCGGCTTTAAGCTATATAAATCCTTAGTGGCTCTAAGCTATACCAGTCCTTAGTTTCTAAAAAAAGCTGCAGTTATCTTGCCTACTAAAGGATTACTCGGGAGTTGAGCCCATTTAAACTCCCAATAACAGTCCTTTAGCTCTTTCCTGGAGATTGTGGCTCATGCCTCTTCTGAGTCAGCCAGAGATTACCCCGTCCCAGGTTCTCTGAAGTGTGTTGAATGTAAGAGAGCCAGGGTAGTTTGCCCGCCCCCAGTATGCTCATCACCTCTCTTAGTTCTTCCCTATATTCTAAGAGTTCTGGGGTAACCCACAGACATCACCAGAATAAAAGGGGTCTAAGATTGACTTCTTCAGCAATAGCCCTTACACCCAGGTCCAATCGGAGCGGCGTGAGTGGGGTGCTCCGTGGGAGGCCAAACAGTTGCCTGAGAAAGGTGTTTTCTATCTGCGTGGAACTGTCAGAACAACGATGGCCCCACATTTCTGCTCCATACAGCACCGCTCCTTGTAAATTTCTATTGCTGGGCTCACAGGTTTATGGCTGGATTTTAGAAAGACCTTTGTTATGTCCCTTGATGTTTGTGCTAGTTTCAAAGTTGATTTTTTAATTTGAGCCCCCCAGTCCATTGTTTCAGTGTTAGTTATGCCGAGATAATCAAAGGCAGATACTCTCTCTAGGGGTTTACCATTTAAACTTGGATTTAGTCGGGTACTTTTGGCTGAGTTAAACACCATGAATTTCGTTTTTTGAAGGTTAATCTCAAGCCCTCTTTCTTATTAAGTACCCTCTGTATCCCCATGGGCGATTTTGATAATAATAGGGTATCATCGGCAAACATCATAGCTGGAATTTTGTGTGATGCCAGCTTGGGGACATCCAGATCTTTCTCACTAACTAAAAAAATCAATGAACCCGTTTATAAACAGGCTGAAAAGAGTCGGGGCATGGACACATCTCTGACGGACACCTCTACCTACAGGAATGGGGGCTGTGAGTTTTCCTTCCTTGTCAAATCTAATTTGAGCATAATTTCCCTCATGTAACCTCTTCATGATTTGCCACAGGTATATCAGAACCCCCGTCTCACGGAGAAATGCCCACAGCTTGTCTCTTGGGACTAGGTCAAACGCAGATTCAGGACAACAAATATTAGATAGAGGCTGCCACCCTCCAAGCACATGATCTTACAGTGTAATATTTGTAGCCTAAGGATCTGATCCAGTGTGGACATTTTTTCTCTGAACCCTGCCTGGAGGGGACTAAGTATCTTATGCTCCTCCATCCAGCTCCGCAACCGGAACAGCAAAACCCACGCAAAGATTTTTTGGCTGATATCTATGAGGCTTATAGGCCTATAATTTGTGTGTAGCAGCGGGGAGCCCTTTTTATATATAGGAATTATTTTGGCTCTGGCCCAGCTAGCAGGAATCTTCATGCCTTGAAAAATGGCATTGAATAAAACCCAAAGGTATGGTGCACAAATAGTGGGTTCGCTGCGGGATAAATCCTCTGGGATCTTGTCTAATCCTGGCGCTTTGCCCGGTGCTACTTTGGAAAGAGCACCCATTATCTCTTTGAGTGTTATAGGCTGGGTGTCGTCCACTGTACACGGGCTGAACATAGATTCAATTGGGCAATCAACTGATAGGGAGCGACCTTTAGGGACTGAGTCGTCCACTGTCTTTGCCCTTGAGTAGAGGGACTCGAAATGGTCCTTCCACCCGTCTGCCTCTATGTTTGGCTCTATCGGGGATTTAGCCTCAGAGCTACCTGTATTAACCACCTTCCAAAAAGTCCTCATATCACAGGCGCCCAGGGAGCTTCTCAAGGTGTCCCACTTATCTCTTTCCGACTCTTTTTGCCTCAATGACACTGGTCTTATAGGCCGCTCTGTTTGTTTTATTTAAGGAACGGTCATTAGCCTTGATAGATGTAACCAAGGCTGTATTAGCATTCTGGCATTGGTCATTATACCAAGGGTGAGAAGGTTTCCTGTTGGGCTTGATGTTTTTCAAGGGAAAAAAAAGTCAACGGTGGTTGACGTTAACCTAGTATGATTCACGGCAACCATCTGTAGATCAATTCTGGTGCATTAGTGGGGAAAGATTTGGTTGCAGTCAAGAGGACCGGAATAATAGCTTCATACAGGGAGCCTTTCTTGTGACTGGTTTATATCTGCCCAACGTACTCTCTTCCTGCAGTTGGTGAGAGACAGCCTGTCATTGGTTGGGGCATGTGCCCTTATGGCACTCCCAGGGTTTAACTGGTATAGTTCTAGAACAAGGGCTTTATGGTCACTATCGTGCCGCGTCATGACCTTGAAGTCTAATACCCTGTGCCAAGATTTTGAGTCAATTAAAATGTAATCTAGTAAAGAGCCTCGCCCATTTCCAATGAAAGTAAATCTACTGGATGTGTCAGACTTTGTTCTTCCATTACATGCCCATAGAGAGTATTTTAGAGCGAGGCTATTCATCTGAGTCACCAAAGGGGATCCAGATTTTTACTGGTGGACAAAGAGTATCCGGGATGGCCCAATACTTATCTTCTTCACAGGGACTGTCCCTGGGCATGCCTTCTGGTGGCTCAAACTAGCAATTAAAGTCCCCTCCTATAATCACCATATGATTGTCTGGGATGGTGGCTAGGAAGAACATTAGTTCCTCAAGTGTTTTTGACTCCTGGCCCTGACTGGTCTTGGGCGGGAAGTGAAGGAAGACACACAGAATATCATTTGAAGATGTTTCTATCTGTTTGGCTATACAGCCTAAGTCAATGCCCACCCATTTACTTAATCCACCGAGGGTCTCCCTCTTCCACCTGAAACTGCAGGAATGTTATAGGTGGCGAATCCCATTTTTGAGACGTCCCCTCTTGCCCACGTCTCCTGGAACATACAAATTTCATATTGGTTAATAAAATAGCCCAGTTCGGGGTTATCTAGCTTGGTGTTTAGACCGGCTACATTCCAGGATAAGACTCGCAGCCTTGGACGATACGGAGAGTTGGTTTTTGAGACAAATGGAGGGGTAGGTGGGGACCAGGTCCCACAAAGTCCGGAATCAACTTTCATGACAGGCCCACTGGTCCATAGAGGGGATTGGTTGCTGGTCAAGATCATATTATGTCCCTCTTTTTTATTTCCTGAGGAGCCGCTCATGCTCCCATAGGTTTCTACTTCCCCTAGTATCGAGCATTGCCCTACATCCTCCTTGGGTTTAACGATTTCCACCTGAGACTCGCCCAGCTGTGCGTCAGGACCTATGGCCTGGATCTCGAGTCAATCTACTCCTTCTAGATTAGTAAATCTATTTGCTGTGGGAATATTGTAGATTGGTTGTCTAGGCCAATGGTGATCCAAAGCAGCTATTTTATAGCTTTGATTATGGGGTCTCCAACCCACTCAAATTGCCTTCTGTCTTGATGAGTACTCTCTGGGGGATAAAAGTAGCCCAATGTAAGGGCTCTAATAGTGCCCATTTGTTTCCCATCATCTCTATTTAATGTTTCTTGGGCGACGCAAGGGTTTCTAAAGTTTATCACTATACAGTCTCCTTGCTTGTCCTTGGGTCTCCATCCTGGCCAACCAACTCTACGTGTTATTAAGATTTCTCCTGCATCGTCATACCAGAAGTGTCTATGGTTGGCTAACCAGTGCCTGCATTTGTTTTTTTATTCCTGGTGCGATACGTTTTGGCCCACTCCAAGCTCGGGGATGCCTGCAAGAACAAAAACATGTGGAGTTGAAGCGGGTGGTAGATTTATAACTGGGAGGGGAGGGTTTTCTTTAATGGCTTCTCTGCGCTTGTTAGATTCTACCCCTATCCGTTGTTTGTTCGGCTGCCATTGCCTAATGGGTTGTTGGTGTGGAGGCGCTGGATATGCTCTGCTAGGGGTTGAGGAGGGTTGTCTCTCTGAAGTTGGTGCGTGAATAGTCGGGCGATCATTATGTATAAGGGACGGGGTGGCCCTAATGATGTTAGTAGCGGTCTGGTCTTTAGGTCAAATGTCAGGCCCAGCGTTCCCATATACTACCCTCCTATCACTTGTCCATTCGCTAAGCAGCGAGGTCAACTTGTCAACGCTTTCTACAAGTAATGTTAGCTCATCCTTTACTATGGCCTTTACTTGGATTTGCAGATCCACCACTAACTTGGTGACCCAAACTGGCTGTTCGATGACTGTTTCAATACTATTTGCTGTTCCTCCCATCCCAGTATTTCTATCATCTATCTTCTCTCCTGTAACTTTCTTCCTTCTTACCACTGTTTTTGCTTGTGTTTTGGGTCTCTCTTTTGTAGTGGGCTGTATGAGTGATTCCACCCTGGATTGTTAGAATTGATTGCTTCGACTATAGGTGTTTGGCCCCTGGAAGCATCATTTGGCAGGGCTCCTGAAGCTTGCGAGGTGTCTAGATCTACCAGAGGGAATTCCAGATTAGGAGTTAGTGATAATCATCTATATGTCTGCTCAATTTCGGTTGCCACCACTCCTAATGTCTTTTCTTGCATCCTATCTATAGCAGTCGGTTGGCTTTGGTTTTTGACTAAGGAGGTGCCTGTTGTTTCTTTTCGGCACACATACGTTTGCCCAATATCCTTCGATTTTGCAACTTATCTCATGTGCGAAGGATAATTTTGTTGGGACACTACTGGTTGACTCAGGATACGAGGTACAGGGAAAACAGATTGGAAAACAGCAAGCGCAAGATGCGAAGTGCAAGAGCGCAGAAAGCAAAGTGCAAGTGCGGGAGTGTAGGAAAATGCAGGCTTTAGTATGGATCTACACAGGATTGGCTGAAGTGCCAGATAAGAGTATCTATGGTAGAAAGGTCTGCCTACATACCAATCACTAAAGGCATTCAGTACTATAGTCAAATTAATTCAAATCAGATTTAAAATCTATAATCTTATAACATTAAGGACTTTGCCAGGAAGAGAATACACCAAAGCTCTGGTCGCTGCCGGGTGGCTGAAGATCTTAAATCCTTTGAGCGTCCTATATGGCTAACATACCAGAGAAACTAAAATATAGATCTGCAGTCAAATGCTTGCCTGTTAACTCTCAACATATATTTGAAAACAAATCATCATTTAACAGTTTCTTTTAGTCCACCCTGCAGAAGATTACTCCCTCTAATTGGGCAGTCTGTGCGTTTTTTGACAATAGTAGCGGGGTAATAGTCACACGGGCACATGACTGTAAGAACAGGAAATGGAGAATTAAGTGTTAAGTCTCACCGCCTTGCCCTCCAGATGTTTAAAAAACCTGTTGCATTGCCGGGGTCCATGAGTGTTGTGGCCCGATAGGACAGCCAAGAGGGCTGGCCCAGCCCAGCCTCTTTCAGTACCTGACGTGCGCAGACAGGCCTGCCCTTGGCCCGGGCACGCCCACGCGCGTCCGCCCTGTGGGAGTCCGCAAGGTTTGAATGCCACCTCCGGGCGGGAATCGCGTTGGTGGCGTCAGCGAGCCACAGGGAGCCTGGGACCTGTAGTCCTGGTCCTCTTCCCCCTCCTCACGAACAGCAGCAGCGGTGGCAGCAAGATGGGCTTCCCGTGCTGCGAGAGTCTGCAAAGGTTTAAATGACACCTTCGGGTGGAAATTGCATTGGTGGCATCAGTGAGCCACAAGGAGCCTGGGACCTGTAGTCCTGGGTCCTCTCCCTCCTCCTCACGAGCAGCAGCAGTGGCTGCAGCAAGTCGAGCTTTTAACAAAGTTCATTCCATCAGATATCTCCACCGTTCTCTACCCTTTAATCTATGCCTGCTCAGGACCATTTACTTTAAACAGTAGACACTATATCTCAGAATGGACAACTGCAGTACCCATCAAAGTGGGATTATGGACCAAAGAAATGCCATAAAGGGACCTGCAGAGAGATGAAAACCAAAATAGAGAGCATATCTCTCACACCTCTTAATCCATCAGATTGGTAAATGCTGCATCCCAGTACACTATAAACTGCATGCACCCCAGTCAGCATTCTTCATACACAAAATGGAAACACTTCCCACTTAGCATCAAAGCAAAGATAATACCCTTCCAACCACACATTCTACACATGGTGTAGTTTACTACTCATTTGACGATTGCAGTGATGGAAGAGAAACATCCCGGATACGTGAAAATCACTTAAAAAACACAAATCCTATCAGCCCCCATTTGTACAAGGGGATATCGTCCATACTCAAGCTCCCTCCTGGTCTACCCAAACATTGGAAAATCACATGACCGCCAATTTCCGTTTGATCCGTTCGCAAACAGTCAGCAACGGGCGAGAAGTACGAGTCCTACAAATTATTTGGAGAGTTCCCTCAGAAGCTCAGACCCGGGACATTAAAAGACGTTCACCTTAGTCTTTTGACCAATTCATCCGGAATCTTCGCCTCTTGAGCTGCCTAGGGGAATGCATTAGAGACACACTCCAGTTAAATCATCAGAGTTATTCCATCTACAAGACAGTATCAACTTGCCACATAGAAAATACAGAATTCCTGAGGAAGGCAAATCGCCGAAACGCGTTGAAGAGGAATTGGTTCTGTATTCCAAGAAATGACTGATCAATTTTATGTCATTTATTTGTAATTGTAATTTATAAATATTTGTACACGTTTACATGCAATATGATGCACTTTGCAGAGACCAAAAATATGTAATTAAAAAAAAAAGATATAAAAATGTGAACAAAAATTCTTTTGATATAATGATTAAAATTAAACAAAGAAATATATAATGAAAACATTTAGTAGTACCTGACTTTTTTGCTCAGCGTCTAACTTGTGTTGAAATATATGCACGTAACCCGGTGCGACTTCAATTTTTTCTAAAAAGTATAGTTTCCTTACCAGGGTTCATCCTGTGAGGTAGGGGCCCCATTCTTTCACACGTAGTTTACTACTCATGCAGGCAAGCAGCAAGTGCTCCAGTGCTCCACATGGGGTAGTGAGTCGTCCTAGATTAATATTACAATACAAATGTATTCAAGACAGCTCCATCCCCCTCATCTCATGTCTTTTTGGCTCCGTCGCTTTAGCTCCTGACTCCTTGCAGCAGACCATTTAGTTCATGTCTTCATGCGTCCATCCCTTCACCTCCTCTATTCTTGGCTCTTATTATCCTCATCCAACTGTTGAGTGATTTCCTCCTTATTTCCATCCATTCTGCTATTTCCATCTTGAATCATTCCCTTGAGTACTTGCCTTCTCACTTCTATTCCTTCAGCTCTTGTCTTCCTGTATCCCTTCCTCCAGCTCTACAGATTGATAGTTTGTGTAGTATGTTTCAGCTACAGTAGTGTTTAGTAGTAATGCTTTGTATTTTTCATCCTTTTATGCAGTTGTGGTGGATCAAGATACACAATTACAATGTTTGTGGTGTGCACCAAAATATTCTTAGTCCTACCCACAGTCATGCATTCTACCACCACATTGCCTTTTTACAATTCAATTTAACTCAAAGAAATGAGTGAACAGCCAAGAAAGTAGTTTGAGAGCCAATTCATTAAAATGTACTCTATGTTTAGGTCTCCAGCTGGTCATGGTGCATCATCATCTCATGCACCAGAAGGTGGTGCAGCTGCATCATTAATAGGAATGGGAGAAATTGCAAGTGCACTAGCTGGGCCTGCACCACTAGCAGTGTCTGAAGAAAGTTCAGAAACTGTAAGTTGTCACAGGATGAAGCTATTACAAATGACTGAAGGGAGTGCAGAAATTGTAAGTGCACCACTTGTCACGTCTGCTACCAATGGCTAAAGAAAGTGAAGAAACTACAAATGTGCAACTTAGACTTCATCACTGTTGTTGTGCTACTCTTTAACAATGGACAGTGCATACTGTAAGGCTTGTTGGCTCTTTGGAGATAGAAAACTGTCATCCTATCAGCAAGCATGGTCTATTTGTATAAAAGATAGGCGAGGCATGTAAAAAATTAAAGAACATGACATGATGCGTTCCCATTGGCTTGCACTGTACATGGAAAATAGAGGCACAATGAGAACATTGATACATAACTGGAATCCAACGACAAGGAACCGATGAACGTTTGGACACAAATTCTGAGCAGGATCATCAATGTTACACTCATGTTGACAACTCGCAATTTACCTTTCAGAGAACATAGAGAAATATTGGGAGAAAAAGATAGTGGGAACTTTATGACAGTCATTGAACTTTTGACTAAATATGATCTTGTTTTAAACCATCTAATACAAAAGAGGATAGAGTTAAATACTTGAGTCATGCTGTACAAAATGAGCTTATTGAAATGTTTTCAAATAAAGAAAATGAATTAGAAAGTGAAATACAAAATTCCCTATAATGGACACAACATTAAAGAAGATCAATTAAGCCTGATTCTCCGATATGTAACACTACTCCTTAATGATGAAGAAATTCCAAGCAAATTAAAAATTAATGAAAGCTTTGTTGGTTTCCATAAAATCACAGACCAAAAGTGCAGAGGGTTAGAAATACAACTTATAAACCTGATAGAGGAAAAAGGCTTAATGCTTAACCAATGTAGAGGTCAGGGAGGTGATGGTGCCAGCACAATGAGTGTTATACATAGTGGAGTGCAAACAAGAATATCAATCAATTAATCAAGGGGTTTGTAAATTGTAACTACTCACCCAAATAATCTCAAGGCGCTGGCGGGTGGGGAGGTGCACTGCTCCAGGGTGTTACGGTGCTTCGTCAAAGAGCCAGTTCTTGGGGGCCCTTCAGGAACTTGGCGCGCAAAGGTGTCTGTCGGAGGTGGAGAGGGAGGGTGTTTCATCATGCCTTTTTCCATGAGGAGGGAGAAGGAGCGTCCTCCTGTTCTGGTCTTCATGATGTGGGGTACCATTGCAAGAGAGAGCTGGGCTGAGCGGAGGGATCTTTGGGATGGGTGGAACAAGAGGCAGTGGTTCATGTAGGCTGATCCGGTGTTGTGGAGGGCTTTGTGGGCTTAGGTGATGGGCTTGAAGATGATTCTGTTCTTGACGGGGAGCCAGTGTATTGTCCGTAGGAGTGGTCTGATGAGGCAGTGGTGTGGTAGGTTGAGGACTAGTCTGGCAGTGGCATTCTGGATGTTCTGGAGTTTCTGGGTGAGGCTTTTGTTGATTCCGGCTTAGAGTGCACTGTCGCAGTGTAGTCTGGTGCTGATGGTTTTCCTGTGTTCAAGAGGAATCTATTTGAAGGTTTTCCGAGGAGGCAGGGGGAGTGGTAGCAGGAACAGGTGACAGCATTAATCTGGCGGTCCATTTTGTGTTCGAAGCCCTGGATGATTCCTAGGTTGCGTTCGTTGTCTGTTGGGGAGCGAGGGCTCCCAAGAGCGGGGGAGCACCAGGAGTTGTTGCAGGCGTCAGGGTGTGGGCCCATGATGAGTACTGAGTTTTGTACGTTTTGAGTTGTAGGCAGCTGTTCTTCATCCACAAGGTGACTGCTTCCATTCCTTCTTGAAAGTTTTGCTAGGAGATGTTGGGTTTGTTGGATATAGAGAGGATGAGTTGGGTGACGTCAGCGTACAATAGATTTTTTGAGTCCATGTTATCTGATGATGGGTTGGAGCGCGGAGTCAGTCCGGTTAATGGTATATGATTTTACTCACATTAAAAAGTTGTCTACTACTTAATGTACCTGTTACAATCTGGATCTACCCAATTAGTATAGAACTCAGGCTTCAACAGTACCCGATGGCTCACTGTTCTGACCAGGTTTTCTGCCCCTTTTTGAGTGAAGGTGACTTTAGCCTGCTATCATTCTAATAGGAGGATTAGAACCTCAGACCTGGCCTATTTACAAGGTGTCTGACATAATTCCCTTCCATTTTCTTTATTCTAGGGTCTATAAACATATGTTAAGGGATAGCTTCCTTAGTATTAGTATTAATTTGTCCTTTTGTAAGGTTGCTGGTATATTTCTAATGGAGTTATGCTTATTTCGGGCCTTGTAGGCCTCGAACGGGAGAGACTCCATCTTTCTTTCTGCCTCGGCTGCTTGAGATGTTTTTAGGTCAAATGTAATGTTTTAGTTATAAGATGTTGTTCGCTTGGAGAGAACCGGCTCAGGCTGGCCCTTATCGAAGGATTGTATTTTTCTTTGTGTCGAAGACATAACATCAGGCCGGCCGGCTGAGAACGTGTCCTTGGCACGGGGTGGTACAAGAATTTGGTGGGTGGCAGGTTACTGGCCGTAAATTTCCATGCATGAACAAGGTTCCATATTAGCGAAAGCACGGAGAGTTCAGGAGTCAGTTAGTAGACGGCATCTAGTCGTTAGCATTATTGCAGTTAATCAACTTAAGGCAGACAGTCGCCATTTTGAAGTCCGAGAAAGATCGAGGGCTGATACTCTCTCTCAGGAAGATTGAAGTTATTTTAGTTGGAGCAGCTGGTGAGCTTTGATACTAAGATCAGAGCATGCAGAGTGAAGCAGTTAGAGGAACGAATGAATACTAGAGTGGCAGAAACTGATTTATAAGATCGAAGTTGGAAGGTGAAGATAGTCCGTGGTCGAGAGGAGAGAGGAGTAGTGCAGAACAGCGAGAGTGCAGCAGATGAAACAGAGAATAAGAGGAAGGTTCCAGTGACTTGGAGGGGATCAGAGGTGACAGAGCATAGCGGTGCAGACGTGTATCCGTGACTGCAGGGGTGATCCTAAGATGAGCCAAGGCACAGACGAGAAGGGAACCCAGATGACAACTGAGTCCAGACTTCGTACTCATAAGGTGACGTCGACCCTTTCTTATTAGTGTGCACACACATTCTAATTCTTTCCTTCAGTCTATATGTTATATTGCAGTATTATATTGTTGTTATAATTTACTATTGTCTAATAAAGGGACCCCAGTTCTTAGTGAACTATTGTGTAACTGTTGTTTTCTTATAATAAAGTTAACCTTTCTTCTAGTCAGATGCTGTTATGTGAACGGATGCATCTCCCGTCCAGGTAAATGGTAACTGAGCAAGGGAGTAGAGGAGCACTTGAATTAGGAAATAACCTTTGCATATTGTAATTTGGCCATTTTTGTGTGAGAGGATCGACCTGTCTATCTATCACATAATCCATAATATTATATCCTTAGTAAATATTGGATAGAGAAACTTCCCAATACAGAGAACGAGAAAACTGAAGGTAGTCATAGGACAGTGATCGTCGTTATGTAGCGGTGTTAGTGAGAACATTGACCGTGGTCAATGTGTATACCCACAGGATTGTGGCTTGTGTATGTGTGGAAGAGTGAGAGCACTGGGGGGATACAGTGTTTATACCCACAGGATTGTGGCTTGTGCGAGCACTGATTGTGATCAGTGTGTAAGGGTAAGTAATCGGAACTGCCCCAGGGTAGTCTAGACTGGGCCTATGTTGCCGCGAGACTATAAGGTATGAGTGTGGTGTTTTAGAAGATCTGAGCTTGTATATTGCTAATTCCCCATCCTCAGGTAGGTACCCAGGTGCCTTTGGTAAGTAGGTCCTGAGGAGGGAGGTGGTTACGTTTCGGCTGGGTTGGTGGTGTCTTGGTGAGCTGATTCTATCTGGTCCGAAAATCCGGACGTTACATCTGGCGTTACAAACCGTTTACGTAAGCCTGTTAGCGCGGTGTTGTTTCTATCTTGTTGGTTTGCGCTTGGCGCGTACGGAGTACATTTTGTATATTATTTGTTTATAGTTGTATATATCTTTTTTTTTCTTTTGGCACGATGTTTTTGAGAAGGTCAAATTCTACTTTTAAGTTGCCTGTTGAAATTCCCGGCTGGGAATCAACGCCTTACGAGGCATTGGCCCGTGAGTGGGCCGACTCCACTGGTTTGAGTGAGAATTGGAGTTCTTGTTTGGAACTGGCAGATCCGACTAATGTTATTGCTTGTTTGCATAAAGCGCCGGTTGTGAAGGGTGATGAGCTTCCTATTTTGGGACGCAGACGTCGGATTGTTTTATCTGCGTTCAAGATTGTACATGAGAAATTTTTGAAATTGCAGAAAAAATATGTGGAGATGGAAGAGAAGTTTGTTGAAGTGCAGAATGCTCATACTCTTTTGAGATGTCAGAATAAATTGCTTGCTGACAAACTAGAGACTTATCAGACTATTGCAGAACGAGCTGCTGTTTGTATTGCTAAATACAAATATAAGAATCGTCGTGGTCGGGTTTGTAAACGGAAAGTGTGTCTGGTCGTGGCGAAAGCCGGACTGGATTGGAATCCTGATGAGTGGGATGGTAATATCTGGGACCCGAATGATTCTGGTTCCTCGGCTGAGGAGTCTGACAGATGCGAGTATTCTCGCACTGGACGTGACTGTAAATCTAATACTTTTGATAAACTTGATGGTTCCGGCGACCATGGTCGGTATTCGAAATCTGATGACGTTTCTCAATCTAAATGTCCCTCTACTTCTATTGATCTAGCTTCTTCAGATGCTCGTACTGAAATTTCTGCGCATCCGGTTTTTCGACGTAAGTTGCAGCAGGCTCCTGGTAATCCGAATGGTATTCCTTTGGATAGTTTAGAGGACTTTACTCAACAGGAAGTTAGTGGTATTTTGCAACGATTTCGACAACGGCAGGGTGAGGCCTTGCTTACATGGATGGTGCGTCTCCATGAATTGGGTGCTGCGGGCATCATGTTAGATGCGGGCGATGCTTTGAAATTTTGCTCTTTGAGTTCTGATTCTACTGTTCAAGATCATTTCCGAAATTATAATGGTGCTGGTCAAATTAGTTTGCTTCAGTTAGCGACTGATGGTTGTAATCACAAATACCCAACTGAATCTGATTGGCCTTTGAAAGACAAGCCATGGTACACTTTGCGTGATGCGGCACAAAGACTGAAAGAGGAGGTGATGAAAACCGCAATTTTTTTGAGTACATCTGACAGATTGTTGGATGGTTTGTTGGCATCTTCTGTGTAGAATCACATTATCCGTTCTTCCCCTGTTGCGTATAAACAAGTTATGATGACTTTGTTGATCAATCAGACTGGCAATGCGTTGTCTTTGGTGCTTGAATCCATACGTCAGCTTGGTGAATTGGGCGAATGGCTTAAACCTGAAAGACAATCCAGACCTGAAGGTCGTACTGCTGGAAATTATAAGTTTTCTAGTCGTTATATGTTTCTTGCTTTGCTGGTTGACGGTGTGAAGAGAGAAGACATTGATGGTGAACCTAATAATCGCTTGTGGGATTTGTTTCGCAAGCGTGGTTTGGATCGGAAGGAGGGTGCTCGACGTGTGCGAAAGAATGAATGCGATCGTGAATATTCTGATGACAGTGGGGATGATCGACGTCGTGATGATTTGGATCGGCGTGATAGACGACGGGATGAGCGTGATGCTTCCCCTCGGCATGAAAGAGAGAGGGGGAGAGAGGGGGAGAGAGGGGGAAAGAGAAAGGGAGAGAGATGACCGTGTTGAAAGCAGATACAGAGATGAAAGGGATCAGTCCCCCGAGATGAGGAGAAGGGAGGATCGACACAGATTTTCTGAATGAAATTCACAATACTATGCAGATGACAAAAATCCATTTTGTAATGGGGATTGATATGAACAGGACATTCTATCGTCCAAAAAATTTGAGAGCATTTACCCTGATTTGTCTTGGTTGTCAGAACGCAATAAAAATGACTAGGAAATAGGTCAAGCTCCAGTACGCAGTTGGGCTCACAAAGACAACAGACCCTATGTAGATATTGAAATTTTTTGGAGACATCGTAATATACAAAGGACCCGAGCATTGGTAGATACAGGAGCAGAGGCCACTCTAATTCATGGAAAATGAAAGAAATTTAAAGGACAATTTTTCACAATTACTGGTTTAGGTGGAAAGGAAACCCCCGCAGTACAAACAAATGTTGAAATGAAAATAGGTAGAATTCCCCGAAAAGAATATTCTGTTTTAGTTGTGCCACTTTTGGAATACATAATTGGAATTGATATCCTAAAAGGTATGACATTGCATTTAGATGATGGTTGTTATCAATTTGGAAGTAGAGGTTATATTTCATCCAGACCTGTACGAGTTGGTCGTCTGAGAATGCCTCCTATAAAAATTCCCCAGGCTACAAAAGTCGTTTCCCAAAAACAGTACCGTATTCCAGGTGGTCATGAAGAGATTAGTGCTACAATCCAGGATCTAGTGAATGCAGGAGTTATAACTCCGGTTACTTCTGCTTGGAATAATCCCGTTTGGCCTGTGCGCAAAAGTGATCATTCTTGGTGTATGACTGTTGATTACCGCGAACTAAATAAACATACACCCCCTTTGACTGTTGCAGTACCAGACATGATTACTTCAATTGAGAGAATTCAGAAGCATCCAGGAATTTGGTATGCGTCTATTGATATTGCTAATGCTTTCTTTTCAATCCCAATTGGCCCTGAGTGTCAGGAACAATTCAGTTTTACGTGGAATTGACGTCAAATGACGTTTAGAAGTCTTCCCCAAGGCTATGTACACAGTCCTACGATCTGTCACCGGCTGGTGGCGGAACATTTATCTGAAATACCCATAAACCCACAAATACAAATTTGTCATTATATTGACGACATTTTGATTCAAGGTGAAACACAGGATCAAGGTCAGACTCAGCTAGTTCAGGTTATCAATCATTTACGTGAAAAAGGTTGGGAAATCAATCCCGACAAGTTGCAAGGTCCGTCACAAAGTGTGAAATTTTTAGGCATCAATTGGCATAAAGGTAACAGAGAAGTGATTCCACAAGTGAAGCAGAAAATTCTTGATTTTGCGGTTCCTCAGAACCGAAGAGAAGCCCAGAAATGTATTGGTTTATTTGTTTTTGGGCGTCAACACATCCCACACTTGAGTCAGATATTAGCCCCTTTATACAGAGTCACTCGTAAATAGAATGTGTTTGAATGGAGTAAACCGCAGCAAGATGCGTTTGATTTGGCGAAAGAAGCAATTCAGTATGCTTTGGATTTGTGGCCCGTGCGTGAAGCTGATGTGGATCTAAATGTGTCTGTGCAAGGTCCTTATGCAAATTGGAGTTTGTGGCAAAAACAAGGCAGAAATAAAGTACCGCTAGGTTTCTGGACTAAAAAGTTACTGGATGCTGGTGACCGTTATACACCTTTTGAGAAACAGTTACTTGCATGTTATTGGGCTCTGGTGGATACCGAGCAATTGACTTTGGGACATGATGTGATGTTGAGACCTGAAATTCCTATCATGCAATGGGTTTTGAGTTCGCCGAAAACTCATCGAATTGGACATGCTCGAGAGGCGAGTGTGATTAAGTGGAAATGGTACATACAAGACAGGGCACGTGTGGGACCGAAAGGTGTTGCGACGTTACATGAGCAAGTGGCGCAGGCGCCATCGAATGACACTGGGAGTGATTGCTCCGTACCTATAGTGCAGGAATCCCCTGTTAAGTGGGGTAAGCCATTTGATGATCTGTCCGCGAAGGACAGAAACCATGTGTGGTTTACGGATGGTTCAGCGAGGTACATAGGAGAGAAGAGGCATTGGAAGGCAGTGTCCTATAATCCTATCACACAAAAATTGCTGAGTACAACTGGTGAAGGAAAAAGTTGTCAATTTGCTGAATTGTATGCTGTTTACCAAGTTTTAAAGCAGGAACTACCTGGTATGTGTCACATTTTTACTGATTCCTGGTCCACTACTAATGGACTGGCTGTTTGGTTACCAACATGGCATGCTCGTAATTGGGAAATGCATTCTAAGGAACTTTGGGGTAAAGAGTTATGGAAAGAAATTTGGGAACTGCTTCCGCAAAGTACTGTTACAATCTTTCATGTGGATGCTCATACACCGATAGACTCCCTTGACAAATTCTTTCACAACATTGCAGATGAGAAATCTAAAATTGCTGAGGCAGTGGTGGACATGCAGGATTCTGATTTGGCGGGATTGGCGAAATGGGCCCACCAGAAAGCAGGACATTTTGGAGAGAGAGCCACTAGCTGGTGGGCTGCTGATAGAGGAATTTATATTCCTTTAAATTTGATTAAAGATACTATACTGCATTCTCCTACCTGTCAACATTCTAGACAACGAAAAGTACCCCAAATTATTAGAGGACATTTACATCGAGGAAAATTACCTGCTCAAATTTGGCAGATTGATTATATTGGTCCACTCCCTATGAGTAAAAATTGCCAATATATTTGTACCATCGTTGACACATACAGGGGTCTTTTGGTGGCCTTTCCCTGTAAACGAGCTACCACACCATTAAAACATTGGAATTGATTATGCTGTATTATGGTGTCCCATTTCAGATTCAATCTGACAATGCATCACATTTCAAGGGAAGATTGGTGCAGGAATTTTGTGTGGATAACAACATTGAATGGGTGTTTCATATACCGTACTACCCACAGGCAGCAGGCCTTGTGGAGAGAATGAATGGTTTGCTAAAAGATCAATTGCCTAAATTAACTGATAATAAATATAAAAATTGGAGAGAATATTTGTTTCAGGCACTGTTGATTTTGAATAATCGTCCCTTTTTAAATGCTGAATCTCCATTAATGCGTTTATTTCCTCCAGCTGTTGATGCTAAACCAAACACAATTCAAAATACTGTAATGTATTGGGAGATTTCCCCTGGAGCCCTGGCTCCATGCAGAGCAACCCCAGGTCCCGCAGGCTTGGACCTGCATGCCATGAATGACATTATTGTAAAAAGCAGAGATCGGGTTATCATTGAGACTGGCATTGGTGTCTGTATACCAACTGGAAATTTTGGCCTGATAGCTCCTAGATCGGGCCTGGCTTTAAAAGGCATTCAAGTGCTTGGAGGAGTCATTGACAGTGATTATCAGGGAGAGATTAAGGTACTCCTGCTAAATAGCAGTGAGGTTGATTTACCAATTCAAAAGACTGATTGAATTGCTCAATTGCTAATCATGCCTGGTTTCAGTGGTGAGATTCAGAAAGGCACTGCCCCGACTTTGTTAACTGTTCGAGGACAAAAAGGTTTTGGCTCCACTGATAATCCAGGAGTGAGAGTGTGGGTGCAATCGCCTAAAAATCCCCCTGAACAAGCTGAAATAATTGCAACCGGTCATGATAATACAGTACTTGTCATGAGACCAGGGAAAGATAGCTGGGAAGCTGTCCCGGCTGACAAATGTTACTTACGAGAATGAATAATGCCTGTATTTGATTTTCTTTCAGATCATTCTCTGGACTGCTATATTGCAGTATTATATTGTTGTTATAATTTACTATTGTCTAATAAAGGGACCCCAGTTCTTAGTGAACTATTGTGTAACTGTTGTTTTCTTATAATAAAGTTAACCTTTCTTCTAGTCAGATGCTGTTATGTGAACGGATGCATCTCTCGTCCAGGTAAATGGTAACTGAGCAAGGGAGTAGAGGAGCACTTGAATAAGGAAATAACCTTTGCATATTGTAATTTGGCCATTTTTGTGTGAGAGGATCACCTGTCTATCTATCACATAATCCATAATATTATATCCTTAGTAAATATCGGATAGAGAAACTTCCCAATACAGAGAGAGAGAAAACTGAAGGTATTCATAGGACAGTGATCGTCGTTATGTAGCGGTGTTAGTGAGAACATTGACCGTGGTCAATGTGTATACCCACAGGATTGTGGCTTGTGTATGTGTGGAAGAGTGAGAGCACTGGGGGGATACAGTGTTTATACCCACAGGATTGTGGCTTGTGCGAGCACTGATTGTGATCAGTGTGTAAGGGTAAGAAATCGGAACTGCCCCAGGGTAGTCTAGTCTGGGCCTATGTTGCCACGAGACTATAAGGTATGAGTGTGGTGTTTTAGAAGATCTGAGCTTGTATATTGCTAATTCCCCATCCTCAGGTAGGTACCCAGGTGCCTTTGGTAAGTAGGTCCTGAGGAGGGAGGTGGTTACGTTTCGGCTGGGTTGGTGGTGTCTTGGTGAGCTGATTCTATCTGGTCCGAAAATCCAGTCGTTACACTCATGCATAAGGCTTTGCTCCTATGTGTGTTGGAGGTTTCTGCTCATTATGCTACGTTCATGACCTGCCCTCTCCACCGGGTCCAGTGAACGTAGCATAATGAGGAGAGAGTGGATGTCGTCAGTTGCAGCTAGAAGGGCGGTTTCGGTGCTGTGATTCTTCCTGAAGCCTTACTGGGAGGAGTTGAGGATGCTGTTTTCTTCTATGAAGGAGGCGAGTTGACTGTTGATGGCTTCTTCTATGACTTTTGCGGGGTACAGGAGTAAGGAGATTGGTCTGTAGTTCTTGAGGTCAGAGGGGTTCACTGAGGGTTTTTGCAGGAGAGGGTTGATCTCAGCGTGTTTCCAGTCATCTGGGAAGGATGCGGTCTTGAAGGAGTGGCTGATGATTCTTCCAAGATCGGGGGCAATGATGTCTGCAGCTCTGTGGTAGATGTGGTCGGGGCAGGGGTCTGTGGGAGCCCCAGAGTGGGTTGACTTCATAGTCTTCAGGGTGTCTCCAATGCTAAGGGCTATATTGCTGTCCAGTGTCGGCTGCATGTTGTAGGGTACAGTGGGTGTGGGTTCTGCATGGAGGTTGATGTCATCAAAATTGTCATTGATGGTGTTGATTTTGTGATGGAAGTAGGTGCTGAGTCTGTCGCTGAGGTCCTGGGAGGGTGGAGTGTTAGTAGCCTCACTGTTGGGTTGGGCAAATTCTTTGATGATGCCGAAGAGTTACTTGATGTTTTGTGCATGTGTGAAGATTCTGTCCTGGAGTGTTTTCTTCCTTGAGTGTCTGATGAGTCTGTGGTGGACGGTGGTGGCAGCTTTGAAGCTGTCAAAGTCTTCTGTGGTTTTGGAGTTCCTCCATAGCTTTTTGAGGAGTCTCGAAGTTCGTCTAGATACTTGAGTTCAATGGAGAACCAGCTGTCTTTCTTGGTATGAGGTTTGGATGTTTTCTTGAGGGGAGCGATGGTGTTGGCGCATACGGTGATCCATTTGTGTAGGGTACGGGCATCGGTGGTTGGGTTGTTGTCTGAGGTGGTGGGAGATGAGCTGCTGAGGGTGACGTTGAGCTAGTTGTCAGAGATCTTGTTCTAATTCCTGTGCTGGAGCTGGTGAGGATGTTTGCGGTGATGTTAGTTCAGAGGTGAGGCTCAAGGTGATCTAGATTTCTGCTGTGGATATGGGGTCAAGGGTGTGTCCTGCTGAGTGTGTTGGTTCTGGTAAGATCTGTTTGAGTCCGATGTTGTGGAGTTGGCTCAGGAGGGATGGTGGAGTTGGGGTCTTTTAGGTTATCGAGATGGAAGTTGAGGTCTCCCAGCAAGGTGTAGTCAGTGGAGGTGATGGCTTGCACGGTGATGATGTCGTGATGGAGTCGGAGAAAGGTGTGTGGGGTCCAGGGGATCTATAGATGAGGATGCCTTGGAGGGTGGTGGACGGGTTGGTCTGGATCTTGAAGTGGAGGTGCTCCATCAGGTCGGTGGGCCTGTTGGTGTGGGTGCTCCTGTGAAGGTTGGACTTGTGTGCGATGGCGATGCCTCCTTCGGGGCAGTTCTTCCGGGTGATCTTGTAGCCTTCGGGGAAGACAATCACATTGTCAGGTCCCAAGGGAGTGTTCATCCAGGTTTCGGTGAGGAAGGCGACATGGGGGGTGGTGTTGTCAGGGAGGCTTCTCAAAAAGGAGGAACCGGTAGCTTTTTACCCAGGTCCTGCACATGTACTCCCAACAAAGGTATGCAAAAAATTAATGTGCAGTTCCTAAAGTGAAGGAGGGTTTAGTTCTTCTACGGATTGCCCTCACACACCCCGGAGGATGTCATGCTTCATCATAGGGCTTTTGCTTCTCGTTAGGTCGGTGCTGCAATGCCCGACAGGCACCCTCGAAGGGACTCTTTGCGAAAATCTTTTCTAATGAAGCTGTTGGGTGTGTGAGGGTATTTGGCCAGGGTAGTGTGGTGAGTGAGTGATGTGATTTAAAATAGGTCTAGTCCTACCCTAAGTAATCATTTGTATTCTGTGGGTGCTCTAGCCTAGTTAAATTGAGTGAACCCTGTCTGGAGATAATGATCCTACAGAGGTCTTTTTAGTGTAAGTGGTCAACATGTTTCTTGCCTTACAGCCCCTAATGGGTGTAGCGGCAATTCATCAGGACCGGTGACTAAAAAGTAGAATAGAAGGTGCTCTTGACTCTTACACTACCTCAACACTGGTGCAGTCCATCATTGTAAAACCAGTGGTGCTTACTGGAGTTAGGGTGTTTAGCCTGAGGATTAGAGACTTGAAATAAAATAAAAACCAAACTGTTAGACCGAGGGTAGCCGGTCCCACATGGGATTCATCAAACTCCTGGTGAAAGTGATAGAAACGCCGCTATTGAAGTGCATAACAATATCATCATTTGAGGTTAAGGCAATCAGTAAGTGTACAATTATGCTCTCACAGGTGCCAGATCGCTATTAGGTGTCTTCTATCGAGAGCACATAAACCACTGAAGGGTGCACTAATTAAGTACCAAATAGGTTGGAAATGCAGGGCTAAAACGCCTGTAGTTGTCAAGTTTAGCATGAGAGGACAATTGTGCTCAGTTTTTTAAAGTTGGTGCCGGTAAAATTGGTGAGAGGTAAACTCTGCTGTACCGCCAAAACACAGTGTTCTCTATGAAAGGTTAATATGACTATTGACGATGCATGATGATAAAAAAGGTGTATATAAGTGGCATCACCACATGAGAACTGATGGGTGGTATTCGTCCCCATAATTTAGTGGCCAAAATTCAGTACATTCAATGTAAACAGTGACTAAAATCAGACGCTCGTGGTCTATAATAACCAGCACGAGTGTGACTGACCATGATATGGCGTGACGGGTTCGCAAGGTGTAAGCATTTTTCACCCAGAGCGATGAAGACATGCTACACACACACTCACCCCAGACTCAAAAGGACAATGCCGACGGGGTAGAGTAAGCAGAGCACTTCGTTGCTCAGTCCTATAGGGAAAACAAGAACAAGAGGCAAAATGTGCCAACCGTTTATACAAAAAGGGAACATGTACTCATTGTCTTACCATTGCGTTGTTAAAGTGACGTAAATACCAAAAGTAGATAGTGGCAAGTACTTACGATAGGGTGGCGTGGCAACTAAATATCGTCCTTCCCCTGCTCTATGCCCCATGAATCGGTCAATGAGGGCCGGGTCTATGTACAAATTCATCATTGCGTCTAACTTTATTAAACAACGTGGAGGTTCACCATGGGAATGCAAAAAGCAAATATTAAAAAGTAAAGAACTATGTTGGAGTATATACTGATGCACTGAGCGTATGAGCTAGAACAAGGTGATTATCACAGGTGAATGTTATGGGAATATGACTGTATCTGAGCGTGTAGACATTTTGTGCTGTTGAGGAGGTCTCGGATTTCCATGGGACGTCTGTGGAGGGAGTGGACATTGAGGAGTATGCATTGCAGGTATTGGGATCTGATGGGGTGGTTGCAGGAGGGGGAGGAGGATCCTGGGTGGTCTAGGGGTAGCTGAAGGAGTGGCAGCAGTTTTGGCAGGTGAAGGGTCCAAGTGTGTCGAGAGGAGAAGAGAGTTTGCAGTTGTTTTTCTTGTAGGCGTTGAGCTTGTAGAGAGCCAAGGAGCTGTAGTACAGGTGGGGTGGAGGATCAGGGTTTCTGGTGCTGGTGACGGTTGGATTGCGGACAGGCGCAGACGGGCTTGCCTTGCACAATGCAGCCTATGCACACTGTGCTGCTAATAATTTAAATTTAGTGTTGAATGATGCCTGCATGCACAGTCATGAAATTGAAGAATTTTCTAACATTCTCCAGAAAGTATATATATATTTCAATTAAAGCATCAAAAGGTGGGAGCTACTTACAATTACAAAATATAGCACAACTCATTAAAAGCAATGGAAGAGACTCTGTTCAACACTTTGGACATCTAGATATGACTCTCTGTTTGCTCTACACTATTTTATGGAAATTATGAAAACATTCACTACCACTTTACTGCAATCTAAAAAGGCTGATGAGTGCACAGAAGCTCAAGGTCTTAGGACGTGCATGGAGACTTATGAGTTTGTGTTAATGGTTGTAATCCAGTCTAGCAGGGACTATTGTGTCCAAACTGCTTCAATCAAAAGATCTAGACCTTTTGCAAGCAACAAATATGTTAAGTTGTGCAGCTAATTTGTTTACCAGTTTCTGATGACAGTTTGAAGAAGTTTGAAGAAGTAAAAAGCTTGGAGCAGCATGGAGAATTCAATTGCATTTTACATAAAAATGGACATAAAACTGGACACAAAGAAACACTTTGATGAACTCTTTGAAGACCAAATATGATGCCGAAATCCTCAGAGATAGTGAGGAGGAGATGTTTGAAGCAGCCAAAACCTGGCAGCTCAGTACGAAGGAGACTTGTGCCTAGAGTTTCCACAACAGCTCATCTAATTAAAAGCAGTGTTGAAAGAACACATACAACTTATCTCTGGTGGCACAATGAAGGATATGGCTGACCTTTTATTTTTGTTTTAGAAAAACATTGCAATTTTGCTCAGTTTATTGAATGTTCCAACAGCACTTAAACTTTTTCTTACAATTTCAGTTACAGTAGCCAGTGCAGAATGGTCATTTTCAAAGTTAAAATGGATCAAGAACTATCTTGGAAGCACAATGAAGGAGAAAAGGCTGACAGGACTTGCAACTTTAAGCCGTTATCAGGCGAACAAATTTAGTTGAAAGCGCTAATAAAAGAGTTTGCATGAAGAAAGGCAAAGAGGCAAACATTGTTTTGGTTAAGTTCATTTCTCCAATTCAGTGAAGCAAGCAGTAGTTCTCAGCCACCAGTCTAACTTGTCGGTAACCATTCCTGGTGTTAGCAGCTTTCAGCCTTGTGTCCACTTTTTCAGTATTGTTTTCTGTGGTACCAGTCTCCAAACTCTACAATTGTTCAGGCTCATTATCAGAGGCAGCAGCTCTTGTTTACCCCTGTGATGTGTTCCCCAGAACATAGCCGTTAAAGTCTCAGAGAGGTGGGCCGCAAGGTCCCCCTACCCATACAAAGTATCTTCGGTCCCCTGGGTGGGCTCCCTGGGACCTACAATGGTTCCGGGAAGAGAGGCCGCGTGACCCATCTCCCCATTCATAGTATATATGGCCCCGGGAGGGAGCTCCCCTCTCCTACATCAGAACAGCTCAGGGGGTGGGGTCCCCTGGCCTTATTGTTATTGAATGCGGCCTGGCTAGCATCTTGTTTTTTAGTTGTTTCTGATCTCGCAAGAGACTTGCAGGATCACATCATTTTTTTCTGATTTCTTTTCTTTTTTGACCCTAGGGGAGGTCCCTTTGGGCCCCCCTATGGGGCCTATGGGTCAGAGTATCCTTACTTTGCCCCCTTTTACTATTTTTCTTAAAGTTCAGAACAGGAGACTAAGGGACTCATTTTGAGGTCAGGCGGAATGCCATCTGACAACTTGTCAAAGGCTTTCCACCCGACATCAGAGGTTTCCGTCCATCCACCGTATACCGTATACAGGCGGCTGGAGAGAAACCCAAGGGGGAATTTCGCTCTACTTCCGATGGGCTCAGGGGGCATCCATTTAAAAATAGAGCACTCAGATTGCCCCAGGGAGCTTTAGTCCCTTTATTTGAAGGCAATGTATGTTGCTTCACCTTGATGAGGACACTGCACTAATCATTTTTTTTTTTTTACAGTAATTCTGTAGAGGCATTGTGTGCATCTTATGTGAGCACAGCTAGATCAATATACTTTAGATGATTACTTTCCATCAAGAACATACCCACTAGGATTCAATGTTCTGTTTGCCCTCCCACAGCTATGCAATTTTTTTATCTCTTGGGTAAAGCAGTTAGATTCTGGTTACAGGTGGTCAATTGCTACCAGGTGAAACTGTTTAAATTGTACTATACATCCTTGCTGCAGGAACTGAAGGCATTGCAGGATGTTGCTCTTTGTAGAGGGTACTGTGCTAATTATTTCATGGTTACCAACACCAGTAGTGAATAAGGTTGACACGTTACAAGATGGCCAACAGATGAGCAGGCTACTGTCGAGCCCTTGGCCCTTTCTTTAAGTTACTGACACTAATTGATATATGCGTGCTTTGGGTCAAACACTGGTTACCTGTGATCAAGACATCTGGTACACTGAAACATGTAGAGTGTTTTTGTTCTGCACCTTGCCTTTCTTTATGAGATAATAAAGGGGTATCTTTACACAGCAACTCCGGATTGTATGTTTCTATCGAAAGTGATCGAGAGAAATATATATATATATATAAACACAATGAGGTTCAAATAGCCAGAGCGCTCAGCAGCGGGTGCAGGCGTGAGGCCGAACCCATGGCCTGTATTAATTTTAGAAACAAGAATACGCCGCACTCAGGATTCTTCTATCTGATGTTTTAATTGACAAACAGAGCCAGTCTGTCACACCAACGCATTTCGGCCACGCAGGGCCTTGCCACCGTCAGCATGGCCCGGCATGTTATGACAGACTGCCTCTGTTTGTCAATTAAAACATCATAAAGAAGAATCCTGAGTGCGTCGTATTATTGTTCCTAAAAAAAAAATACATATATATCCAAAAAGAAACACGTGCTTCTTCAGCAACGCAGTACGGGCCACACCAACAATGCTTTAAAAGATTCTTTATTTGAAGACAGACATTACGCGTTTTGAGTCCTGAGACTCTTAATCATATGCCATTTGCTGTGATGTCAGTGGGTTCGTTTGATTTTAAATAACGTAGTTCATAAGACATTGAAAAGGGACAACCATCCATTCTTCCAGTTTAAATATATAGCAAAGACCTTTGTCACTACTCGTGTAGGTAAAGATACAAGCCACTCCAGACTAGCATATTGTAACCAATTCTTTATTTCGGCTGAGGAACCAAACCAATAATGCGTTTCAACCACTACAAGTCTTGGTCACATATATATTTTCACACAGTGGTGATTGCCACAATGTAGTTATGTTTGAGCCGCATATTCCATTGAAAACGCATTTTTTGATTTGCTTATATTTTTTGACCCCATGAATGAATTTTCATGAAACTTGCCATATTACTAAGTTAGCCAGCTATGTTTTGGCCTGCCAGGCTTTAAGAAGATCTGTCCAGGGAAAAATAGTTAAGGGGGTTGGAGAGTTGAAAAAGTGTATAATTTGCTCCCATAGGCAATTTTGCTGAAAGAAAGAGCAATACATGGCAAACTAATTTACAGCAAGCTTGGCATGCAAGGGAAACTTTACAAAGAAAACATGCTTATTTTGATTTTGTCTATATCCATTTAGTATTTTTCTGGATAATTGCCTTTAAAAAATGTGCCGGCAGGATTTAAAGGGTTAACACTTTTCTATACCCTTTTAGTTGAAAAGCCACTTACTAATTTGCTTATAACGTTGTCACTGTTTGATGAATATGCCTGATTTTTGGCAGGTACTTTGAACGTTTGGCAAGAGATCTTTAAGATTTTTGCATATTCATGAGGAGTGAACCTACTTAAAAAGAGGGGTACACAAATATTTGTTTGCTAATATTACTAATAAATTCTGATTTGCTGCTGACTTTATTACCGACTGATATGTTGCAAGAGCTGCCCAATGAGTGACTTCTTATCCAATTCCAACTGAGGGCACGGACTGTGGCATAAAAGATTAGTCAGTTGACAGCATGGGCTCATGATGGGCAGAACACAGGACAATGTCACGCCGATCTATGGCCCATCAGAGGCTGGAGAAAGATGGCTGGGCCCCCTCTGAACTATGAATTGTGGGTGGGCTGTTATCTTGCAGATATTTGACGAACATTTTATGAAAGCACTGTAAAACCTTTTAAAATCCAATCAGCCCTTTTTATAAAGGCCCCTGTTTATAGAACGACAAAGAAATTAGATGATATAGCAAGGTGCACTCTTTAATCCAATGGTGAAGAAGAAAGCTAATCACCCCAAAGGAATCAAGTTCTAGTGGAAATTGATGTCTTTATAAAAGAGGTTGAACCTTCATTTTGTTTGAAGGCAAGGTAATCTTCATGACTCTGGGGGCAAAGGGAAGAGACCCAGAGATTCCCCTGCAGGACAAACAGGGACTGAGAGCAAAGAGACTAAATGTTAACATTAGCAAAATATAACACCTTTTCCCCTGGCCTCAGGTGAATACGTTGGTGATATTGTGAAGAAATCGAGCAATTTACCTGGAGTGACCTTGTGAACAGGTGTTGAAGTGGGTCCACAATGGGTTATACAGGTATCCTCGGTTCAAAAGAGCTCTGTATGTCATTGGCATGGGGGCATGTTACCTGATAAGTGCATTTCAGCATCTTGGTTCAGTCAGCAATCACCACAAACCTTGATTTACCTGCCATCTTTTTCTGGAAAACTGTGTTAGTCGCCTGAATCTTTTCCCTCACAAGTACAGACGTGCTTGGTTCTTGTTTTCTCTTCTATGATCCCTGTGATAGAGCAACACGTTATTCTGAAATGTGTAGGTGTGCATCATAATCACCGTTAGTCCGCACCCATATGTAATCCGGATTGAATGTAACACTTAACCGTTAAAAAATGTAAAAGTAATAATGAATTGTGTATGTGTATTGTTAGAAAATTAGCTCATGATAATTGAAAATGTAATCGACATATAAATTGTGACAGTCTGTTGCTAGTGCTCCATGAATTCATTTGTGTGTAATGTAGTTAGTAGAATAAAAGTTTGCACGTGTAGGAATGAATAGAGTGCTTTAACCATGAGAAATACAATGTTTAGAAATGTAAAACTATTAACATCGCGTAAGGTTAAACGTGTAGAGGCCTGTATTAAATGAATGTTCACGTTTTGCTATGAAAGGCCTGTTTGGGGTTGCTTATGTTAGCAGAGTCGAGAAGGCATGAACCTTGGGAAGGCTTTCAATAGAATGTAGTCAGCAGGATTTCACGTTCAAGGTTGTTCTCTTCTTATGTTTTCATTGTAGATGCAAGGACATTTTCCTCGTTAGCTGGGCAGATGCTCATTGTTTTAAGAGTTAGGTGTGGAGGAGACCTGTTACAATGTTACATTGGAATTTCGATAATTGGGAAGCTCGATGGAGAAGCCTGGGACCCAAGGACAACTCAACCGTTTTTGGAAGAAGAGCAAGTTGTGGAAAATCACCTGCTGAAGATGTGCGTCCAGAGGAGGTGTGTCGTCTTGTTTTAAGAGTTGTGCATTTTGTATTAGGGTCGGTGCCCATAGGTATGAGAGACATATGAGGCATGTGAGGGAGAAGAGGCAGACGAGGCAGAGAGGGTCGAGAAGAGTAGAGAGCCATTAGAAGGGTAAGAGAAGGGTTTGATTCTAGGAATGAAGACTTAGACAGATTGGCTTGTTTTCCAGTGTGAATGCACTTCTGAGGAAGTCTTCACAAGATGACACCTCTTCTGAATTGACTAGGAGAATGTTATCTAGGGATGTCACCTTAGAGTTAGAGTAGGGACAGAATTAACCAAATTATTTTTTTCTGTAATCTGATGAAGACCAAGCTGTATATTGGATCAATTGTCGCTTGTTTAAACTTTCTAGAATTGCTTATTCTTTTTACTTTGCATCGAATTAGGTTAATCAGGAGAATTAATTTTGTATTAGTGCCTATGTCTTTTTTTAACCTCGTAATGAGGTACTTGTACGTTCAGTTGTTTTTGGCTTTGTAATAAAACCTTTAAAAATGAGATAGAGTCAGTGATTATTCCGAGTCTATATTGATTTGTCTGATTGATGAAAGTGGCTTTATTGTTTTTCTCCCTTTTACACTTCTTAGCAGATAAAAAAGATCCAGTTGACCGGAGATCCTTATAATTGGTAAGATCTGGTAAAATAGAGATATGGATCGGGCGTAATCATCTGCATTATTTCCATTCCCATATGAAGCAAAAGAGAGCGGTAGTAGTGAAAAAAAATTGCACCTCATACTCAAAGTGTACTATTTAGTGGGCATACAATAGTCACTCAGTATATGTGATACATTATTCAATGAGATGGTGCTTTAAAGGTAGTCCCACACCCTACTACCAAAGGTGTGAGTACACATTAGACCAAGGGCCCAATGTGCTAATATAGCACAAAGGAATACCACATCACTCCATGCAAAGTGTTCAAGAAACAAACAACATCCAAACAGTAAGGATTTGTCTTGACAAAATAAGTTTTCTTTAATGTAGAAGTTTTCTTTAATGTCAAAAAACGTCATTCGAGAATTGACAACTTGAGCATTGTGAGACCGTCATGGGAAGTGCCTCTTCTAAATGGAACAATATTTTGCTTTTCTTTCCCGAAACCAACAAGTTAAAAAAAATCCAAGCCTTGAAAAAGGCACCGTGTGACGAAACACATGTTGGCTGTTATCAGTGTATTGAAAACTGGATGGAAATGACCTGTGGAACAAGATTTTATTGAGAAATACTGCTATATTCTTTCATTTCCTTTTACAATATATTGCTTTAGCCTGCACAATTACTCTTTTAAATACAACCACCATGTCTTGCTTGTCCCTCTGTTTCCTCCCTTACGTCTTTCTACGACAATGTTCTTCATGTCTAGTTACAGTAGTTCTTTCATGCAAGAAATTACATAATGTTTATATAATGGTCTTTCTACTTTTTCTGGCTGATTTTGCTGGCTTCAGAAAAATTACTGCATAAAAATAACAATTTACCTTTTCTTTCCGCCTTAACCATGTATTGTGAATTTCTTTCACATAATTGGTTTAGTTACCTATCCTGTAAGGCAATGATGTACAGGTATTTGAAAATCAGGCTCATACATAATTGAACTCCTGTTGCATTTACAAATGTATTACCAAAGTATATTCAATAAACCAAATGTTGATATACTTGTTAATTCTCTGTCTAGCTCAACATGGAATGGTTTTATTTGGGCTCAAAACAGAACTATTCAAGTTCTGCGAGAACCATTTAAAGAAAATTGAAGTGTGTTTAAGCATCCCAAACACATATATGATAATGGACTGAGACATGAATCTTTGTGACATGCAATCTAATATAACTAACCAGTTTCTCCAATATTCTAAAGTAGGAATATCAAGGGCAAAAATATTGTGTGGGCAGAATATTGTGTCAAAAATATTAAGGCTCAAAATATTGACTTTTGATGCCTACCCATATCTACAAGGTAACGTAAAGTCACCCTGCGTGTCTTTTCCTGGCATTGTAAACATGGGCCAATTTCACGCATTACATGAAAGGGGCATTCCACCTGTGTTGCTGTGGGTGTTCCCAAGCAACTTCCATGGAACCTGACACATTCCCAGATGTACACAGTGTTGTAAACCTGGGAATGCATCAGAATCAGTGGGAGTGGCGCAACGCGGAAAAATACCTGTATTTCTCCTCGTTTCTTGCTCCTTATATGTGTGTTGCATTCTGCAGCACATAGAGAAGGAGCAGAACATCATTAACGATTGTTTTTGTGCAGGAAGATGTCCCTTCCTGCTCAACATCAATCCTTCCTGCAACGCAGGTACCCTTCCCCATGGCACAAGGGTGTCTGCGCTGGCACACGGCTGCTGTTTTTGCGTCTGTGCAATGGAGAAGGACTGAACTGCACCATATCCTGTACATATGGCGCATTCCTGACCTTTTATTTTGACGCATGACAGCACAGCAGGAAGGCTTACTACGCTACCGTGCATCAAAATATAGTGAATGAGGCCCGAGACGGTATGTGAAAATAGGTAAGTATAGATTTACTATATTTAACTCCACATTTACATACTTTGAAGATATATATCGTCATGGTACATAAATGTGGAGTTAAGTATAGTAAAACTTTGCATAACCATAAAAACGTATTCGTGTTCTTGCTATTATTGACACAATATTTTGACCAGATGATATTTTGGCCTCGTTATTGTAGAATGTGGCATTCAAGAAAAATGTGATGTGAATTTTTCATTACATCTGAATTTTGTTCCTTGCTGGGTAAAAGACTGTTTAAAATATATATTTAATAACACCCTAGTGGTATAGAGAGGTCAGTGAATTTAGTTTAATAACATGCACTTAGAAAATCTGACATGCACAATTGTTTGTTTCGAAGTCTGTGCTGTTAGCAGTTATAGTATGTTGACAGGATCTACGATAATCTTTAAAGTTGTTTATGAAATAAAATGTATTTTCCTGACATTAGCAAAGTGAACAAACCTGACTATGTCGACCTGCACTTAATGTAGCTTGGGGCCAATTTTGTGTCATAATAACTTTCTAGTGGGTCGTGATAACTGGCATTACAAAAAGCTAGAACATTGTTTATATGTGTAAATGAATGATTTCTCCAGAGATATTAGAGCAAATAGACAAGCTATATTTTATTCATATGGATAATTAGATTTTGTCATTGATATTTTCATCTTTGTCGGCCTCGCCCACCACCTCCCAGCGCCTCTCACTCCTCCTAGGACCTATTTAATGGAGGTCGCAGCATGTCTGTGCAGCGGATGCGCGCAGCTGGCGTGCCAAAGGCCTATCTGTGCCTTTCCGTATCTGGACCTCACATGGTGCAAGCAACCCAGGCTCTCCTCTACTTGCAGATACATTGCTGCCAAGCTCCGAGCCCTGGACCCCAGACTCCGCAACAACAACTACTGTTGCACCTCTCCACTGTTAATGGTAGGACCTTTTTTTTGCCAGCACTGCCTCTTCTCCTGCAACACTGGAGTAAACGCACACACGACAACCACCACCACTATGACCAAGACCACTTCAGAACAACTCAACTTCCTCCTGCTCAACGCACCATCACTGCAAGCATGCCACCAAGATCTGGGTCACCATTTCCTCCCTCACCCCCAACGTCATCCTCCTCACCAAGACCTGTCTCAACCTCACACCAGCACCCGACGTCTCCTCATCAATGCCCGATGGCTGCGAGATAGCACACCTAGACCGTATCAACAGACACAGAGGTGGAATTGCCATCATCCACAAAGAAACCATCCACTGCACCACCCCCGCAGACGACACCACCCCAATCAGGGAGCAGCTCAACTTCCAACTCCAAACCAATGGCAAAATCACCATCAGAGGTACCCTCGGCTACAGATCTCCAGGGCCTCGCCCCAGCTTCTGCGATGTCATCCTTGAATTCATCCCCGACTTGCCATTGACTCCAAACACTGCATCTTCTTTGGAGACCTCAACTTTCACTACGGCAACCTTAACAACACTAATACCGCCAACCTTCTCGAAAACATGAACACCATCGGCCTCATCCAACTTGTCACCAACCCCATACACACCACAGGACAGGCACTAGACCCCATCTTCATGGCCAGGGACAGAGTCAAGTACAGCCATGTCACCGAGCTTGCCGGACAGACCACACCATCTTCCACTTCCCCATCACAGGATCCCTGACACCACCACCAAGGTGCTTGCCACCTCACTCCACAGATAGTACAAAGTATTGGCGAGCCCGTGGACAGACGTCCTCAACACCTCTCATCTTGACACCTCAGCCAACCTAGAACAGTAGACCAGGTTGTCAAGAACTTCTCAGTCTGGATCCCTGATTGCGCTTACAGAGTCTCCCTGTCAAGTCCACCAAGCTCAAGAGATCCTCCAAACAGACCAGTTGGTACACCACTGAACTGAGAACCACAAAATATAGCTGCAAGCGACTGGAAAGGAAATGGCACAGCAGCATGCAACCGACAGACTGAGCCACATTCAAGACATCTTTCAACCAATACCACCAACTTCTGAAAGAGACAAAAAGGAGCCCCTTTGCAGACGACATCGAAGCCAGTTCTCATCATAGCAAAGAACTCTTCAACATCGTCAGAGTTCTCCAACCCCTCAGCCACCAAAAACATCATCTTCCCAGGAGCTCGACACCCTGGCAGACTTCTTCCACAATAAGGTCTCCACCATGTACAAAAAGTTTGAACCTCAGCCCACCACCACCAATATCCTCAGCCTCCTTACTCCCACAGATGCCACCTGAAGACACATGGGAGCAGCTCCCCGCTCAAAGCAGTAGAGCCATCCACAACTCTGTCCACTCAAGCGCACCAACGGACACCTGCCCCAACCACATCTTCAACCTCAGGAGCAAAATCATCAGCAGCAAGTTCACCCCCATCTTCAATGCATCTATCTCCACAACCACTTTCCTGAAGAATGTAAACACGCAGAGGTCAAACCCTTTCTCAATAAGCCATCCACCAATTCCAGTGACCCAAGAGCCACCGTCCCATCTCTCTGCTCCCATTTCCTGCCGAAGTCCTCAAAAAGGCAATCAACTGCAAACTCAGGGAACACCTGGATAACAACAAATATATGGACACCTCCCAATCTGGCTTCCACACCAACCACAGCATCAAAACAGCCCTGACTGCTGCCACAGATGACATCAGATCCCTCCTTGACCAGGGAGAAATGGCGGCCCTGATCCTCCTTGACCTCTTAACAGCTTTTGATACCATATCCCATACCACCCTTATCAAGAGGCTTCACCACATTGGAATCTAAGGAGACACCCTCAAATGGATTACATCCTTCCTCACCAGAAGAACCCAGAGAATCTGCCTACCGCCTTTCACCTCGGAACCTAAGAGCACACCTACTGCATCCTTCGAGGCTCGTACCTCAGCCCTACAATGTTCAACCCTTTATGACTTCTTGGCCAACTTCATCAGAAACCCACGGACTAGACGTCATATCCTACACAGATGACACCCAGCTCATCTTCTAGCTATCAGAAGACCCTTTACCACAATGGCCAACTTCCGCAGGTGCATGACGAGCGTCACTGACTTGATGAAGGATGTCTACCAAAATACAACACAGACAAAACGGAAGTGCTCATCTTTGGGAACAACTTCCGCCCCGTGGAGCGCTATCTGGTGGCCATCAGAACTAAAACTCTCACCAATTCCGACACATTATGCCCCCAACCTTGGCATTATCCTGGACAACAAGCTCACCATGAAAACAAGATCCATGCAATCTCCTCCTCCTGCTTTCTTACTCTTCTCACGGTTTGTGCAATTGTCAAATGGCTCCACTTCAACACTAGATGTACTGTCACTCAAGCCCTAGTCACCAGTCAGCTGGACTTCGGCAGTGCACTCTATGTAGGAATCACCTCACACCTCCTGAAGAGACTGCAAACTATACAGAATTCATCAGCCAGGCTCATCCTCCACTTCCCTAAGCAAACCCGCATCACCTCCCACCTCAGGAAGCTCCACAAGCTCCCAATCAGAAGAGATGTCAGTTCAAGATTCTAACCCACAGCTACAAAGCCCTACACAACCATCGACCAGTTCAATCACCGCCACTCACCAGAATATAGAGGCATTTCATTATATGTTGGAGGTTTCAAATCGAAATATACCAGATTTGGGTTAAAGTAGTAGGTGGTGAGCCAGGCAGCCGGGAGCTGGGGATCCCCTACATGTGCTTCGCAGGGGAGCCCCTTCAAGTTTTGTTACGCCACTGGATTCTGGGTAAAACATCCTGATGAGAGCCATGCAAGTCATCCTGTCCTATATTCCCCTAGGTGTCTAGATTTACAAAATATACAGGTTTGCTAGGATTTCCTAGGTGGCGGATGGGCTACGGCACAAACTCCACAGCTACCCACTTTGCAAAACACAGGACAGTTTTAAGTGGAAAAATGTAATGTATCCATGTTGCATTTTGGGCTGTTTCCTGTCATGGACACTAGGCCTACCGTCACAAGTCAGGCACCATTTTTTATAAAGAAGACTTGTGTGAGCATAGAATTGTAGGATATTCATTATTATCAATTGGAGTTTGCTGTATTTGTGTCTTCCAAATGTAAGCCTGTGGTAGAAGAAAGAACACATTTTGAAATATACCCTCTAAATCATATGCGTGTATGGGTACCGACAAATTCAGAGATGTACAAATAGCGACTTCTCCTAAACTGCATATCTTATGTCCATTTCAGAAATACAAAATTTACCTTGTTACCTATTTTTCACTCTACATATTTCACCATATGAATTGGTCTGTACTTAGTACACAACGAAAACTCATTGTAATGTGCAGATCAGTTGTTGGCTCTGGGTACCTTAGGTTCCTGGAGAATCTACAAACCCTATATATCCCCACAACTAAAAAGGTCTAGCAAACGTTATGGTACATTGCTTTTGTAAATCGGCTGCATGACAACATTTTTGAGATGAAAACTGTTAGAAATGGGGTCTCTAGTTGGCAGTGATTTGCATCATGTCCAAGTAGGGACCCTCACATTAGTCAGGGTGGGATTCACATGACTAAGATAACCCCTGCTCAACCACTTGTTAGCTTGCCCCAAGCAGTCAGGCTTATCTCAGAGGCAATGTGCAAAGCATTTGTGTACACACACACTCACACACGTACACACACACACAGTAAGATAGTGAAAACACTGCAAAAGGAGTCCACACGAGTTTAGAATGGTAACCAATATTTATCTCAACAAAATAACACTAAAACAACAAAAATCCAACATACACAAGTTAAATTATCACTTTTAAAAGATTAAGCAAGTTTAGTCCATAGAAATCAATGGATGCGTTCGTTTCAACACAAAGTACCTTAGATGTGTCAAAAATCAAAGACGAGGCAAGGCGCAGGGGTGGTGAGGCTCCAGAAAAAAACCAAGAGATGCGTTGGTTCCTTACTACACAAGGGAGGTCATGCATCAGTTACCTACTGGCAGGCGAAGTGATGCATTTGTTTCTGGATGTGCGGCCTCGGTTCCTTACTGCTGTGTAGTGTAGATGAAAAATTGGCGCCTAGGGCCGATGCATCCTGATCTGCTGCTTCGATATGACGGCAGCGAAGCAGGCGCCTCGCAGATTCCACAGCGGCCAAGCAGGTGCTGCGCTGGAGTTGGAGCGTCTGTCACAGACATCGGTAGGATGGTGCTCGAAACTCAAAATGCAGTAATTTTTCTGATGCGCTACGATGGCAAGCTGGGACATGTGGTGAGAGCCGTGGTTGAAGCATATAGCGGAAACCGTGCTTCGGGGCAGGCCGCGGTGATGTGTCAATCTTTTGCAATGGTACATTGTGAAAACAGGTGCTGGGAATCAATGCAGGGATTTTCTCCTTAAGATTACCAGGTTACACATCCAAGGGCCAAGGAACTGGATTTGGCACCGCTTGGCAAGTAACGACTTTCTGCCTTTGAAGTAGGCAAACTTCAAAGGAAAGTCTTTGCAGTGCAGAAGACCATGACTTTCCATGACCTGACTCCAGACACACTTCAGGGGGGTGGAGACAGCTTTGTGTGAGAACAGGCACAGCCCTATTCAAGTGTCCTTGGCAACTCCTCCCACCACTCTAGCTCAGGAAGACCGATCAGCCTGGTGATGGGCCATCAGGATATGCAGGGCACACCTCAGCTCCCTTTGTATGAGTGTCGAAAGTGAATGCACAAGAGTCCAACAGTCAGCCAGTCCAGATGTATATTCTACAGACAGGAAGAGGCATAAAATGGTTAAGCAAGGACATGCCTTCTTTCTAAAAGTGGCATTTTCAAACACGCAATTTAAAAAACAAAAGATGTATTTTTAAATTGTGAGTTCAGAGACTCCAAACTCCAAATTTCTATCTGTTAACTATGAAAAATTACACTTAAAAGATATTTCAAGGCAATCCCCATTTTAACCTATGAGAGAGATAGACCTTGCACTAGTGAAACACCAAATCAGCAGTCTTTCACATGAAGATATGTAAAACACACCAGCACATGTCCTACCTTTTAAATACACTGTACCCTGTCCATGGGGCTGCCTTGGGATTACCTTAGGGGTGCCTTTCATGAACTAAAAGGGAATGTTTGGGCCTGGCAAGTGGGGGCACTTGCAAGGTCAAAATAGCAGTTTAAAACTTCACTCACAGACACTGCAGTGGCAGGTCTGAGACATGTTTGCAGGGCTACTCATGTGGGTGGCAAAATCAGTGCTGCATGCCCATTAGTAAAAGAAACAAGTGATGGACGGGATGCTGGACAATGCAAACATTCACCTCCAGTCACAAGGATCTGGGTTTAATCCATCATTCTTTTGCTCACCACACCCCCCCAGTTTGGACCCATTAGTAGCATTTGATTTACAGGCCCTTGGCACCTCTGGTGCACGGTACTAGGGACTTATTGGTAAATCAAATATGCCAATCATTGAGAAATCAATTGATATCATGTTTTAAACTGAAAGCACTTGCACGTTAATACTGATCTGCAGTGGTAAAGTGCCCAGAGTCCTAAAGCCAGAAAAACAAATTTCAGCACAGGATCAAAAATAGGAGGTCAGAAGCTTAAAGATAGAGGAAGCCACACCAAGAGCTGACAGGTCTAACAAAAACATTATCACAATTGGCTGCTTTTCCTACTTGTTTTCAATATTTCTTTATTTCTACAGTTGGGTTCTTTGTAAAATCTTGAGGGTTCTACACACACAACCCCTTGCTGAATTTGGAATTTTGTCTTCTTTTAAGAAATAAATAGCTTTCCTGGATCACCCATGGGTTTCACGCTGGTTTGCACCACAAACTTGAAGTAGGTTGAAAACACAAAGATAGGAAAAATGGGCTACCTCTTTGTAAAATGCCAAAACTGGTAAAACATCTCTTTTTTTGATTCAGCTGTGAATGTTCCTGAAAGCTGGGAAGATGGTGACTTTAGCACATCAACCCATTCGTTGATGCCATTTTACTAGGAAAAACCACACTATTAACCTGAGCACTTTTTCCTATTTTCCCACAAAACTCACAATTTAGCTATATTTTGGCAATTTTCATAGTCCCCTCCAGGGGAATCAACAAGCCCTGGGTACCTTTGGAATCCCCCAAGGATGTTGCAAAAAAAGGAAACAAATTAGGCATGAATAGATTATGTGGAAAAAAAGTTATGGAGGCCTAAGCTCTAACAACCTCAATTAGCCCAAGAGGTGCTCAACAATGAAGGGCGGGGGGGGGGGGGGTCGGGGGGGGGGGGGGGATAGGCCTAGCAGCGAATGGATTACAGCTGGCTAAGTTATGAAACTTTGCAGTTTTAAACGTTGGGCCATGATTCTAAAAAGCACTGCACTAGACTTATCCGCTCTGGTCAGCCTGCTCCTCCACACAGGAATTCTTGAGCAAAACTGGGGCCATTCTGTTATATCTGATCTTTCTTTGTATATTTCGGCATGAGTGAGGTCTTTATTAAGAATCTGCCGTGTGTGGAATGTATAGCTGCAAAGTTTTCAGATTGCTTTATGTGACATTACCATGGTTTATTTGTGCTTAGGTATAATATTCTACACCCAATGTGTGATACTAATAGTAAAATGTAATGGTGATTAAAAACAAGGAGAAAAATGCCTTTAGGAAGGTAAATATAAAAAATGTAATGCAACATAAAGTTCTATAAGTAAGTACCACTTACTTTTAGTTCATATGTCCTTACTTTGACTGAGGTAGTGCTTCTCACTAGCGGCATACTGACATGGAATGTAAATGTGCCTGTTTCTACAGCTTGCCAGGACAACCCACAATCAGCCTTGTAAACAATGTGCCCCATGATAATTGCCACACCTTCATCAACCCCTTATCATCTAGCCGGTATACAGGCGCTGGTAGCAGCTGAATGTTAGAGTCTTTCTCATTACACTTATAAATATCTTTTAGGTTGGGAGGCTTATTAATGAGAGGCTTGTGTCACTTTTGCACTAAGTAAAGTAGTACATGGGTGATGCAGAGCTCTCATTTCGATTCATGAAGCCAATGAAGCCACTTAAAACCACCCTGCATTGCTTTAAGTGGCCTCATAAATCATGAGTAAGGCAACTCAGCGCAAATCGATACGTCACCTTACTCACTCAGGAGGCATTCCATACGTGTTGCGGAGGCATAACGAGGAGAAATATGTTTATTTGTCCTGGTTTATTTCCTCTTTATATGTATGCTGCATTCTGCAAGAATGTGGGAAAGAGCAACAGTTTGCATTAGTCTGACCCATGATGCTGTGGCGTGCATGTTCTATACTAGTCAGTGGCACTGTGAGTTTTACAAGATACTCCATGATGGGGTGTACGCTGGGGTTATTTGTTGGTCTACCTTTGAGTGTCATATGTAACCTCTATACTGATGTGGATTTAATGTAAATAAAACTACTGATTTGCCTACTACTACATAATAATCCTGTATTTTTAAAGCGCACAGCTACCCGTAGGTTTCCCTGCTCTGGGGGCAGTCGGAAAGATTAAGCAAGCTATTGCCCAGAGTCACATGTTGCTGGGCAGACCCCTGCCGCTGGAGATCGAACCGCGATCCCCAGCGTCCAGCGACAGATACCCTGGCCACTGTGCCACACCTCTTCCACATGGACACCTCTTCCACATGGACCACCTCATCTTAACAGGCACTTTCCTTGAGGTGCCTGCAACATCATCATTTCCTCTTTTTTTTTCTTTTCCCTGTTTTTGACTATGGAACTTCACTTACAACCCCATTCATTGTACTGATACTTTCTCTACTCATTGTCTCCCAGCAAACCACTCAAGCTTGCTGAATTCTTGGGGAACCATTCAGGGCCACCTTCTTCCTTTTAATTTCTGTTTTGTACTGGGAGCCTGCTCTTCTGGCCCTCTTCTACGGGTGTAACCTTGGAGGGTGGTGGGAGGGTCACCATCTAGTAGATTCGCGGCTCCTCTTTGGGGTGGCCCGACCTGTCCTCAGCTTATTTAAGCCCTCAAACTCCCTTTCCCTTCCGGCCCAGAATGCTGTTTTGCGCTCCTCCCCCGCCTACGAGGAGCCAGAAGCTAGAATGCTCCCCTCTTAGGCCTGATCTGGTACTACTGGGGTCATGACATCTTCTTCCACCCACTGCTTAGGTTTGCCACCTTTCCAACAGAAAAATACCACCCATCTGTTCTTGTTGAAAGATTCTGCAAAAACCCAGACGTGATTCTTGAGTAGAACTTTATATGAAGTTGTCTGTATTCATTTGTATCATGCCCTTTCTGTCGTTTTCTTTAATCATCAGTTGGGTCATTAGGGCAGTTGTTTTACACATTTTAAAGTGTTTTCTGCTAACATTTACAGTATAAAGTGTGTTCCGATAGGACTTTAGGTGATGTTTCTAATGTTTTGTGCCGGTAGGGACATAAAATACTAGTCATGGTGGCAGGGCTGGTGCTAGGCACGGGGAGAGTGGGCAGCTGCCCAGGGCCCTGCTCCTGTTCACAACTCCAGGGTTACCAGGCCCAGGGAGCAGCAGAGGTGGAGTGCTGCGAGGTCCAGGGGACAAGGAGGGGACCCCTTACCCTTGGGCCCTGCAGCCACGGGGCTAAAATAGCTTCAGAAATCTAATTACCGTATTTGCACCATAAAAGCAATTACATAACAGCAATTACATAGGTGCTTGGAGTGCCCTGAAGCTAGAAGTGAGCCCTGTCCATTTTGGTGTGCTGCCGAGCAGGGGGATGATTTTATTGATGAGGACCTGCGTGTGCTGAAAAACATTCATTTTGCTTTGTTTATTTCAAAGCACACGCAGTTCCTCATCAATGAAATCAGCCCCAACGCAGTGAAATTAGCCCTTAGCTCGGAAGCAAACCAAAACGGCCGGTAGCCAGTCCAGCCCTGGCCCTGTCCCTGAATTTGAATAAAAAGCAGTATGTGCTGCTGGGCTCACAACAAAAGAAAGAATCATGTCCTATATCAATGGGAATTACTCACCTAGGAGGAAAGGGAGACATGTCATCAAAATTTAATTAAGCATATATCTTTAACACACAGAAGCGTTTTGACTTACAACACTGAATTATATCACTCAATTGAGATGTATTTACTAAAAGAGAGAGTTTTTAAATATGAACTCATAAACATTACTGCCTTTGCCCTCATGATAATGGTATAAGTGAACTTAAAGCAAGGCCACTGGAATTGTGTGGACAGAAAGGATCAAATCAGGTAGCAGGGTTTACTAACTTATGCTGCAAGAAAAGCCAAATTATGGGCATAATGCAACACATATTGTGATAATATTACTTCATTATATAGTCATTGTTACATGTTATTACTATCTGGGCAATGGTTTCATCCCACTAGTAGCAGTCTGACACCCACATACAGCAATATGCAATAGAAACATGATCATTCAACCTTTGCGAAGGGCTTCAACTGTGCTGCGACAAGTTGTTGTGCCTTGTTCTTTAATTTCCAGTGTGATGTCGTGAGTATTCTAGCTGTAGCCCACATCACTTAGTACATCACTTAGAGTGTTTAGTGTAGTAGGTTCTGTATTCTGTATTCTTTAGCTGGCGGTTGCTGAGGCAGGATGAAAGTTACTTAGCTGCTGTACCGGTTTCTTAAAATAAAGAAGATTCAACTTACTTCTGGTCTCCTGGCAGTACCTTACCACAACATTTTGGCGACGATCCTGTTTCTGTCATCTCCTCCATCTTCCTGAAGTGCGGCTGCTTCTTGGCTTTGTTCATCGCTCCGAAGTGCTGCTTGAGACGCTGTGTCTTCGCCTTTCCTCGGTGATGCTGTATTGACCAACGTTTCATCGCCTGTGAAGCTTGGCAGGCGCATTTTGACCGGTTTATCTGCGCTAAAGGTACTTTCTTTAATTTACTACTTTCAACGATCTCCGGGCGCTCCGCTATAAGCCGCGAGACCCATTATATGCGCGCGCAGGCATAAGTCGCGTTTCCATAGAGCTTTGACTGTGTTTCTCAACGCGTGTCATTACATCATCACGCACGACGTGTGGCGGCCATCGTAACGATCACTGTACATTTTTTTTGCCAACCATTGTACTGATTTGCCAATCACGTTTTTCAGATCAGCAATAACGAATGTCTTCTACCTAATTTTAAGGCTTCCTGCGCCAATCACAAAGCTTTCTGTGCCAGCTATAATGTGAATTTACACTATTAACACACGCTATAGTGTGAATATACATTTTTTTTTTTTTTACATCTTTGTGAAAACAGCGGAAACATTATTTTTCACTTCATACCATTCTACATTTCAATTATTCAAGTATTCCTGCCTCAGTTATATTCCGCAAAGTGATTTAAATACTGTGTACTTATGTCAACAACAGCCAATCATACTATTTCTCCTCCGCCTGCATTCCTCATTGAAGGAGAGATTCCAACCATTGAATGGGAAGAATGGTTGGGTTTTTTGAAAACTATTTGGAGGCCATTGATGGCCTTAGATTTCCTGCGTCAAGAAAGAAGGCAATCCTTTTGAATTCTTTAGGTAAAGCAGGACAACATGTCTTTAAATTTTTGCCTGAACTTCGGGGTGCAGATGGTGAACCAGTAGACAATCCATACAATGATGCCAAGTTAAGGTTGGAAAAGTATTTTGGAAAACAAGTGTATATTGTTATGCAGAGACACAAGGTCTACACGGTGCCACAAAAAGCAAAAGAGACTGTGGATCAAATGGTTGCTCGTCTAAGAGAACTTTCTTTAAAATGTGACTTTGGTGCTATGGCTGATCCGATGATCAGAGACCAACTGATAGTTCAGTGTAAGAATAAAAGAATGCAACAAAAACTTTGGGCGGCTAGGAATCCTACACTCATGGAAGCTATCGCTATTGCCAAAGTTATGGAGGAGTCTGACAAGTGCATGGAGGAAATGCGTCTTCTAGAGCTTAAAAAGGATGAGACTGTTAATGTTATCAGCAAAGTTGATAAGGATCTTTCTTCTTCTGACAATAAATATCTTGATGTTAAGCCCAAGGTTTTTCCCTCAAAATCCAAGCCTTTCACTGTTGTTTCTGGGGGGAGGGGTAAATTTATGGGCTGTTTCTTTTGTGGGAGTATGTCTTATGCTGCTGATGTTCAAGGATGCTTTGCCTGTGATAAAACATGTCGCAAGTGTGGTAAAAGAGGCCATATTACAAAGCTTGTAAATGCCCTTCTTTTAATAGAGTGAATTTTGTAGAAGCCGATATTATTCCTCCGGATATGTCCTTGTGTGTTGAAGATGATGCTCATACTATTTTGCAAAGGCCCAAAGCTTCTTTTATTTTAAATGGAGTTTCAGTTACGCTTTTAGTTGATCCTGGCTCAATGTTTACAATTGTTCCTTATAGTTTATATAAAGAATGTTGGCCGTGTACTCCACTCTTGCATAGTGATATAATGCCCAAAGGATATACTGAACAAGTTATTAAACTAAAAGGGGTCATGGATGCATCTTTTGAGTTTAAAGGGAGGTCTGCAGTTGGGAAAGTTTACATTTCTGATGATGGTCTAGCTATCTTAGGTTGGATACAGCAATATGATTTGCATATTATTCTTGATCCAAGATCAGATGACAAGGTATTAGTAATTGATGATTTCAATAATGTTGACACTGTTTTATCAAAATTTAGTGATGTTTTCCGCCCCACTTTAGGTAAATTGGAAGGGTATGTGCATGAGATTAAATAAAAAAAAGATGCTACTCCTGTTAGGCATTCTATTAGGAGGATTCCAATTGCTGTACAGAAAGAGGTCAAAGAAATGCTTGATGCCATGCAAAATCAAGACATAATTGAGCCAGTGGAGGCCTGTGAATGGCTTTCGCCAGTAGTGGTCACACAAAAAAAGGATGGCAAGCTTCGTTTTTGTGTTGATCTTCGGTCACTAAACCAAAATATCTTTGTAGATAAGTTTCCCCTGTCTAATATTTCGGAAATTGTACTCTTGATGGATAAGGTTAAGTTTTTTAGTAAGTTGGACTTAAGATCTGCTTACCATCAAGTAGTATTGCATCCAAATTCCAGGAAACTAACTGCTTTTGAAACTATTGATGGTGTGTTTCAGTTTAAAAGATTGCCTTTCGGTCCGGCCTCTGCGGCCAGTGTATTCCAGGAAATGATGCATTCTTTATTTAAGGATTTGAAACACGTCCACTTCTTTCAAGATGATATTTTGATTACGGGAATGGATGAACTTGAGCACAATTGTAATTTATCTAAGGTCCTTCAGATCTTATCGAGTGCTGGTCTCACTTTGAGGAGGGACAAATGTCAATTTCTCTTGACTGAAATTGAATATTTGGGGTACACTATTTCTGAATCTGGTGTGAAACTTAAAGAGGATTTACTAAAGGCTATCAAGTGTGCTCCTGTTCCCTCTAACAAAGACCAGTTAAAATCCTTTTTAGGGTTAGTAGAGTATTACTCCAAATGTGTATCAAATTTTGCACATAAAACTGAGCCATTACGTTTATTGCTTAGAAAGGGAGTGCATTTTGCTTGGGAAGCTCAGCAGTCTGAAGCTTTTGAGAAGGTTTAAAAACAAAAAGTTAATGCTGGTGTTCTCACTACTTTTGATCCAGGCAGAAACACATATGTCACTGTTGATGCCAGTGCCTATGGCATTGGTGCGGTATTGTCTCAAAAGAAAGGTGGTATTGAAAAAACTGTAGCTTTTGCTTCCCGCTGCCTTGGTTTTTCTGAGCGCAATTATGCTGTGATTGAGCGTGAGGCTCTGGCTGCTGTGTGGGGTGTTTCACATTTCCGTACTTACCTATGGGGTATGCATTTTTCCTTGAGAATGGATCATAAGCCTCTCATTTGAATTTTTTCACCTGGTGGGGCTAATAATGGTTCCCCTCGCTTAATGAAATTTGCGGCCAAATTGCAAGAATACACTTATAAAATGGAACATATTTCGGGTTGGAGGAGCACTCAAGCAGACTGTTTGTCACGTTTACCCGTCTCATCTGGAACAGTAGATGATGATTTTAGTGATGAAAGTGTGTGTGTTATTGCTGGTTTTGAGGATGCTTGTGCTGGGGAATATTGTTCAATCTCCAAGGAGGAGTGGCATCAAGCAGTTGTTGAAGATCCTGATTTTGTTGAACTTGTTGATGCCAACCGGTTGGGTTAGAAACGTGAGGGTGATGTGAAACCTTCTTTACGTTCCTTTGTCAAACTGCAAGAGGAGCTTAGCCTTGGTTCTTCAAATGATCTAGTCCTACGGGGTGAACGATTTATTCCACCTAGGTTTCTTAGAAAGAAGCTTTTCTTTCTTGCCCATGAAGGCCATCTAGGGCAAAATATGACTCTTAAACGTCTTAAAGGAAGTTTTTGGTGGCCTGGAGTGGAGATGATGTTTGGAGGTGGGTTGAGCTATGTTCGCTATGTAAGGAGAGTGAGAAGAGATTGAAGATTGTTACTCCCACTCAGGGTTCTATTGTTAGCATGAATGATTTACTGTGGGACAAAGTTTGTTTGGACTTCATTGGTCCAATGGATTCTTTACCAAGTGATTGTCGGTTTGCTATTATTCTTGTGGATGTGTGTTCACGGTAGATGTGTGTGGAATTTATGAGGAATATTACTACCGACACTGTAATCAGACAGTTGAGATCTATATTTTTGAAGGAAAGTCTTCCAAAGATTTTAGTCATGGACAATGGCATTCAACTAACTTCGTTGGCCATGCATTCTTTTCTGTCTAATCATGGAATTAAACACATGTGCACATCTTTATGCAATCCACACAGTAATGGGATTGTGGAGTCGATTAGTGAAGGGTACTATACAGATGTTAGTTCTGGGTCAGCGTGATGTGCGTAGAGCAGTGTAAGAGATGGTATGGTCATATAACACGGCAATTCATGGTGTTACCAATGCAGTTCCTTTTGAGTGTATGTGTGGTAGACTTCCTAAAACTAAATTAGTTCCACAACGGTTGGAAAGTAGTGCTTCTTCAACAAGCAGGGTTGTTTCAGGTAAGACTGGAAGAGTTGAAGTTGGATATTTCATCAAGATCAAATTGGGTCAAAGAGAGCATAGTGTGAATAAGTTCTCGGATCCTTTAAAAGTTAAGGAGGTTCATAGGTGGCATGTTGTGTTGGAGAATGGGTAGAGTTGGAATTTCCGTTGGATTGCCTTGTATTCTAAAGGGGCTGGTGCGGGAAAAGGTATGGATGAGAGGTTAAAGGAGAGCACTTCCCAAGTGTCTCTACAAAAAGATACTCAAGTTTTGGGATGGGAGGCTTCTGTCAGAAAATGTCGTGTTCCTAGGAAATATAATGATTTTCTTATGTATTGACTTTATGGTATTATGATATTTCGTTTATTCGTTCATCAAATAATTTATAGTGATGTAAAATGTTCTTATATAAACTGTCATTGAATTTTGAGACAAGTGTATTATGAAGTGAAGTACTCTTTGCTTTGCCTTTTGTTTATTTCATGTTTTATTTTGGTTCGTTTTATTTTTGTTTTTATAAGGAAAGGAGATATGTTGTGCCTTGTTCTTAAATTTCCAGTGTGATGTCGTGAGTATTCTAGCTCTAGCCCACATCACTCAGTACATCACTTAGAGTGTTTAGTGTAGTAGGTTCTGTATTCTGTATTCTTTAACTGGCGGTTGCTGAGGCAGGATGAAAGTTACTTAGCTGCTGTACAGGTTTCTTGAAATAAAGAAGATTCAACTTACTTCTGGTCTCCTGGCAGTACCTTATCACACCAAAAGTGTTGCTCCATTTTAAGTAACGTTTCATCAGTTTGAGCTACACAATTCTTTTTTTAATAGCTACAGATTATACAGACAATGGCATATGTGGCAGATGCAGCAAATCCATATTTATGTGAAAAATGCAGCAACTGCAAATTTGCCTAATTTCATTGTCCCTGCCTAAGACACATATCAGGGTTCATGTGGACCCTATGTGTGGCTAGATTCTTATTAAATATGGAGCACAATTATATTACATCAAACACAAGAGGTGTCTGTACAGTGCACACCCTGAATACATGTATTTGAAAGTACTCTGATGTGTGATAATGGGAAAAATGTATGCTAGTGAAATAAAGCATTTGCCTAGCAGCACACAATTAGGCATAGCATGGCAGCCAGGATTGAGCCCAGGTTTTTCAGCGCCTCGTTGTGCTATTCAGCCTCCACATGAGTATCTCTTTATGACATTAAAGCTTAATGGTTCATCTTTAATTCTTGGAGAATAATACTAAAGTCTGGGTGACAGGAAGGGTCCACATTGTATTTTGTCAGTTTTACATAGCACAAACCTTGGTCATGGACAAAAGAGCGCTTCACAAGAGACAAAGACTACGTTAAATGTTTTTTCAGCACTGTGATTTCCCTGGATTCACAGGATGCTGATGCAAGGTTGGGATTCAAGCCTGGCTCCCTATGTTGCATTATGGGCAGCTGTAACCACTAAGCCACATCGCCTCCTGTGAAAGCTCGGTTCATTTTGGGCTTGAGGCTCCAAGAGGCCCAAGACTTGACCTGAGAGCAGAGAGGAAAAAGAGAGAAATTGATGTAAAGGGCAGTACCAGGAAACAAATTCGAGGCCAGAGAAGTTGAGGATAGGTCAAAGAGGAAAGGAAAGGAGATGAGCATTGAGGGGATAGATGGCAATAACATCTCACCATGGGACTCCAACTGATGGTTGGCTGAACTCTGACCCACGCCCAGAACACACACCAAGAACTTCAGAATAATCATCAACAGCAAACTGGACATCACTGCACAAGTCAACACCGTCACTGCATCCTGCTTCCATACCCAGAAGATGCTAAGGAAGATCTTCACATGGCTGCTAAGCAACACTAGAAAATCGGTCACTCATGCCGTAGTTACCAACAAGTTAGACAATGGAAGCACCATCTATGGCGTAATTATCAAGCAACTCACTAGAAGACTACAAACCATCCAGATCTCAGCAGCCAGACTCATTAAATAAACCTCCCACACAGAACTCACATCATACCAGAGCTTTAAGTGGGCCAGGTCCGTCCAGGTCTCAGACTCGGTCGTAATTGAAAATGGTAATTGAAAAGGGTCTCTTTTTGGTCTTATATTCATGCCCTGAAATTTAGAGGCAAAGAGACTCAGTGACCTCTGAATAATGCCTGTGAAAACATTAAAGTAATTCATATCAGCGATTTAATTCCAATGTATGTTTCACATGTTTTTCTTAATCTTAACCTTAATCTGGCATTTCCTAAGAGTGTTTACTATTTCCAGGATGATGTGTTTCTGTATTTTTATCATGGAGCATATTATTCTTGTAAAGAGCACTCTTTAAACTAAGTCGCCTCCAGGTTTTTACCACAGGCCACGATTGCAAGCTCTGGAGTTGAGGCTGAAGGCCTTGCCAGTTTCACATAGTTCCTGTCAGTGGGTCAGAAAAAGGTTCAGAATAGATAGCCAACCAGTGCTTGGCCTATCTGCAGAGTGCACAGCACAATGGTCACTTATTCCAGTTGCAATCTTGATTAATTGCACATATGCGTGAAGGAGGTACACAGTTGTCAAACCATGGACAAAGGCAAAGTAAAAGAAAATGCAGTGCTTACAGGTGAGTGGATGTGTTGTGTGTTTGGGGGTGGTTAAGTGAAGGCGATGAGAGAAAGTGCATTCAGGAGACAGCGAAAAGAGGGTGCTGAAGAGGAAAGAGATGAAATGCAACATATGTTTGGAGGCGAGGTGGAGAGAAAATGGTCATACATGTCTACCATAGAATGATCATATTAGGCGTTATTGTGACCCTCTGAAGCCCACTAACCCTTACAAATGCCTAAGTAATATTTAATTCACAGTGTCATAATTAAAGCATTTTCAATATTAATCATCTACAGCAAGATCATTGACAAAGCTAATAGTTTTTGTTAGTTTTAGGTGCACATCAGATGTTGTATTATGTATCTGGCTGTATTAACAGGGTACTTAAGGAGGAGCCAAAATACTGTTTTAGTGGGCCACTATGGTAATCACAGAAATCTAATTTACATGTTTGCACCACACCCTTAATTACATAGGCCATGCCCCATTTAGAGACCACTCACTTTTTCATCCCACTTATAGCCCTGCATCACACCACACCTGAGGAAACTCCACTGGCTCCCAATAAACAAACACTCAATTCAAACTCCTCAGACACACATTCAAGGAGCTACACAGCTGAGGTCCCACCTACCTGAACAGTCACATCCCCTTCCACCAAGCACCTAGGCAACTCCCCTCTGCAACACTCCTACTTGCACACATCCTATGCATAAACAGAGAAAAAATCAGGAGAATGGGCGTTTTCTTTCATCGCTCCTCAATAGGGGAATGGCCTCCCACTCCACATCAGAGCCTCCTCCTCTGTTCTTAAATTCAACAAGAAGCTGAAGACCTGCTTTTCAATTAACCAACCTACCATAGGCGAGGCTAGGTACACACACCAGCTCAGTGCCAGGATACCCTCATGGGTGATAGTGCACATTCCAAATGCGCAAAGCATAACAACGTGGATATAAGAGTGGCAGAATCAGAAAGAGAAGTTAAGATGCTTCGGGAGAGTTGAGCAGTGAAGAGGATATAACGCAGGGGTACAGTGGATGTAACAAGGTGCTGTGCCAGCAAGCATGGGTAATAGGTTGGGCAAGAGATGACTTGAAATGTAGAGTATGGAGAAAAGAGGTTGATGTAGATGGGCAGAATCAGCTAAAAACATAAGAGGCTGGAGATGAGGTGAACATGTTGTTGAACCAGTGTGTGTTGCTAAGTCAGCGGAGCCTTCTGCTGCAGTTTACAATTTTCTATCTTTTTATTTTCCCTATAAAAAATTCAAACGAAAAGTCTTAGTTTTGAGAGGCATGTGTCAATTTTTAGAAAGGGTTATGATCTTGAGCCATCATTAATGTGTCTGTTGTGTATTCTATTACTCCTCTTGACCTTTCTGTTAAATCTAACTCCAACTGGGACCCTCTTCTTCTGCATGTTCTGAGCGCTCAGTTGGAGTTCATAGAGCCTGCCTTGATCTGTCTTTGCAGCATCTTGCTTGCTTCATCATACATTCCTACCAATGTAAAAGCTAAAAAGAATTTGCTTGTTTCTCTACCCTAAAAACCTTCAGCAGACTTTAAACTACTCAGCATATTTTGACACATCTTTGCTACATTTTTCTCAAATGTCCCACAATATTTTTCTGTAAAAGGAGTCCTTTTCGTTGGGTTTGGACAGCAGGTGATTAACTGTCGGCATCTGTAAAGGATACTGTTGTTTAAGATAGCTGTTTCTGAACTGACTGTTTCATTTCCATTTAGAAACTTGTCTCTCCAAAGCTGGCAATAGCGAGCAGTCAGTGATTACTTCAGGAGGTGATAACGGTATTGGATCTCAAATACAGTATTACCTATTAATTATACCCGATAGCAGCTTACTCAGCCAGTGCAGCTATGTCTTTTAAAATGGACTGATTTAGAGAAGGTATTTATGGAATGAAAAAAACAAAAAATGTGTTCTGTGACTAATAGTCCCCCAATACCCAACAAAGATATCTCTATGTATGCAAAGTGTCCAGTAAAGTGATAACAGACAGTGGTCCACCTTGCACGACTTTAGTGCTTTGAACCCCAAGAAAGGGGCTACATTCAAGTAGGAAAAATAGAGAATACACAGTTAACTGAGAGGCCTATGGCCGGGTCACTTGGAGAGACTATTTTCTTCCTGCTGTGCATAAACTAGGCTTCTTAGTTGGGCAGGCTGGCCGTTAGTGCACAATCCAAAATGCTGCTGCAGCCTTAAGATTGCTGTTCACAGACTCAGTCTGACTGTACTCACAAGACCACCCAGCTCATTGTCATGTGCAGAATGACAATGGACTGGCCTGAGTGAACACAGTATGATGTGTGTCAGATACTCTCAAACTTCAGGTAGGACAGGGAGGCCTGGGGAAATGGCTGTTTTTCAGGACCACAGTTAGAATAGGCCTCCTGTGGGAGGTGAGAAGAAGGGGGTTGTACAGGGGATGGGGCTGCAGAGGAGGAGGGCAGCTGAGAAGTTAGGGGACATTCCTTCCAGCATATCAATTCACTTGGAGTGATTTGCCAAACACTGAGCACAAGCACATAGGTAGTCAGTGGGATCAGGGAGGCAGATCTTGCATTGGAGGTTGGAAGACCAAAGGTGTTTTGGTTAGATACCTCGGGAGGGACTGGAGTGACTGGTGAATGATGGAAATGGCCTTGAATTCAATTATCTCTTCAACCAACCAAGATCCAGTGGATTTGCCTAAGGGCAGGTAAGATTTGGTTATTACCCATTGAACTAAATATGAGTTGAGTGGCACTGTTCTGGTCTCTTTGCAATTTGGCACATGTCTTCTTAGATATTAGGTACATGTGACTTAATTCTTTTTTTTAACTGTAAGTCTCTATTTTTAAATATTAGCATTTGTTTGCAAGTCAAGCAACACCTCTCCCAATGTACCTCTTTCATGTTGTTACAGTTCCTCTCTATAGCTGTAAACTGCAAAGAATCTATCTTAGTAAGTCCTTTTTTGTTACTGTAATGCATCTCTTTTGTGACTGCCTCTCAGTACAGCTTAGGCAATCTTTTTTCCATGGCCAAAACTGTTTTCTTTTTTAGCCATCTGTTCTGCATTTCCTTAAATTAGGTCAACTCTTTACATCTTTTAACAAGCACTAGCAATGCCAGTAGGGCTCGCTAAAGTGAGAGCTATTGTCTTTTTCAATGTCTTGCAGCTATGTAGTGCAGCGTGGCTGCTGCACAGCATGGCAGAACGGTAGCAAGAAATTGCTCTAACCCAGCCAGCGCTGGTCATGTCAAATTGATTTTTTTGCTGATTGGATGGATGAAGTGAATTTTTCTGGTGGAACAAGGGAATCAACAACTGGTGAAGGGATAGGTGAGGCTGGGTAAACCACAAAGGGGAAAGGAAGAAAAAAAGTGCTATGACATGGCCAGCACTGCCCACATCACTGGTCAGACCTGGAAATGAACCTAGGCGACCTCACAAACATGGGAGCTAATGCCCTTGTAACTGCCTTTGTCTTCCCGCAGGAAGGGGAAGGACCATAACATTGGTATCAGAGCCGTTTGATTAATACCGAACGTAACCTTTATTGAATACACACCCTCTACCAGGCAGTCTGACTCACACAAGAGGGACACAGGAAACAAACCTCACAAGCTCATTTTTAACTATCTAAAATGTCCTTGATAGTGTTGGAGGCATGTTTTAAACAATGCCAAAAGTAAACCTTTATTGAATACATACCCTCAACCAGGCGGTCAGGCTCACGCAAGAGGAACACAGGAAATAAACATCACAAACCCATTTTTAACTATCTAAATGGCCTTTGTAGTGTTGGAGGCATGTTTTGACCAATTGGGTGGGGTGATTCACAGTTACGCCTCCCACCAGGCGGTCAGGCAGTCCAGTAGAGGGACACAGGAAACTCGCTTAACGGGCCCAATTAACACTGATACTCTTTGGTATAAAAACCCTCTGAATCTCACCATTTACAATCAGCGGGGAGACAGAGAGGACACCTCCGGGAAGAATGGCTGGAAGCACTGAAACTAGACAGTAAGAGTATGCCTGAAGGAATGCCGGTGTGAACTTGAATGAACAGGTGGTCCATTAGTTCAGGATTTCAGGATTTTACCATTTTATGTTTGCTTTAACTAGGAACCTTGGTCCTGGTTCTTTCTGAATACTGGTGATTAACCCTTAGTGATTGTATGTGTTTTTTTCCCTACAGAAAGTCTAAGTAGGTCCTTCCACCTCAGCCCTCCCATGGAGCGTTTAGGGTAGAAATACAGGGTAAGAGTTGGTTTACAACCACTTTTCAACAGTGTGAGTACACTTTGCACCTGCCACGTGGCTCATAAAGAGCACTGCACACCACCACGCATGCTATAGGTATGACGCGGGATGGATGATATTTATAAACTATTTGTTTACATAATCACACGGTTGGTTTGTATGTTTTGTCTTTCTCTACAGAGTTACTCTCAGAGGTACTATACCAAGAGGGAAATATCCATCTACATAGTGTTTTTTAACCCCTCCCCTGATCTAGCGACAGGATTTTCCTTCCATTTTTCCACTAGTTAAAAGGAAGTGGACACATAGGGCATACAACCCCTCCCTTTCCCCCCCTTTTTTTGGTCCTGAAGAATGCTACGTACCCTTCGGGCACACCTCAGCAGAAACATGTCGACCACATTTCATACGGTGAAGGGAGAATAATATCCCATACCACCGTTCACTTAGTTTTTAACCACCATACATTTACCATTTGAATAAAGCATAGCACATGGACTAATGTAATGGTTTTTAAATCACGTATCACTCCCCCAAGGCCATCACTTAGATTTAGAAGTGCGGTCCTGTCTCCAGGTGTATGCCCGCCCTCTATCAAACCAAGTTTTTAGAGGGCGAGGACAGCCGATGCTGAAGCATGACACTGAGCGGTGTGTGAGGCCAGTCCGTAACTTTTTATGAGATGCCCCCACTGGTAGTGAATCTTTACAGAACAATGTACATAAACATAGGAATTGATTCAAGGGGCAACCCACTTTTGTGTATTCATGAGAAGCTCAGCACTCCTGCTCCGTGTCTTTATATTGGGGAATTCAGAGTTTTCTATCGAACTTCATGAAAGCAGGTCTTCCAGTCCCAGAATGAAAAGCAGTGCATCTGAACGGGTGCACCTAGACACGCATCGATCTAGAAAACTGGATTTTTGCAAGCATGAAGAAACATATCTCTAGAATACGGTGAGATGCAGGTTTGAGACTAGGGAAGTGAGAAAGCAGGGGCATTGGGCAACCCAGGTACACAGGAAAGTTCCCTTGAGCCCCCTTCCGCATAAGGCCTTTATTAGTCATGGAAGCAACGCTTCCCACTGGCATCAAGAGCTCCTCTGTAGTACTTAGAAAACAATAAAAAGCTATTAAACAAATGTCAACATTACCTCAAAAAAGTGCTCATGGCTTTCCCTGGTGCACCACTCTGGCAGATCAAATATCACTAAAATAAAGGGTATTTAGGTACATGAAGATTTAATAGGCTTAGGTAGTCAGGAGACAGTAGTCTGCAACTCTTCCCCATGTAGACGTTTTTTTCGTGATGCTAAAATCCACAGCGGTGACCATGAGCTTCCCTGAGAGATGCTGAATACCAGAATTGTCAGCCGTTAAAACAAAGCATTTGCAATGAAATATGTCTCGCTTTTGTAAAAGTAAAAGCTACTGGTATTATAAATTATAATGCTTTTTATTTGTAATTTTTGGTTTGTACTTGAGTAAATATTTAACGAATAAGTGCACGCTATACTATATTATAATCTTTTAGATCTTGTCCTGCTCAGCAGTCGGTATCCCACCTCACTCACATTTCTGTGTGATCCCTTCTCTTTTTTTTTTCTTTTTTGTTTCAGGCTGCCTTTTAGCCAGACGATAAGGTTTATCAGTGTTAATGGGCAATTGCCTGACTACTGGACTATGACAAAAATCGTCTTCTTCTAAAAACAAGATAAACCAGCAGAGGAATGCGGGTCACTGTCTAACCGGCTTGCTCCGGTGATGCCTAGTCTGGTTTCTCCCCAACAACATGGATTTATCCAAAATAGAGATGCAACTACTTATGTAAATACGACAGAGACAGCATTATATGTGGCAAATATTACATCTACCCCACTCGGTATAATTTTATTAGATGCTGAGAAAGCGTCCAATCGAGTGGGGTGGGAGTTTCTCTTGGCTGTAATCGATGTTTCTGGATCGGAAGTCGCTTTAAAAAATGGGTACAAGCCCTATATGATAAGCCCAATGCTCAATTAGCGTATTTAGGTTTATTATCATCTGTTTTCCCGGTGTGCTGTGGCACGTGTCAGGGGTGCCCTCTTTCACCCCTATTATTTGCTCTATATATAGCCATTCGCCTGTGTTTTACAAAACACTCCTCGAATAAGTGCTTTTAGTAATGGAACAACTTCTTTAAAGGTCACTGCTTATGCAGACGATTTGGCAGTGTTCTCCACAGACCCAGGGCGAGCATTAGGGGAAATAACAGTGGCGGCTGTCGGGTTCGGTCAGATATATCAGAAATTCAAAATCAACAACACTTTCCCAGCCCTGCCCCAGTAACACTAGGTGTCCCGCAAGGATCAGCCTTATCCCCTACACTTTTCAATCTAGTCATGGAGCCACTCACCGTACTGCTTCATGCCTCTAATGTGATGTAATGTGATGTAAATGTAAATGCACAGGAATTTATATAGCGCAAATCACCGAGCGGTTTCTAAGCGCTTGCTTAGGGAACCCATCCTGGTATTCACCTGTGAGATAACCCCGGCAGGGTATCCGCAAGGTGAAAGCCAGGCTTCCCGCCGCGAGGGGCCGTTGTGGAGATTTAGAAAGCTATTGCCCAGAGTCGCAGAGTGTGAACCCATGAATCGAGTAGGCACCGGAGCGAGAATTGTCGAGTCCATGGACATTTTAGGACTCAAGACCCCACCAAGCCGGGAATTGAACCCTGGTCCCGGGCTGACCTCTGCTTCCAGGTCTGCCTCCTCTAACCAGTGAGCCACACTTCTCCACATGTATGCTGACGACACCCAACTCTACCTCAAACTACAATCCCCGGATGACATCAAACTTCTCAACTCAACTCTTAAGGAAACACAGACATGGCTAGCAGAGAATCATCTCAAACTTAATGCTCTGAAAACTGAGTTCTTACTAATAGCTCCCCCCGCCAAAATCCACATTGCTCAGGATTGGCTTAAACACCTCAATGCTTTCAACGTCCAACCCATCATTGTAGACTCAGCAAAATCTTTAGGTATAACCCTGGACTCCAATCTCAATATGCAACGACATATCACCAATGCTACGAAGGGAGCTAATTTCCAAATCAACACCTTGAGGAAGCTGAAACCCTTCCTCCCAGCCAACGACTTCCAAACTGCGGTCCAAGTGCTAGTTATCCCATCTGATCGACTATGGAAGCACCACACTCTGCGGCCTCCCCTTATCAACAACCGCACCACTAAAAGCCTCTACAATGCTGCAGCAAGACTCATCACGGGATCAAAAAAACACTCACACATCTCCCCTGACTTAAAATCTCTGAACTGGTTGCCCTATGAAGCCAGAATACACCTGAAAATTGCGTGCATTACTCATAAGGCTTTACACCACAATTCGCCTAGTTACACAGAAATTGACAATCTCAGGAGGCTCAAGAACAACAAGAAGCGCACAAACTCTCCTCCTGAAACCACAAAAATTCCACAAGACAAAAACATACAAACGATCCTTCTCAGGGATGGCCCCCAGGATCTGGAATGCCCTCCCTCCAGAAATAAGACTTATCTCATCCACTGCATCCTTCAAAAAGGAAGTCAAATCGATCCTCCTGGCTAAACTCACTTGAACTTAAAATTGTGTATATACTATTCAACTGTTTCTCTTTCCCCTGTATTACATTGTTTTTGTCTTCCCTTCCCATTTCATGTAAAGCGCTCTGATATCTGTAAGGACCTTGTTCGCGCTATATAAAACCTTGAAAATAAATAAATAAATAAAATATCAGGGTACAAACTAAATATTAATAAGATCCAAATATTAATTAATCACAAACCGCTAGATTTTATACAGGGGGTATGTCCCGTCGTCACTTATCTAGGGGTGTGGGTATCAGCACAAATAGAGAAAATGATCTCTCTGAATTATGAGGAGCTGCTGAAGGATACAATCAAATCATTTAAAAATTGGTACAAGCTACCGATAGGCATTATAGGTCGTATTAATATAATAAAAATGGAAATCCTGCCCAAGGTTTTATACTTTTTTCGCTCTATTCCACTACGGGTCCCCAACTCCTTATTCAAACGATTAGAAGGGGCAATTGGTAGCTTTATATGGGGATACAAGAAATCTAGGCGAGCGATAGAAAGATTAAAATTACCATTTGGTCAAGGAGGCTTGGAGTTACCGGATTTTAAGATTTATTTCTGGTCATCTTTCTTTAGTCACCTCCGTAGTTTGATTAATCCTGCGAGTATTCTATTTTTTCATGCATTTATGCTGGGGGAAGAAAGCAAGATGATTTTGTATAGAAAAATGGACCCTAATTATTTTAAAAGGGTTAAATTCAAGACCGCTCGGGACAGCATATATCTATGGCGGGCGATTTTGCATAAAGGCAATATATCTTCATATCATGATAAATTCCCTCTGTATTCTAACCCTGCCTTACCTAACATATTTCACGATGGGGTGGGGAAAAATTGGGGCAGATTGGGAGTGGGATGTTTGGGGGATTTCTATGATTATAATAGTATTATTGCTTTTGAAAGACTGCAACTCACATATAAATTACCAGATTATATGCTGCTAAAATATTATCAGATCCGAGATTATCTTCTAAAGCACCTGAAGTTGACTAATATAACTGGGTCTGAGGTTTGGGATTTTATATATGATGAAGTAAGAGAATCTATTATTAGCAAGGTTGATAAATGGCTGAGCAGCAACAGAGCAGATGATTGTGAAAGATTGGCTAATCAACGGAGTAAAATATTGGAGATTCCTGTTGGAGTTAGCACTATAATACAACCATTGGGCACCATAAAAGAGGTAGTGCATTCTACTAATTTGAGATTGCATCAACATCGGACGATCTGTCTTCTCTATTACACACCGAGGGGATAGCCAAGTGGGCGTTTAACAATATAATTACAGATCGGATGAAGTGCCCAAGGTGTGATATGTATAAGGCAGATATCAAACATATGTTTGTAACATGTTTAGAGCTAAAAACATTTTGGCAGGATGTTCACAATATCATCCACCAGAAATTGGGGTTAGAAATACCGTTGATAGTAGGGGAAATTATGCTGGGCTGTAGTAATGTTGGACTTAAAAGCAGTGGCCTATTAACTAGTTTGTTAGTCTCAGCAAGGCTGATTATTGCTCAAGAATGGATATCGCCAAAGCCTCCAAATGTGATGGATTGGTGGCTTTTAGTCCACCAGACATATGATATGGAACAGGCATTGGCCAAGTCAAGAGGCATACGCTCATTTGCTAAATGTAATAAAATATGGGGGTCTTGGCTTTAGATAATCTTCTGGAAATTCGAGGATGCCTCCATCCTCGAATTTCCAGAAGATTATCTCAAAATCTTCTGGAAATTTCTCCCGATCTTAGAAGAGGATATTTTTTAAACTCATGGTTTCTACCCAAAGTGGAACAACACCTAATGAGTCTTGGGGGGAAGGTACTATGGTTGTATTTCTTAAAAAGAACAAATCTCCAACAGATCCCGGGTCTTACAGACCAATAAGTTTAATGAACAGCGACACAAAGATATATTCCATACTTTTGGCCAATCGGTTAAGTTCTGTGATTGGTAAGATTATCTCTCCCCGTCAGCACGGGTTTATCCCCAGGAGAGACACCACAGACCATATAAGAAGAGTGTGTATGCTATTTGATGGAACGGCAGCCTCACGAGACCCTATGGCTTTAATACTCTTAGATGCTGAGAAAGCATTTGATAGGGTCTCGTGGGGTTTCCTTTGGGCTGCACTAGAGAAAGCAAACATAGGGAAAGGCTGTATTTGCGCCCTGAAGGCATTATATAGGGATCCAAGGATTAGGCTCATTGTTATGGGAGAGCAGAGCGGAACAATAAACATCGGCTGGGGAACTAGGCAAGGGTGCCCCTGCACCCATTGTTCTTCGCCTTTTATATAGATTCTTTTATAAGAAGAACTAGCAGCCCGTCCCGACGTTACCGGGTATGAATTGCTGCCGGCCAGTAATATATTGTTTTGTAGGATTTCTTTTTGATAGCATTTCTTATCTGTGACAGGCCTGTGAAACGCTCCGATTCACAGTGCACTGCTGTGCACTTAAGAGTACGCGTTCAGTAGTGTGTGAACTCGAGTTTTCCTACTTTATTTTTCCTTGCAATATTATATAGCGCGAACTCGACAACATGGCATGAGCACAATTTACAATACAGAAGAACACATTCATTTGTGGTAGGCACGTGGAGACAAAGCGATTTGCCTGGAATCACAGGATGTTGAGCTGATGCCGAGATTCGAACGTAGCTCCCGAGCTCTAAAGTTCGCAATTCGAGAACTTGTGGCGGGAAGCGTGTCTAAAAGTGTATGTCGGTGCTGGCCATCAATGAGAGAGACCTTTCAAATGGTTGGTGAAAAAATATGAGTATGTTGCTGGAGATGTGGGCCGCCGTGCCACCAATGTGCTTACCGGGGGAGGGTAAACACCCATTATTCCGCAACTTTCTTTCCGCGTACCATCACTCCGCATACTTTCATTACGAAAGTACCATGACTCCGCAATGCCATTATAACGCATGGCATTACATTTTATATGCTTTTACTACGCATACATTTACAACGAAATTCGTTGTAAATGCATGAATGGTAAAAGCATGTTTTTTTTTTATGTTTGGATAAGGTAAGTATGGGTATAGGTGTATATGTTTTGGGGTACTGAGGTATATGTTTTGGAATGTTTGGGTATTTTAAGGGTTCAGATATAGTTTTGGGTTAGGGGTACAGGGGTAGTTTTAGGGTGTAGGGATAGGTATGAGTTTTGGGGTACAGGGGTATTTTAGGGTTCAGGGCAAGGTTTGGGTTATGGGGTATAGGGGTATTTTTAGGGTTCAGGGGTAGGTTTGGGTGTTGGGGTACAGGGGTATTTTTAGGGTTCAGGGGTAGGTTTGGGTTTTGGGGTACAGGGGTATTTATAGGGTTGAGGGCTAGGTTTGGGTTTTGGGGTACAGGGGTATTTTTAGGGTTCAGGGGTAGAGTTGGGTTTTGGGGTACAGGGGTATTTTAAGGGTTCAGGGCTAGGTTTGGGTTTTGGGGTACAGGGTTATTTTAGGGTTCAGGGGTAAGTACGGGTTTTGAGGGAAAAGTGGTATTTTTAGGGTTCAGGGCTGGGTTTGGGTTTTAGGGTACAGGGGTATTTTTAGGGTTCAGGGGTAGGTTTGGGTTTTGAGGTACAGGGGTATTTATAGGATTCAGGGCTAGGTTTGGGTTTTGAAGTACAGTGGTATTTTTAGGGTTTAGGGATAGGTTTGGGTTTTGGGGTACAGGGTATATTTACAGGGTTAAGATGGGTTAGTGTTTAAGGGTGTTGGGGTATTTTAAGGAGTAAGGGTGGGCTATGATTATGGGGTGCAGGGGTATTTAAAGGGAGCAGGGTGGGATTAGCACACAATATGAGACATGGCTTTAAGGGCGGAACGTACCACACGCCCCCAGCGTTTGTCACGCCCCCAGCACACGCCCACAGCACAACGCAGACACGCCCACAAGTGACTACTTTGCTGGCACGGTTCTTTTACCTTTTAAATGTATATGGTGGGCGTCTGCATAGCCATTGTCCTTCTGCTGCAACTGCCCTTTCCAGCGCTGTATTGGGTGTTGTGACTGGTGCTGTGGTTCCTGAGATTACCCGCCTCAAAGGTTTGGGCTCTCTCTTTACTACATTAGTATGGATAGAGCTAAATCAAAACATTCCAACAGTAGTCTTGAATGGGCATGAAACTATAATTTTAGGGTAGGCTGATGACTTAGCTATTACGACAGGAGATCCCGTTTTAGCACTAGTCGAAATAGAACGAGAAGCAGTGCTATATGGAGCACTAGCTGGGTATAAATTAAATCAGGGTAAAATGTAATTGATCAAAAGATAACGATGGAGGATCATAGAATAACAGAGACAGCAGTTTACCTTGGGATTACTGTAACCTCAGATTTATCAAAGATAGTGTAAAAGAACTTGGTTCCAGTGATTAGTAAAGCAAAAAAAGACTTGGATAGAAGAAACAATTTGCATCTAACAACAATAGGCCGCAGCAATGTAATAAAAATGTCATTTTTGCCAAAGGTGCTAAATCTATTTCGAACTATCCCTTTAAAATTCAACAATAATTGGTTTAGCAAAATAGAGAGAGTTGTGAATCACATTTTTGTCATTACCAAGAGAGCGAGGGGGTCTGGCAGCACCTTTTTTTAAGGCCTATTATTGGGTGACAGCCCTGCAATATATCAGAGGCCTCTTGGGTGAGAATGTCAAAGATCGATGGAGGGCTAACGAGAGTGTCCCAGACACGTACGAGCTATTAATCAAAGAACCCAACAACTGACTGCTTATGTTTAATGAAACCAGCTACTACAAAAAAGTTAAATTTAAGACCCTAGGATCTGCAATTTCACTCTGGTCTCTGATTCCGAGTAAATTTAAATTAGGGAGGATGAATTACTATACTCCATTGTTTAAGAATCTGTCGCTACCAGGCGTATTTCATGACCTAGTAATGAAGGGCTGGGACATTTTTGGGGTTAGAACTATTGGGGATCTAACTGATTTAACAGGCTTTATAACATTCGACAAAGCACAACGGCTATATAATTTAGAGCGCCGAGACTTCTTTAAATATTTACAGATACAATCAGCTTTGCTAAAATAACAGGGAGGTGATATTAATTATGAAAAAGATAAAATGATGGATTATGTGAGAGACGAGGAGGGCTGTAATATATCTCAAATATATGGGGAAATGATTCAAATTAAGGAGGATGACTGCGGGAAGGTGTTTGCAAAATGGAGAAATAAGCTAAGCTTATCAGGAAATGAGGTTGAAAAATCGCTCAAATTAGCAAATTCGGTGTTAAAGTAGCTACCCTTCAAGTACAGCAATATAAAACTATATTTGAGCTCTATTATACGCCATATAGAATTGCACGTTGGGGTGGAACGAGTGGAATTACTGTTGCGTTCTAATCTAGGACCCTGATCGATACTGTGACCTAATGCCCCTATTCGGCTATAAATCCATTTATTCCCTATATTGGCATAACCGTTCAAGTGCAATATTCAGAAACTCGTCTCTGGCCTCACACAAACAGAGCCACATTCCAGAATAGCTTTCTCTGCCACTTCCTTTGCAACCAATTAGTGCAATGACATAGCAGAAGTTACTATCTGAGATTCCTAGATTAACACTCCGAGTTCTTCAACAAGATAAAAACTCAGCAAACCTGGAAATCCCGCTTGCTGTGTTTTGATTAGTAATAGAACTCTAATGAGCACTGATAGACGATCACTTCCTAGTGACATCTTTATTGACGTCTTATGTCCAACAAACTTACGTCAAACAAGGCACCTTTCAGGTATAAATATTACCAACGTTGCCTTAAGCAAGCGCTGTGTTGCTGATGCTAAAGCTATCAATGCTGTCGTGTTGCTGAAGCTATTAATGCCATCGCTGAAGCTGATGATACCATAGCTGCTATCGCTACTGCTATCGCTGCTAACTAGCGAACGATGGTGTGGTGAACTTAGGAGCTGAACAGCCGTCCCCCGAAAGAGCCCAGCAGATGCAAGCTGCCCGCAGACGCTGCTCCTCCTCCTCGACGCGCTGAAGAAGAGATGCTGTCTTTCTCCTGCAGAGAAATCCAGCTCCAGCATTTCTGGTCTACCCTTGCGGGTGACTGGGATATCGAGCCCTGAGGGAGATACCAGACCTCCATCATTCTATTCCAGAGGTATGGTGTTGACTAAACCCTTGAGAGAGAATTCTTGAAGCAAACCTTGGCAAAACCAACTTAACTTAAAGCTACTTACTTACTCCCCTCCCAAGTATTAGGCTTAGGTCATGTACACTGGGGTAGGCGTAGTTAGAAGCACCAGTTGAGTATTTTAGCCTAATGTATATATGAATGTATATATGTTTTATTCATTTTAAACCATTATATGGCTAAGAAACCATATCAATGCTTTTACAGTATTATTTCGCAATACTCATCTTACTGTACGTACTTTTTATAATAACAAGTCTTACAATTGTGGCAATTCATTTCTCTTGTGCGAGAAGAAAGACTGTTCAATAAATGTTACCTTTTATTGACAACGCCCGTCTCTCTATTCTCTACATATTGTGAAAGTAATCTGCACCAACCTGACTGAGTAAAATAACTGTCTATTGTTTCACACGACCCTAGAGATTGACTCTTGATCTGAGGAGCAAAGTTGTCATGTTGCACGGTTGTTGGAAAACTGAATCCCTTCTTGGCTGTGCCAGGGAAGCTGATCACTTCCTATTTCAGTCAAGAAAGTTTCCAGTGACCTCTGAGCTAGTTGGTAACAAACCCAATTAAGTTTAGCATAGTCAGTGGAGGCCTGGAAGATCCGCACTTCTACGTCGATACTACTGTTTATGTTATTCCAATGCGCAGGGCCTATTGGGAAAATAGGAACTACACTACATGGCGCCCAACGTTTGGTAAGGCGATAAACTAACGCAAGACGTTAGAGTAACTCAGTCGTGCATTTTTCACACAGACCCCTTTCTCCCGTAAATACTCCAATAGACGTCTGGAGTGGGTGAAAGGTTAAAATCCGCCCGAACTCAGTAGGAAGAGATTCCTATGTAAAGCTCTGGTTTATTCAAAGTTGAAGGATACAGTGTTCCAAAATATTGTGCACCTAATCTTTGTCTCCTTGGAGACCTACTCTGCAAACCTTGCATTTATACAATGCCAGAAGAAAACGGAACCACTGGGGCCGCAGCAGATGCGACTCAGCAGGGTCCCGACGATACTGACCCGGATGCAATAATCATCCCGGTACATTTAACAAAATCTATAACTTTAAAACTTATAGAAAACGGACTGACACCACAAGGTGGTACAGTAATTTTCGTGATAGAGGCACACGAATATCGGCAGACAGAGGTATTCTATTCATGGATAAACTTTACAGCGGCAAACGCTAGAACAAAAGAATTTCACTATTACAAAATAGAGAAACCTCCGGATGAGTACGCTCCTTTCGAGGAGACTGAAATCCCACTAAAATTCCAAGAGCACCTGCTCTGGTTTAATGGCGCCCTAAAACATAATGATCATATTACCAGGCTCGGTTCGCTAGGTAGACCAGGAGCAACGTGGCCGGTTCTAGCCAGCTACACACCACATCCGGAAATTTGAAAAAATGTCAAAGGAAGAGCTGTTAGTACAGCTAAAAACATTAATTAAAATACATATGCAATTAGTCCAATATGTAATGCGGACTGCAACAGTCCAACCAGCTGTTAATGTACCACAGCTGACCCCTCACCAGGGGTACACTAATAAAATCACACCACAGAACATACAGTCATGTCTTGGTAAAACACCCATAAAACGGGAACACATTCCTTTCTGGTTAGCACAGAAAATCACTCAAATAGAGGCAGTATTTCCGGATACTACCCCTATCGAGAAACACAGAATCTTGACCATCTGCCTTCCTATGGGAATCGCACCACACGTGGAGGACTGTGACACTTGGGGTACAGTCTTTGCTTCCATTTACACAAAAACACCTGGTGTTCATTCTATGGCGGTAATACCAGATGTACTAAAACAGATTCAGAACGAATACGTTCCAGAGCCCGCTTTAACTCTTGGTATGAAATTACTGAAAGACTTCAAGCAGGTCTCGGCTATATTATTAGCCAATATAAAAGGAGAAGCAGCATCTGTGGCGATTCGCCAGAAGTTGAAGGAAACCGATATAACAGATCAGCCAATTGAGCTTGCCAGAATCATAGAAAAATGCTATGAAGAATTAGGTAGAGACAGCTTGGGTGGGAAACGGTATGCACCTGTTACAACGCATTTTTTACAACGCACTACCACTACAACGCTGGCATTACAACGCATACCATTACAACGCATTGCGCTGGGGGGCGCTCTAGGATAAGAGGTAAGTTTAATTTACTATCCAACACCTTCCCTAGGGTCCACGGGGACTGGAGTTAGAATAGTAAATTATACTTACCACTATCCAGCACCCCAAAGCGCTATGCGTTGTAATGGTATGCGTTGTGAATACCGCGTTGTAATGGTATGCGGAGTAAAAGTATGCGTTGTAACGTCATACATCCGTGGGAAACCAGTAAAGCCCCAACTGCTCGAAAATCCTGAAAAATTATTTATTAAAAATAATTTAAACACTCCTAAAAAGAGCTGGGATGGAAACAAACAATCCACTCCCAAGGAAAAAGTTTTCCAGTCCAGAGGAAGGTCTCCTCGACGGAGGGAAAGAACTCCAATTCGAGAACACCAGTCTCCCCAGAGGGAGCCCTCTGAGAAAAGATACAACCTTAGAAATAGGGATAATTTGAAAAAACCTGATAGATATCAAAGTATTGATACACGTCCCTCTCGATCTTTTTCGCAGAAATCGGAAAGAAGAGGACGCTCAGACCCAGGAGAGCACACCAAGTCCAAAGACAAGGAACCTGCTCAGAGTAAAAAATCTCAATTTCCGAAAAAGAAGGTAGCTAGTATTAGAGTAATCAACCATGCCGAGAATACTGAGGACACAGTTGAAAAACGGGGAGTGGGCACAGACAATGTTAGACAGTGCAGCAGAAATCAGTATAGCCCGCAAGATCTTTATGAGTCATCTGGAGACAGTGGACACGAATGAATACATTCAGGTTGAAACTGCCGACACCAGACTTAGCGAGCCTCATAAAATATACTAAATAACATTGCGTATAGATGGTGATAAGACTAGGAAAATAAAGGGTCTATTTTGGGATAAACTCTCAAAAGGCAATGATATTCTGTTAGCTGAAAAAGATTGGCCCCCAGAGTTTGTCAGGGAGTGCCCTCGTGGCGAAGAAATGATTATGCCTGCCTTCTCGAATCACATTCTGATTCACAAAAAATATACATATGCAAGGAAATGGGCAGTAGCCCAGGCAACGGCATTATATAAAAATCATGTAGGATGGGATGAGGACTCACCTCCTCACAAAATCCAGTTAAAAAGTGAACCAACTGCCCAACGGCAGTATCCCATTAAGCAAGAAGCTAAAAAACAAGTCAGGGAGATCTTAGATCAACTTGAATACTAGGGGGTGATTGAAACATGCACCTCTCAAATGAACAATCCTTTGTTTCCTGTCTCCAAGCCAGACAATTCATATCATCTAGTTTTGGATTACAGACACCTTAATGCATGTTGCAAAACATTTGCAGTACAAAACTCGCATAGTGCAGCCCTAATGAATAACATAGTTAGGAAAAAATATAAAACGACATTAGCCATATCTAATGGTTTCTTTTGTCAAAACATTGCACCAGAAAGCAGGTATTTGACCGCTTTCTCCGTAATGGGGTCTCAGGAAATTTCTGTCGACTCCCACAGGGGTTCAAGAACAGCCCAGGACTATTCTCAGCTAGGGTAACAGAGTTACTACAAATATATGATGATGAGGCATTATCTTATGTAGATAATATCTATCTCACAGACGACAACTTGGATACTCACTTGAAAAGAGTGAACACCATTATACTTGGGTTCGCAGCAGAGGGTTACAAATTCAACTTTAAAAAGTCTCGAATTGCCCATCTTACAGTACTATTCTTAGGATACGAATTATCAAGTGAAGGAAAAAGCCTAGCGGACAACTTCTTAGAGAAGTGCGCTGTACTCCAAGCTCCAAAAACGCTGAAGAATTTACAATCCGTACTAGGTTTTCTGAATTTCGGAAGAACATACATTCTAAATTACGCAGAGAGGGTTAAACCTCTCTACGAACTAATTAAACCTGATTTTAAACAAATCAATTGGACTCAAAAAACACACAGAAATTTTGAGATCACTGCAAACAGACATGTTAGCAAAAACAAAATTAGATACAAGTGACAACACACGCAATCTTGTAATCCGAGTCATCCCAGGAGGATGCGGATTCACGTACCTGACCTCTAATGAGGGAGAAAAGGTACCAATTTCAATTAAATCTCACTTGTACACACAAGTAGAAAAAACATTCAGTCACACAGAAAATACGGTGAAAGCAGTGCAAATTGCATTAGCAAATGAACGAGAATTAGCACATGGTAAAAGGATTAATATCCTCACAGCGGAATCCGCCTTCGAGGCGCTATTCAGCCCAGTAAACCTGCCTACAGTGTCACTGGATCCGAAATGGATACAGTATGTAGATTCTCTAGGAGCGGAAGATGTGAAATACTATTTCGCCCCGCAATTCGAAGAACTGAATGATTTAGAATATGAAGAAGAATATCCTCTGCCAATCGAACTGCTGCCTCTCCCACAATACGCCTGTATAATCTATACAGATAGATTTGTACAGCATTACAACGTAGAGAGCAAATCCTACGATGCAGCCTGTGCGATTGTTAAAAGTCGTTGGCTGTGGGGTAAATTCAGATCGAAAGTAACAAAAACTGAATCAGTAAGAAACTGTTCGGCTCAGAGAGCTGAAATCAGATCTTTAAAGATGGCGCTTGAAAATGCAGAACGTGAATTCCCGACACTAATAGTGTGCGATTCTCATTTATGCGTCAACTCTTACAATAATAAACTGCAGAGTTGGATTGAAAACGATTACAAAGATGACACAGGTGCCACAATAAAGCATAAATTGCTCTGGAAACAGATAGCTCTTTTACAGAAAGAACTACAAAAGACTCACGTGATACACGCGCAGAGTCTTCGACGTGATGGCGTTCACGTTGCAGGGAATTCATTGGCTAACACAGCCACAACGGAAGCAACTAAACCGGCTTCTGTAGCCACAAAAAAGCGTGCAGAAAAATACATAGATGGGGAAACCATGCTGGCAGTAAAAATGACCGTAAAAGGCGACTGTGCAGCACTACCCGTGAACTATCCACTCAATTATGCATACGTAATCGATGCAAAGTCCGTTCCTTTTGCTCGAATCCCTGGAGTGGGGGATAGGGTAATTCCAAACATGAACAGGAGAATATTTTTAATAGCAGACGCACACATGGGTTTGGGTCTTAGGCACAGAAAGATCAAGGAATCCCTGACTGAATTACAATCAGTATACTGGTGGCCGGGAATGAGTGTAGAACACCAAATATATGCAAACAACTGTGAAAACTGCAACAGGGATCGCAGTAGTGAACCATGCTACCGGCTACCAGTCAGAAACAGCGTAACTCTGTCTACACCCCATCCTGCGTCCTATTAATCGTTAAGGCTAAACACACTTAAAAAATGTGGCCCCAGCGCTCGGCTGACGCTAGAATGGTTATAAAAGATCTGCGAGTCTTTATCGGCACATACGCAATTACCACGTTCCATTCTGACCAGGGTCCTGCTTTCAGCTCTCGAGCTTATAGGGAGGCCATGGCCAGCATGGGAATTGGGTTGCGGTATTCTTGTCCGTTGCACCCCGAAGGGAATAGTGTGGTAGAAAGAAAAAACCGGGACATAAAGCGATCTATAACAGCGAAGGTATTAGGTTCAGGCGCTGGGTGGGTCAAACATTTAATAAGTGTCCAGACCAGTCTTAACAATTTGCCAAGAAAATCTCTAAAAGGTTGCAGCCCATATGAACTATTGTTCGGAATTAGAATGAGAATTCAGGACTTAGATAGTCAGGTATCAGTGGTACAAGATAATAAGACAGACTTTGACATCAAAGATCGTTTGGCTGTTTTACAGGAACTGAATGAAACAAGAAAATCCTTAAGAAACAGCCAGATACCACTGATGAGGCACCACAAGCAACAGCCCCAGCAAGGCCTGTCTGGATTCCAAAGATTGGGGATCTAGTCAGAGAAAAAATCGCGGTGAAGAAGGAATTTGGGCCTTCTTACAGAAAAGCAGTACCTGTCTTGACAGTCACCGGAACAAGATCAGTTGTACTACCGCCCCTTGCTGGTAAAAAGGAGAACAGAGTTGTGTCTATCGACCTGTTAAAACCACAAGCATGTGGCCTATAATCAACAGTAGGCCCAGTGGACTCCCAAGACACAACAGAATACCCAAACTTGCAACAATCCAAGAGGTTCAAACTGAAAGACTAATCCTATTCGATCAGCCTGCAGTGCACAGAGAAAGACTATGCAATAATACCATGGAACTCGTGCCTCTTGAGACACAGATTGAAACAGTTCGTCAAGAAACACCAGTCTACAATAATGTGGCATCAGAAAGTGCTACCGAAAGACAGATTGAAAGAACAATCCCAACAATTGACAGAACTGCCTCTGGTTATTTCATCGACTTCGACAACTTTTCCGAGGATCAAAGTAACTCCGAAGTGATGCCAGAAATAAAAAAGTATTCTAAAGAAACTACAACGGAACTCTTTCAACAAATCAAAGAATTATATCTGGATTCACCGTTGATTGAGCATTGGATTATTTCAGGGGTATTCATACTCCTACTATGCCTAATTTTAGTTTTAATTTTAGGAAAGTTTATTACAATTGAATGGACACAGCAAGTCAGAACATCAACCTAGTCCTCAAACCACACAGATCATCCCACGTGAAGAAAAGAGAACTGTCAACAGTAAATGTCACAGCCATTCCAATACCTGGTGGGGTAGTATGGGAGAAAACTGACTATGAGATCTATGGTCCGGTCGAAATCCTGAAGTATCCTCATCAACTGAAGGTTTCCTTAAGTGACTTTGTAAAACCTAGTACATTCTCTGATGATTGGGACTTTAACAGTATTAATGACATGATGTCTGATTTAGTAATGTCAGCTAGATTTGCAGAACATGATTATTTACAAGGTTCGTCTAGATATGAACAGTTATTCTGTTTTACACATTATGGCGATCATTATTTGCATAAATCTGCACAGCCTAGAAATGTTTTCAAGTATAATCAATGGGAACATTGTGCTACACCACCTAAAAGCAGTTCTAAAACATTCTTTGAGAAATTCAAGTACTTGTCAGGGTTTAACACCAGTGATGCAGAAAAGTTTTATTACAAACTTTAAGATAAAACAGGAATGAAAACAATGCTGACAAACACTAAATTAATATATTCAGAAGCATTTTATGAAAAGATGATGACATTTGGTTTTGATTATTGGAAAAATAACATTGAAACAAAAACCATTTGGGGTACAAAAGATTGGCAGGTGCAAGGCCTAGAATCACTATTCAGAACCTGCATGATACCAGAACAAATGATGTTTTTAAACGACACAATTCACCAAACATCATGTCTTGGCCTAGCTAAGATAAAAGACCGTAACAAACCGTCTATTCCGAAGCCAATACCTGATAATGCAACAACAGATATTGAGATAGACGTATCTAAAATTTTACATTTTAACAGAACACATCCTGATTGGAAAAAGTGGTTAATCTGGCCTACTGACACAAACAACTGTCAAGATAGATTCCTGAACAAAACACATGGGTTAAAAATGACCAGACAAGACCCTAGATACTCCCAGAGACAACATCCAGGGATAGTAACAACATACAGTGTAGGGAAACTCTGCCTCGAATGGCTAGGAACTTCCACACTGGCTGAAATTAAGCAACACTTGTCTTTACTAAAAGATGGTGCTGATTTGCGCGATTTCATTCTTGGACCACGCAAACAGCGTCAAAAGCGTTTCATAGTGACCAGTATCTATGCTGCATACAACGAGGCATGGAAAGTCACACAAATTGAAACAGCAGAAAAAATACGAGTAATTGATTGTATTAATTTGGAAAAATCACTTTCTGTAGTGGACAATGGGTTAATGACTCTGTCCTCCAGAATATATTCATTGAACAATATTGTATCTTCTGCCTTTGATATAATAGACAGAGACTTACTAATGTTACAGCATGGCCAATCTCAATTACGTTCTATTGTACAATTAGGCTGGACGCTGCAAAATCTTCGTTCAGGCTATGTGCCTTGGCGTTTAATCAACACAACGTCATTATTTTCCGTTTTTAACCTTACTGATAAACAAATCAGTTTGGCACAGAAAGGAGCAGACTATACAATCCTGAGCATCGAAAAACTTGAGAGATTACCATTAACAATGTCAGAGAGTCCTGTCATTGAATGGATAATACACGGAATTATCACTATTCCGATTACAACTTTCCGATTTAAAAAGTGCCTTGAATACATACCTACTGGCCAGTATGAACGATTGGGTAAAGGTTATGTAAAATCAGCATGGAAATTACCATACACACATTCATGCTATAGTGACAGCGACAAAAATGTATTTCTTAGTGGTGAAAACTGTAAACGTTCACTAAGTGGTATACTTTTGTGCCAGGGTATTAATTTACATGGAGCCTGTGAAGGTAATTCTAACAACCTTTCATGCCACCAGCTTGTCACACCTGCAACGCAGATAGAGCCCTTCTTTATGCAACTTGCGAATGTGAGTTACATTCTAAGAACGGATCACAGATGTTGTGGCCTTGTTCCAGGGAAAAGTTATCTCGTAAGCGTAACATCTATGGTCAAATGCTGTATGCAAGCATTGTTCCCGAGCGGGCCTGGAGACATAGAGACTCCCATCTGGCCTTGTCTGCATTTCTCTTCTATACGAATTGATACTTTAAGCAAAATGAAGTCTGTGCTTTTGCAGACAACAGTGCCCATAACGTCATCAAAAGAGAAGTATGATCTCCTAGTTGCAAGGACAGCTACGGAGGTTCATGACCTTTTATCAACAAATTGCCCCGTGCATTTCGTAGAAATGTTGAGCCAACTTCCTAACATGTCAAGTGCCACAGGCATCCCAGGCATATTTAAGACGATTTTTACGGGACTGCTAACACCATTTCAAGCAATTCTGGGAATCGTTCCAAATTTTGTCCACTCTGTTTTTGGCGGCATACCCCTATTTTTGGGACTTGTAGCAGGGATTTTATTTTTGGCCCTCCTGCTTCGTTATGGCAAGCCACAGCTCAGACATGACTCCTATGGGAATGAAAGAGACAATCCTAGCAATGCGCTACCGGGACAGAATAACTAGAGTCCTTGGATTGGCCAGGCTGAGAGATCTAAACATGACCTGGTTCCTTTCATTCAGACCGATATGGCAATCCTGCATCTTACCTGTACTATGATGTATGCTATGCGGAGATGAGTGCGTGTTGGACATCTGTCTTTCACTTCCATCAGCAGTACCAATGGATATCGATACTTTGCTAAGTCCGATAACGGCTCACGCATTGTGTTGTCCCCAGCGGCTACCAATCCTGATGACGGCATTCGTTGAGACTCCTGTGCTACGACTAGGTGGTAACAGTGGAGCGAGTGACAAAAGCAACATCACCCAGGTACGACCTTCTGTGAGCATTGCTGATCCAGACTTTGATGACAGCAATCATTCTCACACCTGCCAAGTTACAGCACTATCGAATTTGGTCGAACTGTCACCTGATTTTGTAGACCAATTCTTTGAGAGCCTGTCTGATATGATGTTCTCACCCGAACAGAAACAATGACTTTAGAGAAGCATTCCGACACACAGCGTTCCCATGAACTCTGAATTCGGCCTTCAGTTTTGAACAACAAAAACTGCTAAAAGCGTTGGAACTCTATTTTCCCCGTTCATGCAATAATTCTTTTGAATTGAACACTTTTTAATATTCACCCTTTTTGGCACGAAAAATTCTTTGCTTACAGTAAAACTATTCATAGAGAACAGAAGCTTCAACTTCTATTTCTAGATACATCTAGAGACATAATACGCCAGCCTCTAGCACATTTTATTGCAATGCATTTATATGTGATGAAATTATCTCGCCCTTCTTCTGTTTCAGAGATATTTCATGTGTAATTCTTTTGCATAATCGTTCATTGATTTCATATGCTATAATTTTTGAATGATTTCTATGCTTCAAAAACGTACAGTACCTAATTTTTCACGTATTACAAATACGCCTATTTCGAATGCATAGATGTATTTTGGGGTGGGCAATGTTACACATGCATCTTATTGCTCTAGTTTTAGTAATTTGATGGACATGAATTCGTGGAGTGGGTGTTGCATTCTAATCTAGGACCCTGATCGATACTGTGACCTTATGCCCCTATTCGGCTATAAATCCATTTATTCCCTATATTGGCATAACCGTTCAAGTGCAATATTCAGAAACTCGTCTCTGGCCTCACACGAACAGAGCCACATTCCAGAATAGCTTTCTCTGCCACTTCCTTTGCAACCAATTAGTGCAATGACATAGCAGAAGTTACTATCTGAGATTCCTAGATTAACACTCCGAGTTCTTCAACAAGATAAAAACTCAGCAAACCTGGAAATTCCCGCTTGCTGTGTTTTGATTAGTAATAGAACTCTAATGAGCACTGATAGACGATCACTTCCTAGTGACATCTTTATTGACGTCTTATGTCCAACAAACTTACGTCAAACAAGGCACCTTTCAGGTATAAATATTACCAACGTTGCCTTAAGCAAGCGCTGTGTTGCTGATGCTAAAGCTATCAATGCTGTCATGGTGCTGAAGCTATTAATGCCATCGCTGAAGCTGATGATACCATAGCTGCTATCGCTACTGCTATCGCTGCTAACTAGCGAACAATGGTGTGGTGAACTTAGGAGCTGAACAGCCGTCCCCTGAAAGAGCCCAGCAGATGCAAGCTGCCCGCGGACGCTGCTCCTCCTCCTCCTCGACGCGCTGAAGAAGAGACGCTGTCTTTCTCCTGCAGAGAAATCCAGCTCCAGCGTTTCTGGTCTACCCTTGCGGGTGACTGGGATATCGAGCCCTGAGGGAGATACCAGACCTCCATCATTCTATTCCAGAGGTATGGTGTTGACTAAACCCTTGAGAGAGAATTCTTGAAGCAAACCTTGGCAAAACCAACTTAACTTAAAGCTACTTACTTACTCCCCTCCCAAGTATTAGGCTTAGGTCAGGTACACTGGGGTAGGCGTAGTTAGAAGCACCAGTTGAGTATTTTAGCCTAATGTATATATGAATGTATATATGTTTTATTCATGTTAAACCATTATATGGCTAAGAAACCATATCAATGCTTTCACAGTATTATTTCGCAATACTCATCTTACTGTACATACTTTTTATAATAACAAGTCTTGCAATTGTGGCAGTTCATTTCTCTTGTACGAGAAGAAAAACTGTTCAATAAATGTTACCTTTTATTGACAACACCCGTCTCTCTATTCTCTACATATTGTGAAAGTAATCTGCACCAACCTGACTGAGTAAAATAACTGTCTATTGTTTCACACGACCCTAGAGATTGACTCTTGATCTGAGGAGCAAAGTTGTCATGTTGCACGGTTGTTGGAAAACTGAATCCCTTCTTGGCTGTGCCAGGGAAGCTGATCACTTCCTATTTCAGTCAAGAAAGTTTCCAGTGACCTCTGAGCTAGTTGGTAACAAACCCAATTAAGTTTAGCATAGTCAGTGGAGGCCTGGAAGATCCGCACTTCTACGTCGATACTACTGTTTATGTTATTCCAATGCGCAGGGCCTATTGGGAAAATAGGAACTACACTACATAACGTGCCCGAGGTGTCAAAGCGGGCAGGCATATATGGTACACATGTTTGCCTCATGTCCTGCTCTAGATCCCTTCAAACAATCATTAGAGCAATTTTTGGGTCAAGCACTAGGGATTCCTATATGCTTGACAAGCGAAGTAATGGTCCTAGGGGTCACCAAAGATGGGGTAGAAAATCACTATGATGAATTTATATACTTAGCAATGACAGTAAGCCGGTTGTGTATCGCAACTGTGTGGAAAGACCCAAATCCGCCAACGCTTCAGCAATGGTTGGCACGATTGCTCGCCATATATACACAAGAGAAAGCAGTATATGATAAAAGGGGATGGAAGGCAAAGCAATTGGGCAAAGGAATATGGGCTCCAGTAGCGGAATGGAAACAGAGGTTAGAAGAAGATTAGGAAACGCTTCTCTTTGGTGCCCATTATATGTTTTGTTTGAATATTTTCATCTGCATTTTTTTGGAGGGAAATCCTCTTTTATGTTTTCCCTGTTTTTACTCTTTTTTTCGCTTTCTTCTTTACTTTTTCTTTCTTGTTGGCTGAATCAATCAATGTATTTATTCTGTGTAATAATGAAATAATGAATTGGAAACTCTTGATAATGAATAAAAAAATTTTTTTTTTTTAAAAAGGAAATTCGAGGATGCCTAACGTGGTGTAAATAAGTGGGTCCTAGTATGTATTTTGGTATTTATTTTTTATGTACTCCTTGTTTAATTACTTTATCTGTGATATTATATTTTGATATTGGCTATATGCAGTATTGATACTGCTTTGATGTATTTGATTGTACTATACATTACCCAATCATTGACAAATAAAAAATATTTTTTTTAAAAGTGATCCCTTCTCAAGTCCTCAATTGCTCCAAAGCTGTCACGGTGGCAAGCAAAACATAGGCTGTCTTTGTAGGCTTACAGACAGATGTGTGTGGAGTGGCTTAGCTTGTCTTAGCTCCCATACCTCAATTGTTTAGACATTACCAGGAATTCTGTGTTTAGAGAGGACTGACCCTAAATATACATACCAAGCCAGCCTGGTACAACCGCTAACAGCCCAGTACCCCTGATAGTATGAGGCTGCAATGGCATCACAGGCGATATTATGGATGCGGCCCATGGAAGTGACCCTCACTAACCAAGCTTATGTCCCATGGGGCCACAACAGACACTCGCTCTCTTCTCTCCACTTCACTGACCGTTTCCTTTGTCGGAGGCATGAGTAGGGTATACTCTCACAAGGTGTAGTGGCCATCTTAGAAATACTGACAACAGCCACTTGAGCTAGTTCCCGAGGGATGCCAAAAGAGACTGCAATGCAAGCATGTGCTATCAATGGCCAGTTCCGTTGGGTCTGTGATTATCTCATCGCTAGTTTCAGATTTTTATTCTACATATTCTCCTCAAAAGCCCATCTCTCAAAATGTGAAAATGCAATACCGATGCATGGCAGTACTTGTGTGTAAACGACAATAAACTACCAGGATGCAATGCAGCTGCTATTGCCAAAAAAGTACAGTCAATGAGTAAAGACTACAATGCATCATATTAATGAGGCTGTTTTCACACAGTGTCCTGATGGGAAGCAACATTCACTACCCTCTAACTTGCTGTAGACAAGTGAGATCTTTGGTTACTGCTTACTTCAGTATTGTGTCCATCTCTCATTTTTTCTCAGCCAGTGGAACTTTACCTGCATGAAGCTGCTTCCTGTGCGTTGTTCCTCCAGCATCCTGAGGCAGTGTTCTTGTGGCTGTGTAGAGTAAGCAGCATGCCTGGCAGTTATAAAGTGAGTGAGGGAGTGGACAGTACCGGACCCTGCTAACAGTGGAGGCCGCACCCCCTTTAGGCAGCACGTCTGCTCCTCCGCCCATGCTAACCCAATGCACAGAGCTGCATTGTCACCTCAGCTGGTGTTCTTGAGCTGTGATTATCCTGGCAGCCTTGGCAGATAAGCCTTCCACTTTTGCCCTGCTCTCAAACATGACAGAAGGTACTGTGCTAGGCACTGTATTGATACAATATTCCTAGCTCCAAATAAAAGAAGTAGTACCTAAACGATACCCCTAAACATCTAGTAGCGTAAGTAAACTGTAGTTGGTTGGTGCTGCTTGCCATAAAATGGAAGTGATGTGTCCGGAGAACCAACCAGTAAGGAGGCAGGAAACAAGAGCAACATAGGAGTGACCGAATGGCAAGCAACAGGCGGGACTGCACTCCGTATATTGTTTACAGCAGGTCTTGCAAACAGCGCATGCATACTGCCTATGCTCAACCTAACAAGAGACGGGGAGGGAATGAGACAGGAGGGACGGACGGAGAGACAAACAACAGGGCGGGAGGAGTGTGGGACGAGGACGACAAGTGACAGGACAACTATCAACAGAAAGTGTAATTGTAAATTGTATTTATACAGCGCTTACTACCCTTAACTAGGTGTCAAAGCATTTTATGCCAGCAGCACTTTGCTCCGAAACCCAAGGTTAGTGGTTAGTCCAGTGTAATTGATTACTATTAGTTACAGGGTTTATTTAGTTTTGTGCGCTTAAGTAAACTATTCCATGTGTCATTCTCATATCTTTATGATAGACTAAATTGATAGGGGATAGTTGCGGTCCGTAGTAGGGATATGTGAGGACATGCACATGACTGGTGTGAATAATGTATGAGTCAGAGGAGATTAGGTATTGTTGGGTTGCATAGGTAGGACTTTCAGAGGAAGGAGGAGAGATTGTGATCTTGTAAATGAGTTACAGGCAATTTTCAGAAGTATAAGGCAAATATGCATGAATCAGAGTAGATTATTGTTAGAAATTGGGTTCTCCACTTGGTAATGACTTGCACCTTTGTCCAAAGAGGGTCCCTTGCTTCTAGTCATAATAAGGTGGATAAACTACTGAAATAACCCCTGCTCACCCCCTTGGTAGCTTGGCACTAGCAGTCAGGCTTATTTCAGAGGCACTGTGCGAAGCATTTGCACATAACATACAATAATACAGGGGAAACACTTCAAAAGGACACCACAGCAGTTTAAAAAAAATACCAAATATGTATCTGTGCAAACAAGACCAAAACTATAAAAGACCAACATACAGTAATCAAAAATATGCACTTTGCAAGAATAACTTTAAAATGCAGTTCCTTGAAGCCCGGAGCTCGGTCCAGGGCTATTGCGGTGCTGGAAACAACAGAATCTAACAGTTTGGCTGACTGCATTGCTAGTGCCAGCAGACTCGTAAACAGTACTTTTGGTTCTAGCCAACTGCGTCGGTGTGGGCGGGTCATGGCAACCTTTGCGGTTACGATGTGAAGCGTAGCGGTGCAGCAAAGGCTTGGTGGCGGTCGTCCAGAGGGGTCGGTGGGACCAGGGCTGCAGTGCAGAGTTAGGCAGTGCTTGTTGCAGCGCTGACAGGTCACGGTGCAAGCGGCAGTGCCGGTTGATGGGCGCTGGTGTCAGTCGGCCCAGACTGCGGTGTGGGACGGGCAGTGCATCGTGTGACATTCGAGTGGTGCGTCCAAACCACTGTGCAATCACAGGTGGCAAGGTCAGCGTGCAGCGACATCATCGGTGAGACCGGGGCAGCAGAGTGAAGCTAGGCAGTGTGGTGCCCACAGGTCGCTGTCCAAGCAGCGGCATCTTGGTGTGGCAGTCGTCATCGTCGGTGAGACCAGGGTTGGGGTGCGAAGTGTGGCGGTGCCTTCAGGACATGGAGCCAGCAGCGGTATCGGTGACAGTGTCAGCTGCTTTCCCCGTCTGTGGCAACTGAAACCCACAGTTCCATAGGCAGTACCCAGAGGTAAGTGAAGTCTTTGCTGCCCCTGTGAATTTGTGAACAGGAGGCAAACTGTATTTCAAGCCCTTGGAGATACTCAGCGACAAGCGAAGAAAGTTCAGTCCAGTCCTTTTACTTCCCAAGGCAGAATCAGCAACTACAGGCCAACAAAGCAAATCACCCTCTTTGTTTTTAGGTCCCCTCACACACCAACAGGCCCCTTGGTGTCATGCTTCATCATCGGGGCCATCGTACTCCTCTACGGGGTATGGCGTGCTGCAACCTACGGGTACTTGGGAGCACTTGATGGACTATGTGTGGTGCAGGTGATGGATTGTTTTTTATGTGAGTGTATGGTGGGGTTTTAAAACTAAGTGAAGGTTAAAAAGGACCTGGCTCGTGGGGTGACTAAAAAATATTTAATAAGCCCCCGGGCTGGTGCTATTAAAATTAAAAAGTGGGAGTTTGTGCCGCAGTCAATGTGCGTTACCTCCTCTCTGTGTGTGTCGACATGTTTTGGTGTAAAAACATCTTCTTCAGGACGGGGTACACAAATCCCCACCTTACTCACGTTTCTCTAACTCGTATTCAGGATTTCTAATAAAAGTGAGAAATATAGTGCAGGGTAAGACAATGTACCTAGCAAAAAACGTTGTTTGTTAGTCAACCTGTAAAAGAAAAGAAGATAAAGATTTTTTTCTGGTGGTCTACTTCTCTACATCCATAGGCAAAATGGCCAGTGGTTACAGGCGATACAATCGTGATTACGACTATTACTATAGGTGCCAATTGTGCCTATAGTGGGATAAAAGAAAAAGACAAACCAGACTCACTGACAGAAAACATAAAACACACACTTTCGTATTGTAGTTATGGTGTTTAGCAAGATTTGAGAGTAAAACACCATTCGTGGTTGAACAGTATGAGCAAAGTTGTAACGTGCCCCTGTAAAAGGAAATGTTTCATGCTTTTAAGTTTTTACAAACATACTGTTTGAAATGGATGAAAAAGTCTTCATGAGTCCAACGAATGGATCTGGTATGCTATTTATCACCTGTATGGAGAAAAGGATATTCAGATATCCATAGTACTTACATCCACGTCGTGTAGATACCGACTGCGCTTTTTTACCCCATGTTACTCACGATTTCAGCAAGGAAATTCCTCCCGATTGGTCCCTTCGTTGCTCCGGTGATAATGTCAGAAGGAATCTAAAAGTCGGGTTTTTATATTCTTCCCAGTGGTTGGGTTAATTGCGCGATTAGTTAATTGATGTTTCCTTATGCTCATATAAGGATATTCGCCGGTTCTGCTCGAGACTCCTTGAGTAAGCGTATTTGGTTGGCACATGCGTACATGTGCGTGTTAGTTTCAGTATCTCGTGCACATGCGTGTTCAAAGCGGTCGCGTCCTTTTCATGATTGAAGTTTAGGAGGGTAGTGTTACCGGAGAACACATGCGTTTGGGGACATGTTTGACACAATGTTGTTACTGTTCTCTTTGTAGTGTGCCTACAATATTTGGAAATGTAGACACAAAAGAGATTAGTCTAGGTTAACTGGCCCCAGGGAATACTGTCATTGAGGCCAGCAGAGCTGGTCCCAAGTCTGAAAACCCATCTTTGTTCCTTCTCAAAGAGTCCTTGCTCAGATGGTAGTTGTTCCACTACTGTCCACTTAATGTCGTTCAAACAATGTTGATTTTCCAAGAAATGCGTGGCCATTTTCGTTGTGGTCTTTTTACACCGTATATTGCTCTTGTGCTCCCCAATTCGTATTTTTACTGGTCTTTTGGTCAAGCCAATGTACTGCAAATTACAAGGGCAGGTAATCATATAAATTACATTCCTGCTGTTGCAGTTCATTAGTTTCCGCTGTTCCCATTCGGTACCGTTTGCAAAGGTCAAATGTTTACTTTTCTGAGTAAGGTGGCAACTTGCACAGTTACCACATGGGTAATGACCTCCTAGACCATGCTGAGGGGGTTGTGTTTTTTTTTGTTTCGGGCGTGACTCACATGTAACAAAAGGGAAGGTTAGGGCTTGGCAAGTGGGTGCACTTGTCAAGTTGACTTGGCAGTAAAAACTACATGCAGACACTGCAGTGGCAGGTCTGAGAACTCTTTGAAAGGCTGCTTGTGTGACTGGCACCATGAGTCCGCAGGCCAACTATCAGCGTTTGATTTACAGGCCCTGGGACACTCAATGCACTTTACTAGGGACTTACCAGTAAATCAAATTTGCCAATCCTGGAAACATCAATTCATAATCCAATTTGCTATAGGACCGCTTGCAATTTCACACTGTACAGCAGTGGGAAAGTGCACAGAGACACTAAACCAGCAAAAACAGAGTCAAAACCGGGAGGTCAGAAAGCAAAAAGGCAAGGGGAATACACCAAAAGATGCCAGGTCTAACAATTATGCTCTGACAGAGGAGACATGCAGTGGATGGAAGGCAAGGAGAGGGGCATTTGAAAGAGAAGAAAAGAAGGAGAGGTGACAAAAAATGTTTTGAATAAAGGTCAGTCTTCTATGCCAGATTTAAGGGATGTAGAGAATATTTTTTAAGACAGCATGCAGTTTGAGGATGCAAAAATGTACACAGAAGAAACATTATTTACTTGTGAGGATAGTGCTATAATGGGTATTTTGCTAGGTACTAGAATCAGGTAAACCATCCTTCCACTGCTAGGTTACTGCTAGACCACCCATCCAGCCAGGTCAGTTGATCTGCTCAAGATTTAAAAGTGAAAAATATTGGTTGAAAGCATATGTTGAGAAATATCAAGACCTTTAATTTGCAATCAGAGGAAGTGGTAACTTCAAGACCATAGCAGTGTGAGAAAATACATGGTAAATACTGTACACACTGAAAAGGAGATTATTCAAATGCTGCAGTGGGTGTCGGCCTGATGTTCATCCTCAGGTTTGACACATGATAATTACAAAGCAGAGTGGGATGCATTTGCATGTCTCTGGTTTAAATTGGAACATCAATGAATGTGAGGACACATTCAAAACAGTGGAAGTCTATTGGCTGCATTCCTGTGACTGGAGGGTGGAGAGCCAGAGGCTCTGTGAGTGGGGATGGTGAAAGGGTTCAAATTCAATGAAGATCCTCTTATGAAATGGCTGCTGAGTACATGTTCTAAATCACTGCCCTTTGTAGATGCTGTAGGGAAGGAAGGGTGGGCTGAAGGTTGACAGGGGCCCTTTAGGTGAGCCAAGTATTATGTCTGCCTTGCTCACACTTCAGTGGAAGACACCACCCACGTCATGAACACCATCCACTCTGGCTCTCCCTCTGACCCATGTCCTCACCACATCTTCAACAAAGCCGACGCCATCATCACACCCCACCTCCGGAACATCATAAACAACTCCTTCGCGTCAGCCACCTTCCCAGAAAGCTGGAAGCATGCAGAAATCAACGCCCTTTTGAAGAAACCCACAGCCAACCCAAAAGACCTCAAGAACTTTCGCCTCATCTCTCTCCTTCCCTTACCGGCAAAAGTCATTGAGAAGACCGTCAACAAATAACTGACTGCATTCCTCGAAGCAAACAACTCGCTTGACCCATCAATGTCCAGATTTCGAGCCAACCACAGCACCGAGACCGCCCTCATCGCAGCCACCGATGACATCAGCACCCTGATGGACAACGGGGAAACAACCGCTCTCATCCTCCTAGACCTCTCGTCCGCCTTCGATACCGTCTGCCACCGGACCCTAACAACCCACCTCTACAACACTGGGATCCAAGGAAAAGCCCTGGACTGGATCACCTCGTTCCTCTCCGACAGAACCCAGAGAGTTTGCCTCCATCCCTTCCGCTCCGCAGCCACCAAGATCATCTGCGGCGTACCCCAAGGCTCCTCGCTCAGCCCAACCCTCTTGAATATCTACATGAGCCCCCTCGACGCCATTGCACGCAAACACAACCTCAACATCATCTCCTACGCCGACGACACCCAGCTGATACTCTCCCTCACCAAAGACCCGGCCACCGCCAAATCCAACCTCCAGGAAGGAATGAAAGACGTTGCAGAATGGATGAAGCTCAGCCGTCTGAAACTGAACTCGGACAAGACGGAGGTCCTCATCCTCGGACAATCCCCATCCGCCTGGGACGACTCCTGGTGGCCCCCTGCACTGGGCACCGCACCAACACCCACGGACCACGCACGCAACTTGGAATTCATCCTGGACTCCTCCCTCACGATGACCAAACAAGTCAACGCCATCTCATCTTCATGCTTCAACACCCTGCGCATGCTCCGAAAGATCTTCCAATGGATCCCCGCTGAAACCAGAAAGACGGTCACCCAGGCCCTTGTCACCAGCCAACTGGACTACGAACTATACACAGTAACCACAGCCAAACTTCAGAAACAACTTCAGCGCATACAGAACGCCTCCACATGACTCATCCTCGACTTCCCTCGCCACAGCCACATAACTGCCCACCTGAGAAACCTGCACTGGCTCCCCGTCAGCAAGAGGATCACGTTCAGGCTCCTCACCCACGCACACAAAGCGTTACACGACATGGGCCCCGAATACCTCAACAACCGCCTTTCGTTCTACACTCCCACCCGCCAGCTCCGCTCCACCAGCCTCGCCCTCGCCATCGTCCAATGGATCCGCAGAACCACAACAGGAGGAAGATCGTTCTCCTACCTGGCCGCCAAGATATGGAACTCCCTCCCCGCACACCTGCGACTGACCCAGGACCATCTCACCTTCAGGAAGCACCTCAAGACCTGTCTATTCGAGCAGTAACAGTACCCCACTCCCTTCTGCGCCTTGAGACCCTCACGGTGAGTAGCGCACTCTACAAATGTAATGATTCATTGATTGAGTGCAGAGCCCTCACACCACTTGGTACCTCAGGCTGGAGACTACCCTGCTGCGAGGGGCATCACTACACAAAGGCTGTGTCTGGAGAGCAATCTATCGCACCCATGCACATGATATAGAGTTTTGAAGATCATAAATACGCGGTGAAAGCCTTCACCACCTCTGTAAAAATGTGTTCTCTTTAACACCTGATGGCCTTGTGCACTTCCTCTTCCGATGTTCGCACTTTATCTCCTTGATGCACCACACACTGAGGGTGTACATTGTGATCACAAATGTGACACACAGTTCAGGCTTAATCCACCCAATAAGTTCCTCGGGGGTCCCAGCACCACCTGTCTGAATCACATCACCCTATGTCTTCTCTGTCCCTTCACGTCCCCACGGTGAGAGGCTCAGGTGCCCCAGTGACAACGCCATGTTTGTGAGAAGAGATGTCTTGCCCTGTCTACACTCTGCCATTCTGCATGCTGCTGTAAGTGAAGTGAACTTAATTCATGGAGACATAGAGAGGAATCACAGCTCTTTGTGGACGACGGGCACAAGCGACGTAGCAAAAAGAGTGCCTCAACTCAAGGTACTGCACCTGCCTGCCGAGGTCTCTGTATTTTAACGTAGCTGGGATTCAAAGGAAAAGAACTGCTATCTGAGAGAACACAAACAATTTATATCAATTTGAACAAAGAGGCAAGGACGCCTTACAATAAGTCTCAAACAGCTGTTTATGTTTACTTGTATTCTACTGCCATCAGCAGCACTAAAACCTTGGAATGTGGCTGTAATGTAAACTGTAACCTGGGAGCAAGGGTGAGTGTTTGGGAACATATGACACTGGTGAAAGTGGACTGACGAGGAAAGGAACCGAAGACAACCAAGGGCCTGGGTGAAAAAATGGGGATGACAACTCAAGGAAGTTAGTGAAGATCTAGAAATGAATCTGAGAAGATGGAACAGTCACGTTTCATCGGCTGGAGTGTGGACAGTTACATTAAACTGAGCTCGCAGCATTATCCAGACCCCCCATGATTTTGCAGCTATGAGAGGCAAATTTTGCTGCAAACAAAAGCAAACTTTGCTGGCCCAAACCACAAAATTCACAGAATTTTTGCGGTGGGCGAAGAATGTGCCCGCCACGAATTTCGAAGGCTTGTGCTCTGTCACTGCTGGAGATTGTGCTGTCAGAGTCTGTAACTTTGCAGAGCCTCCAGCAGCGCAGAGTCCGGAACCTGACGGTGCCTGATGCCAAAGAGAGCAGTTTACAATATGATCTTTTCAGACAACTTATGTGTGCAGGGCAGCAGGGGTGAAGGGCTAGGAGGGGTGGGGGTGGCCGCAGGGTAGGTTGAGGGTAGGTAAAATAAATAAATAGGAGATGTGGGAGGTTAGAGGTTAGTCTGCAGGGGCACACAAACATGTCAGGTGGCAGGCTAATTACTCAGAAGGGGCTAGCTGCATTTCAAAGGCAGGCAGCAGAGGCATTGAACACCTCAGCTGCCTGCTGGCCTGTTGCTCACCCTCTCTTTACTGGCCCAGTGGCAGCACAAAGCCAGTAAAGAAAGGATGAACAGCACTTTTTTAAATAAAAAAAACTTTTTGCGGGCACTTTGTAAAAATTGCTGCATTTTTACAAAAGTGCTGATTTCGTGATTTTTATGCAAATCGCGAAATTCTGGGGGTCTGATTATCTACAGCTGCCAGAGTGTGACCGAGAGGTACTGTCCCAGAGATCCGCAGCCAGCATGTTAACCTGCTAAGCTTTCCACACATCTGGAAAATTTCTCCTAAAAAACCCAGCAGGTAAGGTAAGTTGGACGCGAAGAATCACCCCACGTGGTGTTCAGGGATCCCTTTCTCTAATATACCCAATTAATTTGTCATGGACCACGTCTCGCGTGAACGAAAATTCATCAAACACATTTTACCTCTGGAAATACCTTAATTGAACTTATAAACACATACAACCTATGAAACAGCACTGTTTCCCGGCCATGTAGTTTTATTTACTTCTTTCTGTTTTAATTATAGAGCATTCTGCTTCTCTTGATTGGCGCTGTTGGAAATATATATGACGTATACTCGGGGCACTCCACCTACTCTTGCTGTAGAAAGACAGATAATCATACCTTAGAAATGAAGGTGTGGATTTAGGTCGGACGTCTGGCTAAAAGGCAAACCAAAGCCAATCAGGTCTTTTTACAAAGTGATCACAAACGTCACAGGATGTTCTGATCACCCTATAGTTGCCACTGAAGTAGGAACTGCACTCATTCCTGGGGACTCAAGTATATCATGGGGATGAAGCGATCATAGAGGGAAACAAAAAGTGACACAGAGGTCCAGCAGGGAATCTATACATTTTGGAAAATAAATGGTGCTATCCACAGGGCAGGGGGGCACTTTAAAAAATGGTAACATGGCCTTGCGTTTTGTTCTCTTTTTTGCAAACGTACCAGTGGTAGCTGCTTTCGGCCAGCAGTACTGGATTGGGGGAGGAGTGGTGTCGTATCTTGGTGCACACGATCATCAGGGAATACACTGGACACCGTGTGAAGGTTGGTACACGTCTTTATTGGCATAGATGCTCTGCTGGTGTCTAGGCACGTCTGCCCTCGTCCTCATCCTCCTATATACTGCCTACTTCCTGTCCATCCACAGGAAGTCCTGTCCAGTGACCTGGTCACTGCCCTGTGACCCACAGGATCCTAGTGCCCTACATCAGTGGTCACTACATCTCCCCCTTTGTCACAAACAAAACGTCTTTGTCACATGCACAAATTTTTTGGTACATTATTCCCATGGTGGTGAAAAGTAAAAGAGAGAAAGAAAGAAAGAAGTAGAGAGAGAGAGAGAGAGAGAGAGAGAGAGAGAGAGAGAGAGAGAGAGAGAGAGAGAGAGAGAGAGAGAGAGAGAGAGTCTCTCTACATTTCTTCTAATAGTCTTCTTGTCTTCTTGCACTCTCTTCTTGGTGTTTGTTCTCTGCCCTGTTCTTGTCCTCCGTTTTCCTCTTTCAGTGATATTGTCTCTCTGCTAGTTCTTTGCTCTCTTTCTTCCACCGTTGGTGCTGTTGTCGCTCGTTCCTCCTCTTCCACTTTGAACTCCTTGAAATGGGAACTGTTTCTTGTTATTCTTTGATGGTCTGAAGCCGCAGTCACCATTGACCCTTTTACGTCAGTCACAACCAACGGGTCTTTTGAGAATGGGCTGTACTTTGTTGTTTTTGTCTCACTACCACCAGATCTCCTTCATTTAGTTGGTGTTCAGATGCATTTCTCCTTTTGTCAGCATATTCTTTCATTTTCATTTTTGCTTGGTGATCTCTTTCTGCAATGTCGCTTCTATTCGTACTTTGTGTTGCTTCTAGTTGAGGTAGCCTTGTTTTGCTTTATCTCCCTAGCACCAACTCTGCTGGGCATCTACCAGTGGAGCTGTGAGGGGTATTCCTATAGTCCCTTAGCACTTGACAAAGTGCTTGTCCAATTGATATCTGTGTCAGTTTTGCTCGCTGGATGGCTTTCTTGATCGTCCCCATGAATCGTTCTGCCATTCCGTTAGCCTGTGGCCACAAAGGAGTTATTTTCCGATGTTTGATCCCCAGGTACTCCATGAATCTACGGAATTCCTCTCCCGAAAATGGAGGGCCATTATCTGTTTTCAGTGTTTGTGGTGAGCCCCAGGCGGCAAATACATCATCTAGCACTGGTAAAGTGGCACTTGCTGATGTCGAAGATACTTCTCTCACTATTGGAAACCTTGAAAACTTGTCGATGACCACGAGCAGATATTTTCCACTCTCTAATGGTCCATAAAAGTCCGCTGCTAACTCGGTCCATACTGCTGGTGGCAGTTCCGACATTTTCAACGGTGTCGGCTTGGCAGGTGGTCCTGTTATTTGACAGATATGACAATGTAATACCTCTTCCTCCACCATGTTGTCCAATCCTGGGAACCACACTTTTTCTCTCAACATCTTCTTTGTCGCTACGATGCCTCGATGCGACTCGTGGGCTAGCTCAACTGTTCTCTTTCTCAATCGACATGGTATTACAATTCTTGAGCCCCTCATCAGGACTCCGTTTTCTGTTTCAGACAGCTTCTCGCTTATCTTTTTGAATGCCAGTAGTTCTTCTTTATTGACTCCTTCCTCTGTCGTAGTGTTGCTGTTGATGTGTCTCCATCTCTGCTGCCGCACCACCTTTTTGATGGGGAAGCGGGTGTCGTGACATGTAGTCCGCTGGATTTTGGTCTTTTCCAGGTTTATGGACAATCTTGAAGTTGTAGTCCATCAGCCTAATCCCCCATCTTTCAATTCTTGGTGGTACTTTGGCTTTTGGGTTTCCATAGATGGTCACCAGTGCTTGGTGATCTGTTACTATCGTGAATGGTTTTCCATATATGAACATGTGATAGTGCTCACATGCCCATACTACTGCCAAGCTCTCCTTTTCTGGTTGAGAGTATGCTCTCTCAACATCCGACAGGCTCTTGCTTCCGTAGGCTACTATCTGCCGAGGTGAGTCTTTTCCCGGCTTGTGTTGTGCTAGTATTGCCCCCAGACCTACCGGGCTGGCGTCTACTGTCAATTCGGTGCATAAGCTCGGGTCAAATATGCTAGGTGGTCTACTGCCGTTACTGAAGCCCTTATTTCTTCAAACGCCCTTTGGCACTCTGTGGTCCATTCGAATGTTTGGCCCTGCTTCGTTAATTCTCTCAGTGGCGTGCTCACTGTCGCGAAGTCCTTTATATATCGCGCGCAATAGCTGGCCAGGCCGAGGAACGAGCGCATGTCAGCGACATCTTTTGGTTCTTTTGTTCTTTCAAGGGTGTCTATTTTGCTGCGATCTGTTCTCATCCCTCTCTTCGAAAAGATGTGTCCGAAGAACACTAGTTCTTCTCTTCCCAGTTCACATTTCTTCTCGTTTACTGTTAGGTCCACCTCTATTAGCTGTGAGCACACTTCCCTCAAGGCCTTGTCGTGCTCTTCATCTGATTTTCCAAAGACCAGGATATCATCACTGTAGTTCAAACTGTTTTTGATCGGTCTAATGATCTGCCTGATCGTTTCCTGGAATATTTCCGCTGCTGACGATATTCCAAAGCTTAGTCTTTTGTAGCGAAATAATCCCAGGTGCGTTGAGAAGGTCGTTATGTATCTGGACTGCTGGCCCAGCTCCAGTTGGTGGTACCCCTTGCATAGGTCGAGCTTGGAGAATTTTCTCATTCCCGTCAGGCAACTTATCATGTCATCTAGATGTGGCCCTGGATGTTGTTCTCGTTCGATGGCTGTGTTGGGAATCCTCATGTCCACACAGATTCTTATTTGTGCAGTGTCCTTTTTTGGTACAGCCACTATTGGGGACACCCATGGCGTTGGCCCTTCTGCTGGCTCAATGATGTCCTGTTCTAGTAGTGCCTTTATTTCTTCCTCCACCTGAGGTTGCAGATGGATGGGTACCCTTCGGTGATGCTGGGCGACTGGTCTGACTGATTCGTTTATGTGCAGAGTTATTTGTCTTCCTTTAAGCTTTTCAAGTCCTTTCGTTAGTTTTGGGTATTCTTGTAGTATGTTCTCTTTGTCCGACATGTGATATATCATCTTTAGTAGGCCCATGATTTTTGCTGTTATATTGCTCAATAGACATGGTGCGGGAATGTCTCCTCGGAGCACATGTATATCTTCTGTGACAGTCTTGCCTTTATGCGTCATGGTGTCTGTGAATTTTCCCATGTTCATTACTGGGTTCTGTGCACCCCAGGTAAATACTCTTATATTTGATGGTTGTAGTGGTGGTTTCCTCTTCATCTTATCATATTCCGTTGCACACATGATGTTACACGTGGCCCCACTGTCCAGCACAAATTCTGTTTGGTGAGGACCTACGTCTATGGTCACCCAATCCGTCTTCTTTATTGACTTCCTATCCACTAATCTGATGTGCTCTTCTACATACCCTTCGTCTGTGGACATGAGGTATAGGCGTTCTACCTTTCCAGCTGTTTCTTCTTCTTCTTCCTCTTCTCCCGACTCCAAAGACGAGCTCCGGGTAGTCGCTTCCATGTGCCATACATGTCTGTTTGTTGTTGTTCTTGGTCTCCCTGGTCTTCCTTGTTCATTTTTGAACTGCGTTCCTTGGCACATGGTGGCAAAATGGTTGCTTCTGTTGCATTTCCTGCATGTTTGACCGAATGCCGGGCATGTTCCTCTGTGTGGAAATTCCAGACCGCATCTGTAGCATTGAGAACCTTGTTTCCTTGTCGCTTGTTCCTTTGATCCTCTCTTCCAGTTGCTTGTCTTGCTTGTATCTGTCATTCTGTGTACTTGTTCTCCTCTTCGGTCCATCTGTCTTGCTTGTATCGTTGCCCTTGCTTCCGCTCTCGCTAGATCTAGAATCTTTTCTAGAGTGATAGGTTCTTTAGGTAGTCTTGTGCGAAAGTCTGTGTTGCGACAGCCTTCTATCAGTCTTAGACGAAGGGCCTGTTCATTGTCATATTTGTCGAATTCGCAATGGGCCACTAGCTTTCTCAGCCTTGTTGCAAAATCGTCCATTGACTCCTCCGGCTGTTGAAAAGCCATGTTGAAACTATACCTTTCAAAATCGATGTTTCTTTGAGGGTCGAACTTGGTTGTTAGACATTTTATCAATTTTTCGTAGGTCTTTGTTTTGCTCGTTGGCAGTGTTATGAGGAGGTCATCCACCTCGTCCCCCACTAGGTTTAGGAATAGTCCTAATTTCTTTTCTTCTATTACATCAGTCGCCTCCATGTATCGCTCAAACTTCACAATCCACTTCTCCCAACGTATTCCCACTTGTGGTTCTGATACACTGAAAGGCATTGGTCTACGATATTGCGCACTTTGCTTTGTTTCTGGCATTTTCTTTCTTTTCCTTTTCTCTTTGTTGCCTTTGTACTTATTTGTTTCTGATCCTTTGTTATTTTATTCTTGTTTTATTCTTCCTTTCTCACCCTTGTTGTGGCAGTATTTCTCCTTCTTTCTTGCTCCTATATCTTGTTTATCTTGCCTTTCTAGTGGCTGCTCTTTGTTTCCTCTTATTCGTTCATTTGTAGGACACTTTTATTTCTATTTCCCTTTTATTTCCACTTTTATTTCTATTGCCCGTTTATTTCCTTCTTGTTTCCCTCTTTTCCACCTTTTTCGGTGCTTTTATTCCTTATTTATGCTGTCACTCGAGTTTTCACCTGTTTTTAAGATGGCCGCTCGTTTTTCTTTGCTTCCTATTGGTCTATACGCCTGACCTTAATATGGCCACTCCACTTTCCTGCTCGCTGATTGGTCCAAACCACCTGACCCCAAAATGGCTGCCGAGACTCTCGCGAGAGCTCGCGCCAATTTCTTCTCTTTCGGGCGCTTCTCCCTAGCGCTTACCGGATCAGTTGGTGATCTTGCTGCCAGTCGGGGTGGGCTCCCGCGTCACCATGTTCAATTCAGGGGCCGCTCTTCTTCAATTTTTCCCGCGATGCCAATCCAGGGTGGGCTCCTGTTTTTCTTCGGCGATTATCCCGCGATGGACACGCGTCGAGTCTTTAGACACCTTCGTCGCCAGTTGTCGTATCTTGGTGCACACGATCATCAGGGAATACACTGGACACCGTGGGAAGGTTGGTACACGTCTTTATTGGCATAGATGCTCTGCTGGTCTAGGCACGTCTGCCCTCGTCCTCATCCTCCTATATACTGCCTACTTCCTGTCCGTCCACAGGAAGTCCTGTCCAGTGACCTGGTCACTGCCCTGTGACCCACAGGGTCCTATTGCCCTACATCAGTGGTCACTACAAGTGGGTGGATAAAAAAAAAGAAAAGATGACCTATCTGTCGTCCGGCTGGCCAGCAGATGCCTCTCCTCCATTCTCTTCATCCTCTGCTTCAGTGTAGACCTGAAGCTCACAGGCTCCCAGACTCCCCTAAGCCAGTTACACACACGTTGAGATTGGTCTGAGCACCATGTTCGGCGCTCAGATGGGGACTGGAAGCCTGCGCATGTTCCCCGCCCAGGCTGTGTACTACAGCCCAGTGGAGAACATGCAAAGTGTGCATGACTGTTTGGCTGGCCCATCCGTCATATATACTTAGAAAGTGCCCCAACCACTCCTCCCCCTGCTCTGTAAGTAGAGCAGCTCAGCCCCGCCGAAAATGATAATACCAGTGTGTTATCATTTTATTTTTCCTGTTTTTCAGTGCTGAAAACCAGTGGGGCCATGCTCCTCCGCCTTAGTGGAGGCGCCACCCCTGAAAAGTCCCTAAAGCGTTACTTTAACAGTGAACACACCTGACTGGGGAAATGGAGGCAGGCTGGTGGTACTAAAACTGCAACTGCCGACCTAAGAGGAAGGACCACCCCCCACCACCTGCAAGGAGAATTCCTATCTATCAGCTCAACTAAAGTGGGCGGCCAGTTGGTTTAGCAATTTACATGAGGACCACTCCACCGCACAAAAATGGCGACCATAGCACTAGATCTGCACAGAAAGACACACATTCACTCCAAACTTTTAGACCCAGCCAAGTACTGCTTGAAGGCACGTCTTGCCCACACCAGAACTGTAGAGCATATTCCCTGGAGCCCATGTGGCTGCATCACAAACTCTGGGAGTTATACACAATTGCTAAAACTGCAGAATGGGAAAGAGCAGATATACTTTACTGACCTGACAGACCTCATGACCTGACAAAGACGGCACTCATGACATTTAGATAAAGCAGTGAGATGGAACTGAAGAGGTGGCTAACAGATGCAGAATGGACCACAGTAATAGCAGTGCGTGCTCTAGAAAATTCCTAAATTAACAATAAGCTGCACAAGGGTAGTAGTGTAAGTGATATATTAAACACAACATGGCATTTCCTTTCACCACATAATGATGGTGCACTTGGGCATCAAGGCTGTACACAGAAAGATAGCTCAGTGGAACGAGTGCCTGCTGCAGAGTCTGTGAGTAACCTGCAGGTCTTAAATTACAATCCTGGCAGGACAGACTGAGCCTTGCGTCCTTCACTGGTGAGAAAATGTAGTGAGTATTTGTGACATCCAAACTGGTGTTCTTAAAATACAACGTGTAACAGTGGTTTCTTCATCAACACCAGAGGTCTGAAAGGGGGGTCAATATTGCCCACATTTGAACCTTTGACTTTCAGGTCACTAGAACATATCAGGTGTAGGTATTTAACTCACTGAGCCACCTTTCTCACCAATAGCCAGTGTATTATGACTAAGACTTCCTGTTTTTACAGATTTTTACAGATAAATACAGACAGAAAACATTTATTTTCTTGTCTGTATTTATTTTTAAATGGGGATAAAAACGGAAAATTGGTTTTCTTTTTGAGTAATTCTAATTACTGTCTGCCATGACTGCCAGGCCAACAGATGTGTGGATTGATAGGTAAGGGGGCTAAAAATGAAAGGACTTTTAGTAAAGAGTCTTAAACAGCAGTAGATATGCACAAGGTTGATACTGAAATTTGAAAATTTTCTTAAAAGTACATTCAGTTATCTTCTGCAGGTGTTTTCAGCATTGAAACCTATTAGGCATTCAAGCATGAGTGCATATTTACTGGTTAAATAAAAGTGGAAATATACTAATTTCATCTTCACTTTTCCCCAAAACCCAAAATAAACATGAATAAATACAGATAAAATTAGCAAACAATAAAAATGGATAAATACAGCTGGAAATGTAAAAAAATAAATACCATAAAACCAGAAGCCCTAATTATGACCGTTCTCTGCGGCTGCCATCACGAAAGTAGGCAGCTTGTAAGTCAGGCAGCATCCAGCAAGAACAATTCATAACAGATGTAAATAGCTTGAAAGAACTCCAGCTAGCCATTGTTTTGTTTGTCACTTTTAGTGGCTTCATTTCTATGGTAACTCTCTTTGAATGAATGAAAGTTTATAAAGCGCTCTATTGCTGAGGCGTCTTGGCACTAGAATAGCAGAGATATGAAAGGCAGGGGAGGGAATGGTTACTTGGTGGGAAAAGCCAGGTTTTCAACAAGGCCCGGAAGTGTGCATGGGCTGGTGAGGATCTAATATTTAATGGTAGCTTATTCCATAGTTTCGGAGCTAGTTAGGAGAGGCTTCTGCCACCCCACTTTGTTTTCTTGATTCTTGGAGTCCTAACGAGTGCTCGCTTTGTTGAGCGCAGGGAGCGACCAGACCATTGAAATAATTTACAATATTCTATGAGTCCGCCTCCATGTAAAGTTTTACAAGCATAACGCTCTAAATTCAATTCGCTCCTTAACTGGGAGCCAATGAAGTTTTCTAATAGTCCCTGATATATGGCTATATTTAGGGAGATTCAGTAGAGTCCGAGCTGCAGCATTCTGAAGGGATTGCAAACCAAACCAAACCAAGATAGAAGCATTGCAATAATCGATCCGAGACAGAATGAGTGCTATGACACCTGTTTTCCGTAGCTCCATAGAGAGATTTTGTAAAATCGTCCGCAGAATTCTCAGAGTGAAATAACAGGCCGGGTGAGCTGGTTTATCTGCCCCATAAAACTGAGCTGGGTGTCAAACATCACACCCAGGTTTCTCATATCAGTCACAGGCAGTGGACAGGTTTCTGCTGCTCCCGGCCACCAGTCAGAATTCCAGATGAGAAGGCCAGAGCAAAGTTCCATGACCTCCGTCTTCTGAGTGTTCAGTTTTAAGAAGTTAAGGAGCATCCATTGATTAATGTGAGCCGTACAGCTATGAAACCTGGCCGAGGGCAAATTATTGAAGCGCTGCTGCAGGATTTCTCCTGAGATCAACAACTTTTAATGTCGTCACTAGAGGGCTCCCTTGTTTCAAATTGAAACACAATAAAATTTGGTTAACCAAAGAACATGTCTTCCATCACACTGAAAACATGTTCCTTGATGACTTCTATTTTTTACAAAGCTCTGTTTTGAAGAGCTTTCTGTTGTCTTAGCAAGAGGGAATCTGGCTTCTTTCAACCAAGAACGTAATTGGCCCTCGTCAACTATTTTAGTGTATATGCCGATCCGGGATCTATCCTCTTTTCCGGCTTCGGATCAATATTAGAATTGTATTTTAAGCATTGTGCGGTCATTGTGGTCTGCACTGCATGCCGGGTGCCTCCTTGAAGTGATGCTTATTCTCTGCGCTTCATGTTAACGGTAGATATGTCATTTGCTGCCAATACTTCGATAGCAATTCCTCACGCTCGGTTTATTTTCATCATGTCGATATTATTATTACTGTTGTTTTCGTTATATTCATTTTTTAATTTGAACTGCAGGTGCATCTCTGTATCAGTGGGTTATCTAATCACAATGTCTTCCTGTAGCTATCTTATTTACTGACAAAAAATCCCATTCACAGTACTTCGCGCCCTGCTTCTTTTCACACTTTTATTATTATTATTACCGATGCATCGCTGTAATACGACTGCCGCGGGTTATTTGCTCCAAAATCCCCAGCAAAGACATAATTACCTAATAAAATAATTGCTACTTCTACTGCTAATGGGTTTTCTAGATAAAAAAAATGCAAGGTTAACCAATGCATTCGCTGACATGTCCTTCAAAATATGAGCAGCAGTGCCCTGTGCAGCGATCGATGCCTGGCCTCCTCCGCCGAGGTGTTGTGCGCTCCTGCTAGTTTTTGCTGCTTCCTAGGAGGCTCACCAGATGGTGATAGACCGCAGGCCTGGAGGTGGGCCTGGTGCAGGCCCCTCTGGATGGCTGTGTTGTTATACTTTCGTATAATTTAGTGAGTCAGACACTGTAGTTTGGTGAGTCAGGGCCTGATTCACAGAATGAATTTAAGACTCAATCCTAAACTTACTACTACTTTTGGCATTCACAGAATGCACTTACTTAGTTAGATTCCTTAGGCTGCAATGCAGTGTGGTGCAATTGTGTTTTAAAGATTTTTTTTCTTAAATAAATTTATAAAGGTTTATATAGAGCAAACAGGACCCATGCAGGGGCGGCTCCTCTGTAATGGCGGAGGAGCGTCGCCCCACTTGTCAGAGTCAGTACCAGAAAAATAAAATGATAACAAAACAATATCATTTTATTTTTCTGTGGCTTGCTCTGACATCTGTGCAGGGCTGGGCCGGGCCATGACAGGCAGGTGGTGGGCACTTAGAAGGGCGCATGTATGTTTTTCAGTCTGCCCTTGGCCGGCCAAACATACATGCACACTTCTATTTTTCCAACCCAGCTGTGTTCACAGAGGGCTTTATGCATGGCCAAGAAGATGAGGGAAAAGACCACTACAAGGTCCAGGTCTCCAATTTGAAAGTAAGAACATAATAGGCAAGTTAATTACATGGAAGTAGGCATTGAGCCTAACTGGGGACCGGTGAGTATAGTTTGTGAACTTTACAGCAAAAATGTGCTCATCTGTAGCACTTTAGCTTCCTTTTTAAATGATAACAGGCAGACGAATTACAGAGGCACAAATGACAAACCAAATGCTCTCTTTTGTGGTAGTGTGGGTGAGCAGTTAGGCATATCAGTGGGTAGTGCTAAGCATTTATTACATACACAAAGGCAGTACATGAGACACACACTTAATAAAGAAATCCGACACCGATTTATAAAAATGCCACATACTTTTATATAAATTTAGATACTAAGGTCGTCACAATCAAGTTCTTTTCGAGTTATGAATTTTTAGTTTTCAGAAATGGACACTGCATTTTTATTTTTGGACCGGCAATGCTATCCTATTAAGAAAAATCATGTATTGCATTCGGGTAGTTTTCAGCGACTTATGGGACTGTTCTTCTGGACTTAAGGGGAGTATGGGGCAAGGTCGAAGGACACACCAACAGGTTACCTCGGGGGCTCTGGGACATCCGGGTGCAGAGGTGTGTCACAGCGTTGGGTGTCCCACTCAGTTCAATGGGAGAATGGTCGGTCAGAAAGAGGCTGCAAGAAGGGACTGGGAGACCAGTCCAGGGGAACCCAGAGGGGGGCTTGGCCCTCAAGATCCTCAGGCATGCAGGGAAACCCTTGGTCCACTTATCCTCAGGCTGTTGGGCGCTCGGGGCAATGGTGTCCTTTGGGGTCGAACTCCAATGCAGGAGTCTCTCGCAGTTGGAGTGGGCCTGTAGAAAGAGGCTGCAGGCGGTGACTAGAAGTCCATTCTGGGCATACCCAAGCAGGGGCTTAGCTCTTGTGGGTCTGAGGACTCTGTTGGCACCGTGACCTCCCTTGGACTCCGGCTCTGGAGCACAGGTGCATAGGTGCTTTGAGACATCAGGTGGCAGCAATCACAGACTCACTCTTTGTCTTTGCTTTCTGCAGCAGGGGCAAACAGGACAGCTGGGCCACTCACGACATGGGTATCCCTGTCTGTGAAGTCCCTCAATGTCCAGGTCCGTCTTCCTCTGCGTTGGTGTCTGGTTTGGGCACAACAAACCTTGGCTGCTGCAAAAGGTCCAGTACCCCAGGGATTGGTACTGTGCAGCTCTGGTCAGCCCTGGCATCCCCACACTTGGGGGGAGGATGGATCTGACCTGGGAAGCATTGCTACCTCTTCCCTGGTGGCTGCTGCTTCGGTAGACTGTAGGTGCAGGTCGATATTCCGTATCTTGATTTCTTGGTGCCTGCGGCTACAGGAGAGAAGCTCCTCTACTCCAAGGGAGTTCCTCTGGCAATTTGCAAAGCACTGGCAGCTCTCCATGTTTACTGAGATCTGCACTGTGGCAGGACAAATGAGTTGCTCCACGAAGGTTGGCGGGGTTACCACCAAGTCAGTGGCGTTCCTCGGTTCTCAGAGGTAGCCAGGAAACACGTTTTGACCAGTGCCCTGTGCATACCTTAAGATGGCTTCCTTGCTCACTTGCAATGCTTAGCAGTAGAACTTGACATCACAGGGGCATATCTGCTGATACAGATATGTCCTCACAAAAAATACAATGCACCCTGCCTTAGGGCTCAAAGGCCTGCCGAAGGGGTGACTTACATATATTAGATGCAGCGACTTAGGCATGCAACCCAGGAGTGTGTCTTGTCGTGTTTTTACTCATGGTTTGTACCATATCACACAGCCTGCCATGGCAGTCTGTGTGGAATTTGTATGTGGGTCCATTAGGATGGCACAAGATATGCTGCAGCCCGTAGGCACCCTCTTTAGTACCCCTGCCCTAGGTACCTGGAGTACCATTTACTGGGGTCTTACAGGGGTGCTGAACTCCTTTCCCAATTGTAGCATAATTAGACAACACCTAGTTTTAGGGACGGAGCGCTGGCACTGAGGTCCGGTAAGATGGCCGCAGTGTACTGTCTGAGTCGAAAGTCTGAGTCGAAAATCAGCATCTAGTAGCTAAAAAGGGGCACAAAGTGTAGGGGGTAACTGCAACAAAAGCCCAGTTCTCTACAGCTATCTAATCTGCAAGCTGGATTTAGAGAACACATACACACTATTGATCAAGTTTTTAGATTTTGTACTGTGTATTGGAAAACTGTAGTTATAAACAAGGACCATCTGTATATTGCCTTGATGACCTCAAATCTACTTTTGATTTGGTGCCAAGGGGAAAACTTTGGACAGTGATATAAAGGATGGGGCTTCATAACAGTATCCTGTCAATACTAATACGCTTGCATAGTGAGAATTATGCACAGGTACACTAGGGCACTCAGGGTGAATTGACTGAACGTATCCCAATTGAAAAATGAGTGAGACCGAGATGTTTCCTAGCCCGATGCTTTTTACTCTATATCTTAATGATGTAATTGATGTAATTGCACATCTTGATGCTTGCAAAAATTATTGTCCAATTTTGGCAGGTAGCAAAGACCCTGCATTATTATTTGCAGATGATTCTATATTTATATTAAAGACCCCTAGAGTATTGCAAAACCTAAATCATAGTTTTGTGGGAACGAGGATTGAAGGTAAAACAATTGAAAACAAAATATATGAAAAGACTTGCAAACTGGCAGATTAGACACAACAGCTCTCACTCAGCACTTCCTGACACTCTTTACAGACTGAGAGAACATGTCATGGATTGAACTAATTGGGGGGGGAGGGGGTGGGGGTACTGTGGGGCAAATTACCCGATTTACTAAAGCAACATTCAGCGCTGTATAAACATACAAACAAACAGGAGCAAGGTCACTGAAGTCAATGTCGCACTCGCCCTATGGCTCTGCACAATGATGTAACAAACCTTGAGGGGGACTCCTTGAGTTTGGTGCCCCCCGCACTCCGGAGGGGTAGGGGGCCTGTGTTACGCCCCTGGGCAGAATGCAGACGTTCAGTCTAGCATTTTGCCGGCCTGCCTGCAACAGTGCAGTTGAAACAACGGCACGGCAAATGTTCTTTTGCACAGCCTATGCAATCCCTAGGAGAAAGTAGATAATACAGACTGCCGGCTGATGGGAGTATCAAAATATGTAGTGAACCTAAGAATCAAGAAGACAGATATGTGCGAATCCACTGTTTGCAGGATGGCAAATTTCTTACATACTGCACGGTGCATTTGGAGAAAGCACGCTAAAGAGATGACTGTATAAGAGCACCTCATTAGCCCCTTCTAGCAAAGCAGTGGATTTCTGTTTTATGGTTGCATCTTGTCTGTGTCCCCTTACAAATAATTGAATACTTTGAAGTATTAACGTATAGCAAAAGATGTAAATCAAACCACTGCCGATATCTTGGGACTTATGCTTTTATTCTACAGTGTTTTACCCTAGTTCTACTATATTTAGCAAATTATTTCGTTTTGCTCACACATTGAAAGGTCATGTTTTAAAAACTTTTTGTGTGTGTTTACATTGTGATTGCTGGAAGGGATTATCTGTTTTATATATGATCTTTTATGAATTTAACTAACCAAAATTAATACTTTTCTGATTGATTGGTAATGGTTCATCATAATCATGAATGTTTATTTTGGAAAACAAGTTCTATAAAACATGCAAAACACATAACACATAAAAAAACACCTGGACCGTTTAAGAAAGCCACAATAAAAATGTAAAATCCTAAAAGAAATATGAATCAATTTTATCAGAAAAACAAATGTAAAAGTTAATTAACCTGACTCAATATTTTCTTTCTTTTCAGCACCCTTTAGGAAACCCAACAATATGAAAACAATATGTTCTGAATTTAAGAGCTGTAAAAACGTGAAAGCGGGTCTTGCTTGTATAAAGTTCATACCCTTGAGAAGAGAAATGATTCATTTAAGACGTAGTTCAGTATAAAAACCACAAAACATTATAAAACAGATTGTGTGACAGAATATCGAGAGACAGAAAATAGACCAACTAAAAATATCGATGCAAAAATATCGAAGTCAAGAATATCGACATCCTATCTACATTATGGTAAGTACAAAAATAATATTGATGTCAAAAATATCGTTGTTAAAAATATTGTTTTTTAAAGTTAGAAAAATAATGTAAAATAAAGTAAATCATACATATAATTAAAATAAATGTAGTTAAAATATTTAAAAATGTTTAAAAATTATAACTAATATATATAATGTAAAAATCAATTAAACATATACATATAACATATAATATATATACTTACTTAATAATAATTTGTAATTATTTTATGAACTTATAAATTGTTAAAAAATTACTTATAAATTACAAATACATCTCTACACATAAAACAATAGTACAAATAAAAATGTAATAAATATATATAACAAATTAAAAATGTACAATTATTTTCGATATTTTTAAAATGAATTATATATTACATTAACTAAAAAAATACAAAAAATATTGGATAGCGGAGGGAATAAAATTACTATTCCAACTTCAAGCAGTGCAACAGTAGGTAAAATGTTGGATAGCGTAGGGATAAAAAGTACTATTCCCACTCCAGGGAGTGCAACAGTAGGGAAAGTGTTGGATGGAGTAGGGTTTAAAATTACTATTCCCAATCCAGTGAGTGCAACAGTAGGGAAAGAGTTGGATAGCATAGGGGTTAAAATGACTATTCCCACTCCAGTGTGTGCAACAGTAGGGAAAGTGTTTGATAGCGTAAGGGTTTAACATTACTATTCCCATTCCAGTGAGTATAACAGTAGGGAAACTATTGGATAGCGTAGGGGTAAAAATTACTATTCACACTCCAGGGAGTGCAACAGTAGGGAAAGTGTTTGATAGATTTAGGGTTACATTACTATTCCAACTCCAGTGAGGGTAACATTGTGGAAAATGTAGGATAGAATAGGAGTTAAATAAACTTACTTATTAATAGAAAAATGTAAATATCATATTAATAATTAATTAACAAAAGTATTAATAATAAAGACCAATAAAATTAAATAAATATTTACTTAAATAACATTAAATTACTTCCTACCCTATTCCCCTATAAACACACAACCCGCTACACAAAAATGATAACAAAATTATTTAAATTATCAATAAATGAAAATTAAATACCAATTAATAATAAAATAACAATAAATTAGTAATCAATACCAATTAATACAAATAAAAATTTACTTAATTATAATAAATTACTTCCCACCCTATTCCCCTATAAACCCACAACCCGCTACACATACAAAATAACAGAATTAATTTATTTATAACTTAATCAATTAATAACAATTAATCACCTATTACTAATTAGTTAACAATAAATTAATGAACTATACTAATTAATACAAAAATTAAATTTACTTAATTATAATAAATTACTTCCCACCCAATTCCCCTATAAATTCACAACCCGCTACACATAAAAAATAACACATTTAATTTAATTATCAATTGAACTATGAATACAAATTAATTACTAATTAATAATTCAGTACTATACGTTTATTACCAATAACAATAAATGCAAAAGAATAATAAATACATTATAATTAATATAATTATAAATTAATCAATTGGTAAGAATTAATTACCAATTAATAAGTAATTAACAATACATTGATAATCATTAAAAATTCTATAAAAATATTAATAAATTAATTAAAACTAAATTACTTCCCACCCTATTCCCCTATAAGCCCACAAACCGCTTCGATACTAAAACGCAAACTTTACTTTAAAAAAATTACTAATGTCTACACATTTAATACATATATTTAGGAATAATTAAAAAACATGTCAAACACTACATATAAAATACATACTAAAATAGATAACACTAATATACATATCAATATTATGAACAACAATATTTTTGCTAACAATATTAATTACTTCGATATTACTTACTTCGATAAAAAAACGATATTACTTACCTTAAGGTCGATATTCTGGTCAACGATATTCTTGACTTTGATATTCTCTCCCTATTATATCTAAAATTCGATATTAGTGTAGGTCGATAAAAAAAATCGATATTATGACTGCATACCAATAGAATGATGGGTTTCTTGTTTTGAAAAATGATCACAACAACATGGTTGAAGTTTCTCCACCAAAGACCAACCTTTAGGTACAGCTAGTAATTGATGTATCAGCCCAAGGCTGAATCTACTTAAAAGGTAGGGATGATAGCTATTATTTGCAAAAATGAAATAAGCCTCAATTTGCAAAGTAGCTTTAAGAATCAAATACATTGATAACAGTTATTGTAGGCATTTTTTCAAAGACGGACCATTTTTGTTTTTCCTCCTTTGAAGAAATGCCTCCGTGTTTTTGACTCATGTTTTTCCTCTTCATAATTGCCTCATACTGTCAGTTCCATAGAGTTGCTCATTGTCTATCACTCTTTTAGAGATCCTTGTGTAAATCATTGGGAGTTGAACAACCTATATCTTCTGGTTATTATCCCCAGGCAAATAGGCAAACTGAGTGAACAAATCAAGGTTGAGAGCAGTATCCTCAGTGCTACTGAAATGTAAGATAAGCTAAGTGGTTTTCTATTTACTTTTTGTGGAATTTTCTTATAATAATTCTGCTCAAAGTGCCATCAAGATTGTGCCTTTCTTTTTTATGCAGATTTAGAATCCAAGGTTTTTTCATTTCTTCCTTGTATTGATCTTTTGGTTTTGGTGGCAACTGGTTACTTGAATTCATCATCATTCTAGGGTCAAAATGACTGTGAAAAAATGTGTGGCTTTCTTCTCATTTTCTTCTTGCCCTAAAGTGGCCTTTAACATTTTGTCCATGATTTTTGTGCCTTTTATGATACGTCATCAGATCCATCCAGTGGCCCTTTGGATTCATCAGTGTGGGTTTATTATGCTGAGGAGTTTGATACCAAGCTCCTTAGCATTCAGTAAAGCCATCATGGAGCTGTGGAGTTCGTAATGACGACCTCCCAGCCCATGTACTCAATATAGCTCCTCTACACTTACAATGCCTGTAAATGCCACAGACACTGTAGGGGAACATAGCTCATTCAGCTGTGGCCTCACTTGTGGTATAGTGCACTCTGCCTTAGGACTCTGAAGCCTGCCAGAGGGGTGACTTACCTATGCCACAGGCAGTGGTTGGGGGCATGGCACACAGGGATGTGTGCCATTTGGATTCTTAAGTTTTGTCTGCACCAAAACTCACAGTTTGCAAAGGCAGTGTGTATGTGTTTGGGGAGGGGTCTCTGAGGGTGGCACAATACATGCTGTAGCCCTTAGAGACCCCCTCTGGTCACTTGGCCCTTGGTACCACTGGTAACATTTACAAGGGACTTGCATGTGAGCCAGAGGTGTGCCAATTGTGGAAACAAAGGTACAGTTTTTTGGAAAGAACACAGGCCATGGGGACCTGATTGGGAGGAGCTCAGGGCACACTCAATGACAGTGCATCAGAAATCTGTCAAAAAGTGAGGGGGTTACTTCAACAGAAAGCCACTTTCCTGCACTGATGGCATCTTAAATGACATCTCTGATGACATCCTCCAGCAACGTCAACTTCAATGTACTTCATAAAATACCATTTACATTTTTTTAATAAGAAGACACAGGTGAGAGATGTACAGCACAGACCACAATATAACCTTATCAACTACTACAGTCACTTATCAACTAAGAGAGTTCTCTGCAGATAGTCCTATCTCTTCAGAGCCACTATTCTAATCACTAATGATTAAAGTAAAATGACTAACCATTTAGGATAGTCTATTGCAAGCCACAATAACACCATTTGTGAATCTAAAAAGAGGTTTTAGTGCAAATGTCAGATTTACACAAACCACTACAACATACACCCAGTAGAGCAGTCTTAGCAGACAGCCACTGTGTCACAAACCACTAGTAAAATGATTCTTTCTTCTTGAGAAAGGCATTGAGCCACATTACAAAATAAAATAATGGACGGAGTGTTGAAACTTTTCTAACACTCACCCACAATCACAGATCTGGTTTTAATCCATTGTTATTTTGCTCAACAAGTCACCCCAGTTTGGACCCAGCCAAATGCAAATCAGTCTTAACCCTCTTTCCATGGGCACAGTCCAGCTCGAACTGCCAAGCCTGGTCCTCCATAGACTGAAAACATGCATACTGGAACTGGTTTCGGGGTATCACCCCTCATCAGCCAGGCTAGCTTGAATCCAGTGGCGCAGCAAGCAAGGGGCCCTAGTCTGGGCATACATACCCTTAGCCACTTAGGGTGTATATAGCAACAGCACAAAATACAATGATGGACAGAGGGATGTATGACGTTACAACGCATACTTTAACAACGCATACCATTACAACGCAATTTTTACAACGCAGGATCCTTTACAACGAATGCCTTTACAACACATGACATTACATAGCAGATGCTATTACAACGCATGCCATTACAACGTAAGTATAGGTAAGTATATAATTTTTTAACAAAATGTAATTAATAAATATTTAATTAATTCAATTTATTTAAGTAATTTTTTTAAATGTATTTGTAAATATATATATATTTTTAAAATAGTGTAGGCGTTTAAAAATAATATTCTAACTCTAGGGGGAGTAATAGTAGGGTAAGTGCTGGATAGTGTAGGGGTAAAAATTACTATTCTAACTCCAGGGGGGTGTAATAGTAGGGTAAGTGCTGGATAGTGTAGGGGTAAAAATTACTATTCTAACTCCAGGGGGGTGTAATAGTAGGGTAAGTGCTGGATAGTGTAGGGGTAAAAATTACTATTCTAACTCAAGGGGGTGTAATAGTAGGGTAAGTGCTGGATAGTGTAGGGGTAAAAATTACTTATATTTTTTTATTTTTAGAACTTTTTTTAAATTAATATTAAAATTACTTAAATAATTTAATAATGTATTTAAAGTACTTTTCTAATTAACAATTATTTTTATTGTTTATATTTATTAAATTATTAAAATTTAATTAAATATTTTTTTTAATTAAATAAATGTTTAAATAAAATGATATACTTACCTATACTTACGTTGTAATGGCATGCATTGTAATAGCATCTGCTATGTAATGTCATGCATTGTAAAGGCATTCGTTGTAAAGGATCCTGCATTGTAGTAGTTGCGTTGTAAAAGTAGTCCGTTGTAATAGTTGCGTTGTAACCATTGTTTCCCTGGACAGAGTGCTGAAACCTTTCAAACCCCCACCCCAGTTACAGATTTGGTTTTAATCCATTGTTATTTTGCTCACCACATCACCCAAGTTTGGACCCAGCAAAATGCTAATCAGTCTTGACCCTGCTCTCCATCGTGAGCAAAGTAGCAATGGATTAAACCTAGATCTGTGACTGGAGGTGAGTGTTTGAAAAGTTTTAACACTCCGTCCATCATTTTATTTTGGGAAGGTGCTTCACTAAGCCATCAGAATCTACTACTATAGTCATTTATTACAAAGGACAGAGGTCAAATGAAACTGGTCAGTATGTCATAAAACAAAACTATACTCAGCCATCACTGAGGAGTGAAGTCTCAATGAGCAGCTTAGACTGTCGTAAAGCACTACCATACACATACATCTGCAGGGGACTCGTGTCAATGTGGAGGCTAGTTCACTGATGAATAGTGCACCCACTTTCAAAACGGAATTGTAGATCCTATGAGATATGTTAGAAGTAGTAGCACTCACTAGTAGTACAGAAAAATGGTAATTTACCTTACGCAGTGGCTTAGTATATATCTATGTCTTAAAAACTTTTCTAAAAACACTCTCACTGGATGATGATATCAGTGATGTCACTGACCATGTCATCAGTGATGTAACTGACCATGTCATCATTGATATAATATGTGAGATCATAAGCAGTACATTGCAGGGCGTAAGTTATAGTTAGCTCAAGTAACTATAACTATAACTTCTGAATGTCTATGGCACTGTGTCATAGGGACATTATAGTTAGGCTCAGGTTTAACTCATACAAAAACCATATAAATTCAGCAGTTACAGTTACCTGAGCTGACTGTACCTTATGCCCCCACAATGCACTACTTATGACCTCAAATATTACATCACTTATGACATGGTCAGTGACATCACTGATGACATCATCTTGTGAGTTTAAGTATTTTCCAAGAGTTTATGATTGTTAAACATATATACTAACCTACCCAAAAAGTTAAATTAGTATATTAGGTGCACTACTACAGAGTGATACTACTTCTAATATATATTTTGTGAGTGGCTGTGTGACTATGTATTCTTGAGTATATGGGTGTGTGAGTGGTTGTATGGGTGTATACATGTGTGTGTGAGTAGCTGTCTTGGTGAGAGAGTTTCTGTGTGAGTGGCTGTATTTGTGGGTGTGTGGGTGTGTCAGTGGCTGTATGGCTGAGTTAGTGGTAGTGTCAGTGGCTCTTTGGGTGGGTAAGTGGGTGTGTAGTGACTATGCATGAGTGAGTAGGTATCTGAATGGCTGTATGAGTGAGTGACTAGTTTTGTAAGTGTCTATATGGGTGAGTGAGTGGCTGTTTGACTGGGTATTTGGTTAAGTAAGTTGGGCTGTGTGTGTTGCTGCATTGGAGAGTGAGTGTCTATGTGAATGGCTGTATGGGTGAGTGATTGCTTGTATGGATGTGAGAGTGGGTATTTAAGTAGTTGTGTGGGTGTGTAAGTGAGCATGTGAATGCGTGTATGGGTGAGTGAGTGGCTGTGTTGAGAGGTTGTATGGGTGAGTGAATAGGTGTGTGAATGACTGTGTAGGTAAATACGTGTGTGTGTGTGAGTACCGGTATGAGTTTTGGGTATGACTATGTGAGTGGCTGTACGGGTTTTGATTGATTTGATTTTTATAGAGCGCAACAATTACCTGAAGGCATCAAGGCGCTATAGCCGGCCGTCAAGGGAAAACCCACTAGAGAAAAAGAGATGCAGCCTATAGAGTATAGAGCCAGGTTTTGGGTGCCTTCCTGAAAGGCAGCAGCTCTGGGATAGCCACCAGGCTTTGTGGAAGGGAGTTCCAGAGTCTGCTTGCAGCAATTGAGAAAGCTTTATCTCCAAAGTCTTTGGCCCAGTAAGCAGGTTACGGTGTGCCGATCGGAGGCTTCTACCTGGAATATGCAGGTGTAACATATTTTTGTCCCCCCGGCCTGTGGGGAAAAAGGACCTTGTAAACAGTACATATTGCTTTGAACATAATGCACTTTCTGATGGGGAGCCATTGTAAGGCCCCTAACCCTACAATAGCAGATTGGTGCCAAGGAATACTAAGAATTGTTCTTGCCAGTGGATTCTGTGCTAAGTGCAGTTTGTGCTGCGTGCTTATATTAGAGTCCAGATAGAGGGAGTTACAATAGTTCAGTCTAGACATGAGAAGGGATAGTGCAACTTGATTTCATGCTTGCAGGTGGATAAATACTAAGATTTTTCTGAGCATTCTTATCTGCCAAAAATAGGTTGCAACAGTGCGGATTGGCCTTGTCATCAATTGTAAATTCAGTACTAAGGATTACTCCGAGATGTTTGGCCTTCTCCACTGGGAAGGAAGATATACATAAGGTATCGGGCCACCAGTTGCTATTCCAGCTCAAGGAACACAGGCACAAGAGCAGAACCTCAGTTTTATCGCCATTTAGTTTCAGAAAATTCCATCTCATCTAGTTTGCAACTGCTGACATGCATTGAGAGAAATTATCTGCAGTGGCGACAGAGTTCTTGGGAACCGGCAGAATGATCTGTGTGTCATCAGCATATGATATCACATACATCCCAAAAGCCCAAATTATGGCTGCAAGTGGAGACACATAGTCGTTAAAAAGTGTGGGGCTCGAAGCTGAGACCTGTGGTACGCCACATACAAAGTAGAAGACCTACGAATAGAAATGCTGTAACATCACCTTCTGCAAATGATCCCTAAGAAAGGAGGAGAGAAGGGCCAGGGCCAGTTGTGTGGTACCCATATCTTGAAGGCGATCAATCAATAACGATGGAGAAATGGTATCAAATGCTGTGAATAGGTGAAGAAGTACCAATGCCCGCCTTACCCTTCATCCACTAATCACCTAATTTGGTCCATGGCTGAGATTACTGCAGTGTCAGGAAGTCATTATCCTGTAATGCGAGAAAGAGAGATGTCAAGTAACTCTGGAGCAAACAATATCCAATTTGGAGGAGGTTGCACCCTCACCGAAGACTGCTATTCCAAGTGCTATTAAAGGCTTTGTAAAGTCAAGATGGCGTAAATTCCAAAATGGCTGCCGACAACCTTAGAGAGGAAGTTGAGCGGCCAAAGCGCGCGTGTGAATAACACACATCGCACTTCAACTGGAATCGATGAGGAGACGGTAGTGTCTCTTCATCACGTCTGACCCTGAACAGAAATTCAAGAAGAGAAACGAGTGTATTCAGTGGGAGTCCATTAACGCTAGTGTCTCAAGTGCAATTCTGAGCAGAATCCTAGCATTCAATTTTTTGAGGAAAGTTGAGAGAGCAATGTTCTGTTTTAATGAGAATCCTGAAAAGCAGCGTTCCAGTTCGTGAGAAGAACCCAGAGGTAAAATAAGCTAAAGACTTGAGATTCAGAGTAAAAAATATTGTGGGGCAATGCAGCTCTCTGTGGAAATTGTTAGTGAATAAACAAAACTACAAAATACTTCACGGAGCACAGAATATCCAGTCAGACATTCCCATGAGACAGTAGGGTTCTGAGAAAGGAATAGTTTCCAGTAACTAGTTCAGACATATAAACTCATGGTTTGGAACTTCAAAATCTTGAAGAGTAAGCCTTCTTTTGAAAATAGGACCTATTTGACAAGAGTATAAGATATCTTATAAATGAATATATATATATATATATATATATATATATATATTCAATGAAAAAACCATTGGTTTTAGGCCATATATAGTTAGGAATTAGCATTTACAAAACCTTATTTTACTCGCATAAAACCATTGAAATTCCATATATAGTTAGAAGCGCTAACTATATATCGCGCACCCGCAATCCACTGCTGATGATGTCACATATTACATCATTCATGACATGGTCAGTGACATCACTGATGACATCACTGATGACATCTCAAATGACATCACTGATGACAACACCCAGTGACTGTATGTTTCTGTAAAGTTAAAATATGTTTCACATATTGAAGAATGAGTGGATGTATAAGTGTCTGGATGAAGAATTTAGTAGGTGCATGACTGACTGTATGAGTGAGTGATTAAATGTGTCTCACTGAGTGCATGGGTTAGTGACTAAACTGTCTTAATTTGTGCATCAGTATGTTTGTTGTTGTGTAAGCTGCTGCATGTGTTGATCAGTAGCTATAAGAGTGGCCATATGGGTTATTGATTGGTTGCCCAAGTATTTGAATGGGAGGCTGAGTGTGTGTGTGGGTGGATGGGAGGTGCGTGACTCTGTGCATAGATGTGTAAGCAGTTGATTCACTAGGAGTATGAGTTCAAGAGTGCATGTGGAAACAGCTATATGGGCGGTTGACTATGCATGGGTGTGTTGGTGAGTGAATGGATTTCTCATTGCTACATGAGCAAGTAAGTACGTATGTAAAACACAATACATGTGAGAGTTGAGATATATAAATAACTGAACATAAGAGCCAGTGAATGTGTGAGTGGCTGTATCGATCACTGTGAGCTTGTATCAGGGATTATATAAGAGAATAAATATGTGTTATTATATGTTTGAATAAGTAAGATGTGTATAACTTTATAGTTGAGGAAATGGAGGTGTGATTGATTCTTTGCATGACTGAGTAGGTGTGTGAGTAACTCCATGGATGAGTGACAGTCTGTGAGTGTCTGTTTATACTGAGTGTATGTAAGGTTATATTAGAGTCTGAAGAGGTTCATTGTATTATCACATAAGTGATGTGATCAGTGATGACAAATGAGATGTCATCAGTGATGTCATTTGAGTTGTCATCAGTGATGTCATCAGTGATGTCATTTGAGATGTCATCAGTGATGTCATTTGAGTTGTCATCAGTGATGTCATTTGAGATGTCATCAGTGATGTCATCAGTGATGTCACTGACCATGTCATGAATGATGTAATATGTGACATCATCAGCAGTGGATTGCGGGTGCGCGATATATAGTTAGCGCTTCTAACTATATATGGAATTTCAATGGTTTTATGCGAGTAAAATAAGGTTTTGTAAATGCTAATTCCTAACTATATATGGCCTAAAACCAATGGTTTTTTCATTGAATTTTCAAGGTTTTCTAAATGCAAATTTCTAACTATATATCCACTATAACCTATGTTTTTTTCTGTGAATTTCATTGGTTTTTTAATAGCAAATATGAAAAGCTTTAAAATGTCAAGTACGTGATAGATAAAAACATTTTCGTATTTATGCACGCTGATGTGCTTTGAACGCTGCACCCCCCCCCCTCCCCTCTTTTGTCTTAGTAGTACTCTCTCTTTGCAGATACTGAAGGGTAGTTAACGCAGGCCTTTACCCCCGTTGTAATCCGTCGTGCCTCCTTGTCTCTCCATTTGATTGATTGTTGTCCAAGCATTTACTGTTTTAGAATTGGTTCTCTTTGGATCATTCTCTATTTACAAACAAGCACAAAGTCGCAATACTCTGTTTAGTCTTTGCAGATAGTGAAAAATCGTGTAAAATAATAAAAGTAATCGAGCAAAATCAGTAGGCCACTAATTAGATCTCTTTTTGACCTCGCTAAAATAGAAATATTAGGAACAACCCTTCATGAGAAATACGAAAATAGTGAGATGAACTGAGCTCCACACCATGAGGACTGCAAGACAGCTCGGCTCCATCACCCATACCGCACAAAATAACGACAAACCCTATGCAAATATTAAAAATATAGACAACACACCAGCAAAGAAACAGGGTAAAACATTTTATTAAAAAACTATTTACATAACGTTGTTTTATAAGATGATGTCAGTAGTGGACCGATGTGTGAATAGATCGAAAACAGCACAAGGCTCCAAGATCCAGATGGCAAGCTCCTGGATGTTGGGTGCCATAGTTTAGAGTTCTGAATTTCAGCCTTTTTCAATGCCTGTGCTTTGTTGAATCAAAATGGCGGCTTGACACAAAGCTGACTCAAGCGTTGCTACTGATGCTATGCAGACCAAAACTGGTTTTCAGTTTGTACATTTTTCTAGATTTTTCAATCCAAGTTTGGTTGACTTTGTAGAACGATGGCTTCAGATTTTCAACATACGGTGTGGTGGCGCTGACTGGGAGGGGGCGCTTCGCTCCTGCCCCCTCCCCAAGTAAGATTTTCATACGTGAAAGTACGTTAATGGTTTTGGTCCCTGAGATGCTTCGATGTCACTACCATTCTCAAATAGCATAAGTTCTGGATGTTGGGTGCCATAGTTAAGAGTTCTGAGCACTGCTTGTAACACTGTCTGAAGCTTATTTCCACCTACTGCAGCTTCACTATTCTCAAAGTAAGTGAGTGTCGTTTGTGGACCTGACTGCATTAGAAAACAATGTGATATGTTACCTTCCTAAACAGCTTGACGGAGGCCCCTGAGGGGCGGTGTGATGGCCATGGACTCGGAGAAGACGCTTGGCTCCGACACCCTCCCCAAGTCTTATAGCACTGGTGTAGCCTGAGATCGCCCCCGACATAGGCGGCCGGCTCCCGGGGTCCGGCTGAACTTTTTGCCTTTTGATGACTCTTCAATTCTGGACCTTGTCCCACAATCCGTTTGACCTGAAGACAAGCTGTAGTGGGGCGCCCCTTTATCGTTTTAGTTGCCATTCCGCCCGCTTTTGCTACACTGTGCCTCTTCCGCCATTCAGCTGTTTACCGCCCGCTCTTGCGACTACAGCGTCTCGCTCACCATGTAGTTTAGATGCGCCCGCTCTTGCGGTGCAGCGATAGGCGGCTGCCACAGGACTCTCAAAATGGCGGCCGGCTCTTCGGTTTTGGGCCTGGTCCACTAAAATGGCCCTGGGACACCTTGGAACTCGGACGCTTGTCTGCTAGGGCTTGGGTCCCATTCTCGAAAAGCGTCCCCTCAGCCGTGAAGATTCTACAAAAGTCTTGGGGGCCTCCGACTCCCGCAGGCTTCTGGTGGGGAGCGGCTGCCATGATTGCTCGTGGAATGGCCACGACGGAGCTACGAGATGGTAGTGGTCTCATGCTGACGCCAGCTTTAGTCTGAAACATCCAGAAACACTATAGACTACCAATTCGATCAGTTCCGGTAGCGCCCCAACATGACCCGGAAGAGAAGAACTTGCCCTCCCCTCTTTGACTGATGGTTCTTGTTGCCTGTCCCCTCTGTTGTCATTTAACAGAACTTTTTGGACTGCTGAAAGGGGTTGTGTTGTGAACGCTGGTTGGTGGAGACATTTTGACTATATTCTTGACCTACGTTGTCGCGTAATTCGTTTTATGACACGCCGCGTTAGCGCACCCGGAAGTGATCCGAGGCGCGGCGCGCAGCGCGTAACGTAAGCATAACAGGTCATGTGACTTGTTAATAAAACTTTTCATTGGTTCATTTTACTTTTGTTAATTTAATGATGAAAAGCTTGGTCATATGACCTAAAAATTACGCTTTTTATTATTTTCGAACAATATTTTTTTTTCAAACATATGTTATAATATTCCAGGCTAATGTACTTTCCCGGAAAATTTACAACTGTCTTGCAAGTAAAATATATTCCTTTTTCGAGAAAAAGGGCGTTTCTTCCTTCCATGACGGAGCCGTTGAGTAAAAGAGATTCGGCCTGCTATCTTAGTCGCCGATACGCCTGATTATCAGATTCTTATCGATCACTTTATGTTGCAGGAGTGGAAAACACAACTGCCCTTGACCATTTATCTTTACTGCGTTCCTACATATTATACCTTTTTTCCGTCATGTAATTGGACTGCTTTATTTCACTTGCCTTTTACTGATTCGAAAACAGTCACTAAAAGTAAAAACTTTACAAATGTAAATACTACTACCGAGTTTTGTTTTAAAAACCTTTATTGTGAAAATGTCAGTATACAAATACGGGCCTATAACCACGTGGGCCGGCCACGGAGCAAACTGAAATCGTATATGATGAGGAGACATTTACACTGTAGAAGAACGTAACGAGCGGGCCATTATTTGACAAGAACAAAGGTGTCTAACAGTTGCGGAATCGGTGGACGTACATTTTGTAATTAAAATACGACAGGGCCACTTACAATAACATTTTCTAGATATACATTTGCGGGCAAGGAGTTACGAGTCCCATTTATACCGGCGCCATTTTGGGCGAGGCCGGGCAGGTCCAAGATATAGTCAAAATGTCTCCACCAACCATCGGCCAGACCAGAACCCCTTTCGGCCCTTTATGCTACAAGATGGTGTCTTCCATTCAGAAAATATTGGTGGCAGCATTTTGAAAGGAAACAGAAACAGCCGTTCTCGAGTTTCACATTGTTACATTTAGGAAGAATGTTGAAGAGTAGTATGTGGTAAATCTGAAGCCATTTTTCTACAAACTCTCAATCAGACGTGAATGGAAAAAAAAACCTGAAGAATGTACAAACTGAAAACCAATTTTTGTCTGTATAGCACCAACAGTAACGCTTGAGTCAGCTTTGTGTCAAGCCGCCATTTTCATTCAATCAATAGCGTCCCCCTGCACACATTCAGGGACCTGGTCGTGTCTTCAGATGAAACGCATTGTAGGAAAAGAAGCAGAAAAGAAAAGGCAAAAAGTTCCGCCGGACCTAGTGAAGCTGCAGCAGGTGCAAATAAGCTTCAGACAGTCTTCAACTTACTCTGATTCTTATAATAAACTTCAGATAGTCTTACAAGCACTGCTCAGAACTCTCAACTGAGGCACTCAACATCCAGGACTTGCCATTCGGATCTTAGCGCCTTGTATTTTTGTTTTGTTCTTGATGGAGGGGAAACAACAAAAAACAGGCATTGAAAACGGCTCAACTGGAGCAAAAAAAAAATTACTTCTTGGGTGCATTAGGGCATTTATGATTTTCGAATGCCGTATTCATCAGGTTGATGCTCATGTTGCCATAGGACAGCATAGCATTCACCTTCTTTGATCCAGGAGGGATGGAGAAAAACTGCCAGATGAAACTTGAAACTTGGCCATCCAGATCTCGGCGCGTTCGACTCACTGTACCGCAACAGTGACCGCAACTCAGCTGGACACGCCGTCTTTCGGCGCAGCATTGTAGGATGGCCACACCAGTGCGGCAATTTGCTAGACACCACCTCGGTGCCATCCGGATCTCGGCGCGTTCGAGTCACTGTACCGCAACAGTGACCGCAATTCAGCTGGACACGCCGTCTTTCGGCGCAGCATTGTAGGATGGCCACACCAGTGCGGCAATTTGCTGGACACCACCTCGGTGCCATCCGGATCTCGGCGCGTTCGAGTCACTGTACCGCAACAGTGACCGCAACTCAGCTGGACACGCCGTCTTTCGGCGCAGCATTGTAGGATGGCCACACCAGTGCGGCAATTTGCTGGACACCACCTCGGTGCCATCCGGATCTCGGCGCGTTCGAGTCACTGTACCGCAACAGTGACCGCAACTCAGCTGGACACGCCGTCTTTCGGCGCAGCATTGTAGGATGGCCACACCAGTGCGGCAATTTGCTGGACACCACCTCGGTGCCATCCGGATCTCGACGTGTTGTGCTGCCTTCGGCCTATTCGCACATCGGTCCGCTACTGACAGTGACCGCAACTCAGCTGGACACGCCGTCTTTCGGCGCAGCATTGTAGGATGGCCACACCAGTGCGGCAATTTGCTGGACACCACCTCGGTGCCATCCGGATCTCGACGCGTTGTGCTGCCTTCGGCCTATTCGCACATCGGTCCGCTACTGACGCCGCCTCACGTGCCAACGGATTTTCTACGCTTTTTGTAGCCCTATGCCGCAGAACAGGTCATGTGACTTGTTTATAAAACTTTTCATTGGTTCATTTTACTTTTGGTTTCCTAAAGATGGAAGGCTTGGTCATATGACCTAAAAATAACACTTTTCATTGGTTTAGAACATTTTTTTTCCCAAACGATGAAAGCCCCACCTTGTTTCTGGATCATTCAGACTGAAGCTGGCGTCAGCATGAGAGCACCACCATCTCGTGGCTCCGTCGTGGTCATTCCGCGAGCAATCATGGCAGCCGCTCCCCACCGGAAGACTGCGGGAGTCGGGGGCCCCCAAGACTTTTATACAATCTTCACGGCTGAGGGGACGCTTTTCGAGAATGGAGCCCAAGCCCTAGCAGGCAAGCGTCCGAGTTCCAAGGTGTCCCAGGGCCATTTCAGTGGACCAGGCCCAAAACCGAGGAGCCGTCCGCCATTTTGACAGCCATGTGGCAGCCGCCTATCGCTGCACTGCAAGAGTGGGAGCAACTCCACAACATGGTGAGCGAGACGCTGTGGCCGCAAGAGCGAGCGCAACTCAGCTAGATGGCCGCCACCTGGGGAGGCCCGTTCACGCCGCCTCCCCCCCCCCCCCCGGGCCGCCGCACGCCAATTTTCGGAGCAGCATTGTAGGATACCAAAACCAGTGCGGCAGTTTACTGGACATCACCTGGGTGCCTGTCGTACATGTTGTGTCAGCCATGTGACACTGGACACAGACCGCTACTGATGAGGCCTCCCCCCGCACCACCCGGGACGCCCCACGCTGTTTTTCTGTGCTGCATTGTAGGATCCCTAAACCAGTGCGGCACCCAGGCGACATCACCTGGGTGCCGTCCAGAACTCTGCACGTTGTGCTGCCTTGGGACTATTCGCACAACAGACCGCTACTGACGAGGCCTCCCCCCGCCCCACCCGGGACGCCCCACGCCAATTTTCGGAGCAGCATTGTAGGATCCCTAAACCAGTGCGGCACCCAGGCGACATCACCTGGGTGCCGTCCAGAACTCTGCACGTTGTGCTGCCTTGGGACTATTCGCACAAAAGACAGCTTCTAACCATTGTTGCTTTTTGTGTTAAGAAATGTTTAAATGTTTTTAGTTTTTGTTCTGTTCATTATCGTTAAAAGTTAATAAAGTTTTATAACCTTAATTTGTTGGAGTGTTATCTATTTTTTGAAAAACGGGTGAATGGGGCCTTGAATCGGGTTATTGTCATGTGTGGGCTTTGGAAGTGTGCTGCTGCAGGATCGGACATTTCAAACTCAAATGCACGTTCTTTTTCTTACCTTTCCGAAGCATGGAGCGCAATAGCAGGCAGAGAAAGGGTGATGCACGTGTTGAACACTACCTGACCTGGCAAGTTGCTGGCAGTGCCCCCCCGCCCGCTCCTGAAAGAGGGCACACACACACCGCCGCCCCGAGTACTTCACAAATCTTTAAAAGACCATGCGCTTGTTCATGAAGCTTAAATGGTTTATCACCTCTTCTAGAACCCCTGCATCGACCCTCTGACGTTTCATGGAAAAATTACCATGTAACACAATAGCAAGCCCTGTCGGCTGAAACCCCCAAGGAATCGTGGGGCATATTATCAAGGGGGTTTATCTCCGCTTTTTTGGCTTTAAAAGCCATGAAAGCGGAGATAAAATTATCTCCCTATTACCAAGCTGTCGCTAACACCAGTTAGTGACAGCTAAAAGGAGATAGCGACCATCTTGGGCCCCGCTTTGCATGTCAGTGATATTTATCACTAATGACATGCAAAGTGGCGTGCCAAGATGTTAGCGACTGGAAACAGTCCCTAACATCGCTACCTTCTATTACTATTATAAATCTAACACCTGCCCTGAGCAGTTCTTAGCCATGTTATCCAATGGGAGGTGGATAACATGGCTAAGAGCATTAGGTCAATAATACATGAATATCGCTGACTTTTCTGCGATAATAGCAAGGTTTATCTGCGATAAAAATCGCCGATGTGCGGCGATAATTTTTGTCTCTAAACAAGTTAGAGACAAAAATTATCGCTAGTTGTTCGTAATATGCCCCCGGGTTTTTGCTTGCAGAAATCGGGAGGCGGGAGACTAGCACTGAAATCAGTAGTCACACACCTAAATCAGGAGGATTGGCATGTCTGAATTCTCTACAGCTGGGGCCATAAACTACATCCGCAGGGTTAGGTGATATCCTGGGACCAGCCTGGCATCTAAAATGGCTGCCGTGCACGACAAAATTGTGCCATTCGAAAAAAAGGCAAGATGGCGCAGCCGCTGGAAGAGATGTATCAACATATATCAGCCTCCTCAGCCACCCTCAGGAAACATAGGGGATTAGGATACGTCTCCCGCACCCCCTTATACCTAGTAATTTAATTAACGAAGCACAAAATGGCGAATTCCCGTTTCGCTACCAGTTTGCGGCCCAGTTCGCGGCCCGTGAAGCGCTTCTACCGTGAAAAATCATTTTTTTTTTTATGTTCCCCACGGGACCCTTTAATAACCCCAACAACATTCCTAGGGGGTGAAGAGGGGGATACCTTGCCCCCTTTCATTAAATTCCCCCTTAGTTTTTCACCTTTTCTTCTCTCTCGATCCTACCGAGAGACAAGATGGCGGCCGCTCCGGTCTGTCACGCAGCAAAAAAAAAAAAAAAGCTCACCCACAGCCGCTGGAAGAGATGTATCAACATATATCAGCCTCCTCAGCCACCCTCAGGAAACATAGGGGATTAGGATACGTCTCCCGCACCCACTTATAACTAGTAAGGGGATTAGGATACGTCTCCCGCACCCCCTTATACCTAGTAATTTAATTAATGAAGCACAAAATGGCGAATTCCCGTTTCGCTACCAGTTTGCGGCCCAGTTCGCGGCCCGTGAAGCGCTTCTACCGTGAAAAATCATTTTTTTTTTTATTTTCCCCACGGGACCCTTTAATAACCCCAACAACATTCCTAGGGGGTCAAGAGGGGGATACCTTGCCCCCTTTCATTAAATTCCCCTTTCGTTTTCCACCTCTTCTTCTCTCTCGATCCTACCGAGAGACAAGATGGCGTCCGCTCCGGACTGTTTAGAATGTTGACAGACACCGGAGAGCCAATCAGCTTTCTGCGCGCAAAGTTCCGATAAGCGAAAAGTAAGCGGACCGGATCGCTGCCCAGAGCGCTGTTACAGATATATATCTTGGTTTGAACGTTAATTTCTCAAAAACTACTGGAGCACATATATTGAGACCTAGCAAAGGCACATCGGGCTAACAGTCCCTACAATTTTGCCAAGTTTCGTGCAAATCCATTCAGCCGTTCGAGCTAAAAGTGAGTCCAACCGCCCTATGGAAAACTCAATGCAAAAAACGCGTTTTGGGACCCCCCTTTTTTCTCGGCCCCCCCTTGACGAAACCCCCCCAAATTTTCAGGGGCTGCTCAGAATCAAAATGTGCCATTTTCCTGAAAATTTCAGCCGATTCCGTCCACAAACGCCAAAGTTATTAGACATAGAATTTTCAAAAGTCCCATAGAGAAAAAATCCTAACTATATATACCTACTGGCGATAGCCAGTAGGTAATATATATATATGTCCCAAGTTTCTCCCTTACTAAGAGAATTAGCCGCACAACATCACGTTATTGCAATTGATTTATTAACGGCTCAGCTTCGGCAAAGTCCTGACATTTTTCAGTCTCCAACGACCTTTTTCAAAGGAACGCCGTTGACATCATGATGCTGGGCAGGAAACCGGCAAGTCGTATGCACAAATTATTTATAGGTCTCGGCCCCCTGGTGAACACCCTCGGTGGGTAGACGTGTTGCATACTGGTACTTGTGGTTTGGCTGCCCCTTGATTTTAATCCCTCCAGTGGGTGATGTCTTAAATGGCGTTACATTACTGCTGCCATCTATAATGTGTGTCTCCTCAGTTCATTTTCAGTAACTGCTGAGAACCATGCCAAAGTCGTTATTCGGCGGCTGCCTCTTGCCCTTATCGTTTTCACGAGCTTCCTGAGTGGTTCAATGTCGGGCAGGTACGGCACTCTTGCTAGCTTACCCGTCGCACGTTGCTGCGATATCAGAAGAAAGGAAATTTAAGGAAACTTGTTATGATAAAATTCAATTTACATTGTGTCATTTTTATTGAAACGTATTCATTTTAATATGGAAAACATTTTAAAGTGTTGTTTTATTTCTGTTTATTTATTCCAGTGCTTGTGGATACACAGTATTTTTTGTTTTTCCGTCTGGTGCGTACACAAATAAATCAGAAGGTTTTCTGACACGTGAGCTGGCCACATACAGTTGTCAATGTGAGAAGCACGGATTCTTCAAATCTAGTCCACACACCTGCAGTGATTGTCCTTGTGCTTTAATGATGGTCATTGCAAAAGTGAGTCGCACCGGAAACTGTAAACGTTCAGTATTGGAAAGATTATGAGGGCCCTTGGTGGCCGGGGGCCGATATTTAACACATGTTTTTTGCCAAAAACCTTCGCGGGATTGTACTCAACAACTTTTAACAATTTTTTTTTTTTTTTTGCCAGAAACCTTCCTTGGAGTGTACTCAACAACTTCCCAAAGTTTCATGCCGATCGGATGAATGATGTAGTAATGCATAAAGGACAAACAGACAGACATACATTCGTTGCAGAGAGGTGTAAAAAGGGGCGTGGCCTCTTTACACTCTCTGCAAGGCAGCCCCCTGGCGAATACTGGAGGTTCCTGATGGGCTAGTTGGCCCCCAGGGACCCCCAGTATGCAAGGGGAATTAGTTCTCCCTCTGAAAAAGCGCCAGGGGGCTGCGTTGCAGAGAGGTGTCAAAAGGGGCGTGACCTCATTAAACCTCTCTGCAACGCAGCCCCCTAGCGCATACTGGAGGTTCCTGGTGGGCTAGTTGGCGCCCAGGGACATCCATTATGCAAGGGGAATTAGTTCCCCTTCTGCAAACGTGCCGGGAGCTGCGTTGCAGAGAGGTGTTATGAGGCCACGCCCCTTTTTACACCTCTCTGCAACGCAGCCCCCTGGCGCATACTGGAGGTTCCTGGTGGGCTAATTGGCCCCCAGGGACCCCCAGTATGCAAGGGGACTTAATCCCCAACTTACAACACGCTACAGGGCGCGTTTGCACAGTGGTGAAGGTAGGGGGCGGGGTTTGAGGTGATGTGAGTGCAAACATGCCCTGTGACGCGTTTTAAGTTGGGGAATTAATTCCCCAACCTAAAATGCGCCACAGGGCGTGTTTGCACACATGTTACCTCAGGCCCCGCCCTCTTCCTTCACTATTGTGCAAAATATTCCTGTAAAATCAGCCGAACTACGAATCCAGATTTACTCACCTGTTATCACAAGAGACGTCAGTGCTGCATCTTTGAGAGCACTACTGATCCTGAAAAGTAATTATAACCATACTTACAGTAACTTGAATTTCCTTCCATAGGCTAACATTGACTGGTTTCAGTTGGAAATTTTTTTAAGTGTGCAGTTTTGCAACTTTAAAAAATTCCTCTAAAATCAGCCGAACTACGAATTCCGATTTACTCACCTGTTATCAGGAGAGACCTCAGTGCTGCATGTTTCAGCCCACTACTGATCCTGAACAGTACCTCTAATCGTAGTTACAGTAACTTGAATTTCCTTCCATAGGTTAACATTGACTGGTTTCACTTGGAAATGTTTCTGTGTGTGGAGTTTTGGAACTTTAAAAAAATTCCTCTAAAATCAGCCGGACTACGAATTCTGATTTACTCACCTGTTATCAGGAGAGACCTCAGTGCTGCATCTTTCAGCCCATTACTGATCCTGAAAAGTAATTCTAATCATACTTACAGTAACTTGAATTTCCTTCCATAGACTAACATTGACTGGTTTCACTTGGACATTTTTCGAAGTGTGGAGTTTGTGGGGTGTGGCCATGGGGGCATGCTTCTCCCCTAGTTACGCGTGTTTACACGTGGGCTGGTGGGAGAAGCATGTTCTTGGTCAGCCCCGTGGTTGTCTGCTTGGAACAGAGACAGGAATTGTCAATATGTGGCGCTTCATAGATGATGTTTTCATTATTTGGCAGGGCTGTGAAACTTCGGCTGAAGAATTTGTCAAATAAATTAATAGTAATGCTTTGAACTTAGAATTCACAGCCACTATAAGTAATTCTAGAGTTGATTTCCTTGATGTTGAAGTGTATATTTTTAATAACGAAATCATGACTAAAATGCACTGAAAGGTCACGGCAGGTAATTCCATTTTACACGCCCAGAGTAAACATCCTCAACACCTTATTAAAAGTATTCCTTATGGAGAATTTTTAAGAATTCAAAGAATTTGCAATAATGAGGTAGATCTAAATATCTGCCTGGAGGATTCTTTTCAAAGATTTTTAGTCAGGGGTTATGATAAAATAGAACTTACCAAATCTTTGAAACAAGTGATGACTAAAACCCCAACTGCCCCTACAGATTCTGCGGTTTTTACCACCATACCGGCAGGAACAGAATTAGTGGGGTAGAGAAATCTAAAATTAGGCTCATCACAACATTTAATTGCCAGGAACGCAAAATCAGACAGATTGTCAAATCTAATTGGCCAATCCTCATGACAGGTATTACATTAGCACCTTTGTTGGAAGATTATCCAGCAATAACTTTTCGAAGAGCTCCTTCTATGAGGGGTGTGCTGGTTAAATCTAGCCCTGAAGTTACTATCAAATCTAATTGGCTATCCAATAGAACTGGCTTTTTTAAATGCAGCTCTTGCAGAGCATGCAAATTCGGAGTTAATACCACAGAGTACCAAGAAGCTTTTTCAGAGACTATTAGCAAGATCAATAATCTTTACACTTGCAAAACTGATCACACAGTTTATGTCTTACAATGTACTTGTAGTTTACAGTACGTTGGAAGTACTAAATTGCAAGTGTTTAATCATATTCTACAGCATTTACAAGCTATAGTCAACTCCTATGCCAGTTGTCCTGTTGCGCGTCATTTCAAATTAGATCAAAATAACAACCTGAACAATCTGAAATATTTTGTTATCGACGCGGTCCCCATATCCAAGAGGGGAGGGGATAGAGAAAAAAGACTGCGACAATTGGAGAGACATTATATAGTACTGCTTAACAGTAAAATCCCGAATGGCCTTAATATGGGTGAGGACCTCCATAATTTTCTGTAAATATAGTTGAATATTTAATTTTGGAAACTTTCTTTTATATAATCTTTCTAATTTAGTATTAATTATGTAGGTCCAGATATGATAAACTTCCTCATACATGCAACTGATATTAATTAGCTTTTAGATCTTGGCTTTTTAACATCTTGTTGTTTTTAGCGTAAATTTTAAAATTCTGTTTTTACTGTTTTTATGGTTTTACCGAATTTTGGTGCACTGAGGATAATTCTGACTTTTAGAATAAGATTATAGAGAGTTTAAGATGAAATGATAATTCTATGTTTTTCAGAATTAAGTTATCAAATATATGTGATCAATGGAATTTTCCAATCTCTAGGGACTTTTTTATACATATATATGTGTACATATATGGATCCTGTGTAATTGATCTGCCTGCTAGGGTCTGTTATTGATCATCTTTGTTTGCACTTTATCTGACATTCTGTTTAGCTGCCATTTGTATATTATAAGAATTAGCCGGTTTTAAATCGCTTTGCACTTTACAGCACTTATCACTTTATACATTATACAATCTTGCTGCTATTACCGATTACATTCTTGGTAAATTTGCTCCTTAAACACTCTTATGAGTATGCACAAAACTTTATTTATTAGCACTCTTGCACTTTGTGTGGGTTTTTGTATAATACTGTATATAACATCTGACTATCACCTCGATTTTAAGCCTCTTTGAGTATATTTATACCACGCTGTTTACTTAGGGCACTTGCCCTCTATTGTTTCAATCAAGATAAATGTTGAAATGTTCCTTGAATAATAGTAAGATTCATTGCCAGATTTATAAAATCTTTTTAAGAGATTTTTCTGAAGACAGGCATCTATATATGAAAACAGACTGTGGTCAAAACACAACATAAGTATGTTCTCAATATCTATGATGGTTGGTAGGTGGAGCCATGAAAGATGTGAACAGTATTTAAATCACCTGTGTCTCTGGGTATGTCATGTGAACAAGTCCGGGTTCCCCGGACGAAACGCGTCATGCTGCTGCCCATTTTGGAATAAAGCACTTTTCTTCACTATCCGCTGTGGTCTGTACCTGTTTGTGCTGGTGTTCGTTTGAATCCTTGTACTGCAGGACTGTGGACTTCAATATATATATATATATATATATATATATATATATATAAATATATATATATATATATATATATATATATATAGCTACACATCAACGAATTGTGAGCAAGCAATATCAAATGTTCTCCTCAAGTAAATAATGAGAACAATCAATTTAACCAAGCATTTTATTGGACAATTCATGAAGTCAATTTAGAACTAGCTGCCATCTAATTGCTATATATCCAGAGAGAAGTAATTCTCATTGTGTAAACAGGTAAAATAGTGTTCGTAGTCAATTGTATTGAAGTATTTAGTGAGAAGGTTGCAAATGTGTCCCTAATAACCTTGTGCTAATTCTTTGTAGCTGCACTACTGATATCCTAGAGTGAGAGTGGACGAGGAAGAAAGGAAACACCAGGCATGAGGTTCTCTAAGTTTATATATGCATATTTGTATCTTAGCAAGGATCACTGACAAAATATTGACCTACAAAATATCGACCTACAGGAATATCGAGTCAAAAATATCGAGGGCAAGAATATCGACATCCTATCTACAACATGGTAAGTACAAAAATATCTAAAAAATAATATAGATGTTAAAAATATCGATGTTAAAAATATCGTTTTTTTTCCTTATAAAATATAAATGTAAAATAAAGTAAATAATACTAATAAATAAAATCGAAATAGTTAAAAGTATCTAATAATGTTTAAAATAATAAATAATACATATATAATAATAATACATTATTTAAATATATACAGGAAATATATAATATATATGTACTGAAAAATAAGTTGTTATAAATATTTTACTAATTTATTAATTAATAAATTATATTCTAAATTACAAATACATTTACAAACATAAAACATTAACATAAATAAAAAGTAAAAAATATACAAAATTAAATATACTTGTAATATTTTTTACATTAATTATATAAAACGTTGGATAGCGTAAGGGTAAAAATTACTATTCCCACTCCAGAGAGTGCAACAGTAGGGAAAGCGTTGGATAGCGTAGGGGTAAAAATTACTATTCCCACTCCAGAGATTGCAACAGTAGGGAAAGCGTTGGATAGCGTAGGGGTAAAAATTACTATTCCCACTCCAGAGAGTGCAACAGTATGGAAAGCGTTGGATAGCGTAGGGGTAAAAATTACTATTCCCACTCCAGAGAGTGCAACAGTAGGGAAAGCGTTGGATAGCGTAGGGGTAAAAATTTGTATTCCCACTCCAGAGAGAGCAACAGTAGGGAAAGCGTTGGATAGCGTAGGAGTAAAAATTACTATTCCCACTCCAGAGAATGCAACATTGGGGAAAGCATTGGTTAGCGCAAGAGTAAAAATTACTATTCCCACTCCAGAGAGTGCAACAGTAGGGAAAGCGTTGGATAGCGTAGGAGTATAAATTACTATTCCCACTCCAAACAGTGCAACAGTAGGGAAAGCGTTGGATAGCGTAGGAGTAAAAATTACTATTCCCACTCCACAGAGTGCAACAGTAGGGAAAGCGTTGGATAGGGTAGCAGTAAAAATTACTATTCCCACTCCAGAGAGTGCAACAGTAGGGAAAGCGTTGGATAGCATAGTGGTAAAAATTACAATTCCCACTCTAGAGAGTGCAACAGTAGGGAAAGCGTTGGATAGCGTAGGAGTAAAAATTACTATTCCCACTCCAGAGAGTGCAACAGTAGGGAAAGCATTGGATAGCGTAAGAGTAAAAATTACTATTTCCACTCCAGAGAGTGCAACAGTAGGGAAAGCTTTGGATAGCGTAGGGGTAAAAATTACTATTCCCACTCCAGAGAGTGCAACAGTAGGGAAAGTGTTGGATAGCGTAGGAGTATAAATTACTATTCCCACTCCAGACACTGCAACAGTAGGGAAAGCGTTGGATAGCGTAGGAGTAAAAATTACTATTCCCACTCCACAGAGTACAACAGTAGGGAAAGCGTTGGATAGCGTAGCAGTAAAAATTACTATTCCCACTCCAGAGAGTGCAACAGTAGGGAAAGCGTTGGATAGCGTAGGGGTAAAAATTACTATTCCCACTCCAGAGAGTGCAACAGTAGGGAAAGCGTTGGATAGCGTAGGAGTAAAAATTACTATTCCCACTCCAGAGAGTGCAACAGTAGAGAAAGCGTTGGATAGCGTAGGAGTAAAATTACTATTCCCACTCCAGAGAGTGCAACAGTAGGGAAATCGTTGGATAGCGTAGGGGTAAAAATTACTATTCCCACTCCAGAGAGTGCAACAGTAGGGAAAGCGTTGGATATTGTATGGGTAAAAATTACTATTCCCACTCCAGAGAGTGCAACAATAGGGAAAGTGTTGGATAGCGTAGGGGTTAAAATGACATACTTATAAATAAAAGCTTTTTTTTTAATAATAAAAATATAAACAATTAAATAAATATAAACCATATACAATACCTATACATAATAATAAAAAACATGATTAGCTAAATAGATTTAACAAATAATAAATATTAAAAAATACTATTTTATAATATTTAATTACCAATTAATAATTAATTAACAATTATATTAACAAACCAATTATTTTAAAAACAGTATTACTTAATGAAATTTAAATTACTTCCCACCATATTCCCCTATAGACCCACTACCCGCAACAGAACACATTTATCCATTTATGAATTAATTAAAATTAATTACCAATTAATTCAAATAATTAACTATTAACTAAAATTAATTACCAATTAATTAAAATAATTTATAATTCCTACTAATTAATATTTCATTAAACATGAATAAATTACTTCCCACCCTATTCCCCTATAAAACCACAACCCGCTACAGAACATATATATCAATTAATCAATTAATTAAAATGAAATACCAATTAATTAAAAATAATTACCAATTAATTATAATTTATTAATAAATCCTACGAATTAATAATCAATTTACCATAATTAAATTTCTTCCCACCCTATTCCCCTATAAACCCACAACCCGCTCCGGTACTAAAACATATAATTTGCTTATAAATAAATGTATTAATACATAAAATTAATACACATATAATATTAATTATTTTAAATACTTAAGTTAAACATATAACACATACATAATAAAAAACTATAAAATAATACAAATATCGATATTAGTGTCATCCAAATTAGTGACATCGATATATATGCTATCGATATTACTAACTTCGATATTACTTACATCGATATAAAGAATTTCGATATTACTTACCTTAGGGTCGATATTCTGTCCAACGATATTCTTGACATCGATATTCTGCTCCTTCGAAATTTCATACACGATATTATGGTAGGTCGATATTTAATACTCGATATTTTGACTGTGTACCTTTATATATATGTGTGTGTTTTGGTCACGGGTAGTGACAGTGGGGACTGAGGAATCATCTTCTGCTCCTGGGGAAGTCAAACCCCGGTATTCTTTGACAGGCAGTGTCCATTCCGGGATGTTTCTTGAAACCGAACTGAGAGTTATCCAGCCATCTCGCCTGTACTGCACATTCCATCAAATGGCCATTTAGATGTTTCTCAAATATTATCGCTGGGCACATCAACTGCTTGATTGGGCGGTAGTTTCTACAATCCTTGCTATTAAGAGAAGCAGCCTGATCACTGCCTCCTTTCATCGCTGCAAATAGCACCCTGAGAGAATAGCTTTGTTGATCAGATTAGAGAGAGGTCAAGCCACAATACTAGCTAACAAGTGTCGAGTTGTTGGTGAACAGGGCTCCAGGCGTGACCCGGATTTAGTATTAAGGAGATGTTGCTAAACCATTTTAGGAGTAAGGGATGGGAAAACTGATGTAATTTCAGCTCTTGGTTTAGGCATTTCAAAACCATCATAGATGTAAAAAAAATTAGATTGAATGAAGTTAGCTAGCTGGTTACAGAATTTTTGTGACTCTTTGGGTTCCCCATCTAACAAGGGGTTGGAGATCTGTTGGCCCACCCTAAAGAGTTCTTTGTCAGAAGTAGCATTTTAAATGTTCTGGGTACAATATGCAGATTTCTCTGCACTTAAAGCTAATTTGTATTCCCTGATTTGGTTCCTATGTATGATTTTTTTCTTGCTTCACCCTTTTTTTTCAGATTCGCTCTTGTCGGAGACACGTATGCATAAGAGTTTAGAGTCTATCATTATACCAAGGAGCTGATGTGTAAATCCTCTTTAACTTTACTTCCCTACGGGGGCTAGTCTATTATCAGCTATATCCAACCACTCTGCAAGAGCATCAGCACCCTTTCTACATCCTCCAGAGTCTTCATGGTTGTGCGATCCAGCATATTGGACAGGGCTTCAGCCGAAACCACTTTCCAATTTATCTTCCAAGTTTTAGTTAAGGAGATGATAACTTCTCGCTGTGAGGGCAATGAAAAAACGAAAGCAACTGCACCATGGTCGGACCTGCTAAGGGGAGTAGCTGATTGATAGGAGACCCTGGCATATCGAAAATATTCCATCTAGGGTGTGACCAGCATCAGGTGTAAAGGATAACACTAGTTGGGCAGTCCCAAACTGGACAAGGTTTCAATGAGTGCTAGAGTGTCTTGGTTGCTGTTCTCTTCGAAATGGAAATTAAAATTTCCCAAGCCGGTCAGACATCTGTTCATCATGAAAGGTTCAACGAGGTAACTTAGCTCGTTTACAAAAGGGGATCTAGGTCCTGGTGGTCTGTATACTAACAGACCTCCAAAGGAGCTGGTAGCTGACAGTAAAAGCTTAAAATACAGGGCTTCACAGGTCTTTAGGTGAACCCAGACTCCACCTGGAATTTTTATTGCATTTTGAACTCACTAGCCAATCCGCCTACCTGCCCTGTCCACTCTTAGAATTGTATAGTTTGGTTAAATTGTATCAACTAGGTCTGGGCATGAGGTGAATGAATAGTTGTATGAGTGGCTGTATGGGTGAGTGAATGGCTGTGTAAGTGGCTGAATGAATGAGTGAGTGAGTGGGTGTGTGAGAGGCTTTATGGAGGAGTAAGTGTGTGTGTGTGTGCTGGTATGGGTCTGTGAATGGGTATGTGAGTGGTTGTGTCGGTGTGTGAATGAGTATATAAGAGGGATGTATGTGGGTGTGAGTGGGGTGTGTGAGTGGGTTTATGGATTATGTCATCAATGATGTCACGAGCATGTCATGAGGGATGTAATATGTGAGGTCTAATATGTGTGCCCAAGCTTTGTCTATCATCATTTCAAAAACCAAAGGCTCTCAGGTCCACAGTGTTAATCTATACAAGAGCACTCACTCATGTTTATCAGACCATAAATGGAACTACAGTCAACTTTGCCGCATTTTACATCCTCCTGGGCCTCTTCCTGGGACTCTCTCTGAGTGTGTGAGGGTGCCATGGAGATATTGGTAGCACAATGAGGCTAGCTAAGACAGGCATGCGGGGAAGATGTAGGATCAGGAATAGCAAACTCGAAATATTAGTTTAAAACTGAGCTGTTTCATTCGTAAAAGACTTAGAAAACTGCACTAGGCTAAGAAGCACTATTTACTTTAAAGGCAACACCATGCACATTTAGGTTTATTTTACTATAGGTGTGCGGGTATGAGATACTGTACAAAGACAACTACTATGATTATTCCATGCAGAAATTGTTCTATGATATATAATGTTTTTCCTGTTATTTCAAAATTACCTTTCAAATGCCTCTTTGGGCAGTCTCCAAAATATGTAATAAGGAAGAGCCAATGGGTCGTGTGAACACAGCTTGTTTGGGTATGGGAAACAAAGCAATTGAAAAAACTGCTCTAAGTGTTCAGATGTTGCTTTTACAGGCATGCTTTTTAGATGCATGTTGGCGTCTTCACTGTGCCCTCAAAATAACGAGTGGTGCTCAGTGTAAGCCTTAAATGTAAGTCCCATCTTTAGCATCTTGCAAAATGCACCAACACAACGGGACAATTGACAAAAGTATTGCTGCCCATAAACTTACTCTTACAGCCAAAAAGACCTCCTTTTACACCTGCCAGGAACTCACGAAACGATTTCAGGCATGCATAAATGCCTTTAGAATTGCAGATTTCTTCACTCACAAGTGCATAGCAATCTGCACAGTAAATCCCACTCAAGCGGTGGGGAATGGGTCGTTACAAGTTGTAACTTGGAAACACCCACACACATGTACATTGTGGGTATTGTCAAACTCCAATTTGTAACATTTTCCACCCTGGAAATGGTTGTAAGGGGTATTGCACCGTTACAACGCAACTTTTACATCGCATTACCACTACATCGCAACTTTTACAACGCAAATACCATTACAATGCATGCCATTACAATGCATGTCATTACATAGCAGTTACTATTACAACGCATGCCATTACATCGTAAGTATAGGTAAGTATATAATTTTTTAAAATTTTTATTTTACATTATTTTTTTAATTTAATTAATATTAAAATTAAAATTAAATATTAATATATTAATATAAGTAAGTATATAATTTTTTTAAATTTTATTTTACATTATTTGTTTTAATATAATTAATATTAAAATTAAAATAAAATATTAATATATTAATTTAAGTAATTTTGGGGTATTTTTAGGTATTAGGGCTAGGTTTGGTTATTGGGGTACAGGGGTATTTTTAGGTTTTAGGGCTAGGTTTGGTTTTTGGGGTACAGGGGTATTTTTAGGTTTTAGGGCTGGGTTTGGTTTTTGGGGTACAGGGGTATTTTTAGGTTTTAGGGCTAGGTTTGGTTTTTGGGGTACAGGGGTATTTTTAGGTTTTAGGGCTAGGTTTGGTTTTTGGGGTACAGGAGTATTTTTAGGTTTTAGGGCTGGGTTTGGTTTTTGGGGTACAGGGGTATTTTTAGGTTTTAGGGCTAGGTTTGGTTTTTGGGGTACAGGGGTATTTTTAGGTTTTAGGGCTAGGTTTGGTTTTTGGGGTACAGGGGTATTTTTAGGTTTTAGGGCTGGGTTTGGTTTTTGGGGTAGGGGTATTTTTAAGTATTAGGGCTAGGTTTGGTTTTTGGGGTACAGGGGTATTTTTAGGTTTTAAGGCTAGGTTTGGTTTTTGGGGTACAGGGGTATTTTTAGGTTTTAGGGCTGGGTTTGGTTTTTGGGGTACAGGGGTATTTTTAGGTTTTAGGGCTAGGTTTGGTTTTTGGGGTACAGGGGTATTTTTAGGTATTAGGGCTAGGTTTGGTTTTTGGGGTACAGGGGTATTTTTAGGTTTTAGGGCTGGGTTTGGTTTTTGGGGTACAGGGGTATTTTTAGGTTTTAGGGCTAGGTTTGGTTTTTGGGGTACAGGGGTATTTTTAGGTTTTAGGGCTAGGTTTGGTTTTTGGGGTACAGGGGTATTTTTAGGTTTTAGGGCTAGGTTTAGTTTTTGGGGTACAGGAGTATTTTTAGGTTTTAGGGCTAGGTTTGGTTTTTGGGGTACAGGGGTATTACGATTTTAATTAAACGTAATTAATTAAATTAATTAAATTAAATTTAATTAAATTAATTACAATATTTTTAATTATACATTTAATTGAATTACATTACTTACATTAAATTAACTTAATTACTTTTTTTATTTTTTTATTTTATTATAAATAAATAATATTATTTACAATTTAATTATCTATAATTATATTAAATTAAATTATATTAAGTATTATTATAAATTTAATTAAATTATATTTATTGTAATAAATTACATTATATTATTTTCTATTTTTAAATTTATTAAATTTCATTAATTACATTATTTTAAATTTATTAATTTAATTACAATTTTAATATTAATTAAATTACTGTAATTTAATTAAATTAAATTAATTACTGTTTTAAATTTTTTTACATTATATTTATTAATTTTAATTAACTAAATTAACTTTATTACATATTTTTAAAATAAGATATACTTACCTATACTTACGATGTAATGGCATGCGTTGTAATAGTATCTGCTATGTAATGCCATGCGCTGTAATGGCATGCATTGTAATGGTTCCCGCGTTGTAAAAACTGCGTTGTTACGGTATGCGTTGTAAAATAACGCGTTGTAACAACATAGATCCTTGTAAGGTTTCCCCAGACAAAGCCTGCAGTAATTCCCCATCCTGGATGCCAAGGACAATAGATCAACACAAACATTTAGGCGCAGATAAAAGATTCGGTAAACCAATCCTAAGACCAAATCGAATCCGTAGCCCTTTCCGTACGACTCGTACAATTCCATCCGAATCGCACCGTACCCCAACGATCATGGGGTGTAGCACCGTATCCCTACGATCATGGGGTGTACGCACCGTACCCCTGCAATCATGGGGTGTACGCACTGTACCCCTGCAATCATGGGGTGTACGCACCGTACCCGGGGGGGGTCTGTTTCCTACACTGTTTGAGTCGAAATCTGCTATTCCAGATGTTTTGTGCTCCCGTAGAAGAAGAGTCGTACGGAGTGTTGACAAGACGAATCGTACTTGCTGGGTCGGAAAATGCTGCTTCGATCCGTATGGACGTCGCGTACTGCGTGTTCCGAATACGATTCGTACAATTTTTAAGTCGTATGGTCTTTCGTACGATTCGTACGGAAATCTGCTTTGGGTCCGAATCATACTTCATCGTACGTACGGGGACGTTTAACGGTACGATTCGTACGGGAAATATTCTCCGTACGGCTATTTGTAAGGGATTTTACCAAATCGGAATCTGACCCTTAATGTGGGTGTATGGGAAAGGCTTTCTCCACTGGGAAAAAAACTTTGTTTTTTGAGGAGAAAAAGAAGAAAAGTGCATTTGAACAGAGGACTGTGTTTCCCCCGTGCATAAGCGATGGAAGTAGCGGTGGATGGAGTGCTGCAGCACCCACAAAATAACTATGCAGGAGTTCAGAAGGTAAATGAGCAATAAAGATGTCTTTGTTGTTTTTTCCTCACATTTACTGTTTGTTCAAAGACAGGTCAAATATCAGGATATGCCTGCTGACAAATTGCTGCTTATTCTTTTAGCATCGAGATTGATGTTTGCTTTTCTGACTCCAACTGTAAAGCTAGAGCATTGTGTAAGGTGAGCTATCTGATAATCTTGGTGGTGTACTGATACTGAAAGGAAAGGCTTTAAAATGTCAATTTCTTTAACACAAAAAACAATTTCGAACATGTAAATGAACTTTACAAAATGTTCAAAATATATCAGCAGTTAGGAAAGCACAAATGTGATTCTGTAACTTTTGTAATTCTGAAGTGTGATGAAATTTTTAATTTTAAAAGGATGAAAACAAATGAAGGGACTCAGTGATGCGAAATATGTGATGAGAAATATTTACTGAAACCTACTTTTCACACAGGATCGTTGCTGCACTATGGTTTTGTCAGTAAAAGCATATCAGTGCGAATTTTGAGGCCATTTGAATGGAAAATGTGCTGCTTGTTAAAGTCATAGATCTGCAACAGTATGCTCCAAAAAGCACCACCGGCTACATACTACAGCGTTACAATGAGGGCTCGAGTCGGGGTACCACGCGGATGGACGGCGTCCCCCCACTTATTTTACCAGGAGCTCGATTACTGGAGCAAATGGAGCCACACATTCACTCTTTGGCCTCTCTGGGGCGAGATCGGAGCTCATTCAGAACACTGCTCACGCGCTGGCTTCTCTGATGCAATCGCATTTAAGGGGTGAGTCAGGGGAGGCAATAAATCTGATGGTGCAAGCCACATTTCGTGAAGTCACTTCCTGTCGTGACATCAGCGTCCCCCACTTCTTTTTTTTTTAGGACTTGTGCCCTGGATACAACTCTCCTGCTGAATGGGCGTGGCTCATTTGCTATACTATTCTTTGCCTGACGCTTCAATTTTTCACAATTCCTATACCTTCGGTAATGTAACATTGATGGCAGCACCACTAGTTTGTAAATTGTTCCTGCACCACTATCCGTAGAAATGGGACCTCATGGGATATGTCACATGACATTCCCAGCGCCTGGCGCCGCTTTCCGTGCATACTGTGATTGTGCACAAAAAAACATGTAGACGGTCATGCAGCAGAGACGTAAAAATCTATCCGCACTTTAGCGGGAAGAGGCTCCATATATGTTACAAGGGTTAGAAACAGTGCACCGTGAGCAGTCAATAACAATTTGGCACTGCAGTACATGACGCGAAATCAGGGCACTCTCCTTGCTTCTCAGTCTTGAAAAGGGAGGGAGGGGGAACTAACTGGCTGGCTGACCCATTTCCAAACAGATGACAAGTAACTTGACATAAAAATGAATTTTATTGAATAACAGTCTAATATCTTGCATGGGGCATTTCGTGTGCCAGCTAATTGTGGAACTTGCTGACTGCTGCTGCCGACTTAATTGGGGCTGAAAGCTTTTATTTTTTTGATCGAAGCGGTTTTCGCATACTGCTTGCATTTTAATGAACGTGTGAGAAATCGCACCCAGATGACATTTAGTACACGTTGAGAATACAGAGCAGTTACTTGGAAACAGCTCATTTCTCTAACCGTTTTTTTCTGTGCAGAACATGTTCTGGGGATGGTATGAGCCATCTCTCACTCTGTCTCTCGCTTTTTCTCTCCAGCTCTCTCACGCATAAACACACATATGCATGTAGGTGCAGGTGGCTGTGTCTGTAACCAATGACTGCACATGACACCTAACGGACCCAACAAGAGCCGAACCATACCCCCTCCTCAGAACCACTGCTGCCCCTCGGCTTGAGTCTGCACCATGGTGTATCAAGCGATGGGGCAGGGATGCAGGGCGCGCTCATTATACCCTTTGGAGGCGGGAGGTGCAGGTTTTCTGATAGCAGAACCTTAGCTGAATCCAAAGAAGTATCCAAATCTGTGAATATTTATCATACTGGTTGTGATTGTCTCTGGTCTGGAGCAGACTATTCGTTCTCTCGAGTGGAGAACATCACTTCTACCCCCAGATGCAGTCATTTTTAGATCTCACCGACAGACCTATTTTTCATGACATATTATGTGCAGTACAATATACACAGAACAGGCTTTGTGTCCGTCTCTTGCTCGTGATTGAATGGCTGTCTCGTCTATCTAAGTTGGCATTCCATGGCTATCAACTGGGCAAAGTGTCAGGGTAACAGAAGTGATATCCAAATCATTTTGACACTCCTGTGACATTGTAGGATTTGATGATATCTTTGAACCTGGTTGTTGGAAATGGCCTTTTCTGCAGGGTTACCCCAAACCTTTTGCCTTCCTTCTCCGCTTTTTCTGACCTTATTTTTGTTGGCCTTTGGACTATGAGGACGTTAGCACTGATAACCAGTGCTAAAGTGCATGTGTTTCTTCCCTAAACATGTTAGTGATTGGTGTATACCTGATTGGGCTTTGCGGGGCAGCCAGCCTTGGGAGGTGTGCCCCCCGGGATTTTGGGCAGTTGGGACAGCACAGGCTGTCTTTGGGCTGGTTTTGGACTCCCTCAATTAGGCTGGTGTGGGGCAATATAGCCAGACATTTTCCTGACACCGGCCACCATTTTAGGTAGCATGACAAGGTGGCCAGTGCTCAGGAGGTGACACAAGGCTTGCGGATATCAGCGAGCCCGGCACGAAGTGCAGCCGGGGAAGTGGCAGTTGCAGTAATCACATGCTCTAATGATCTGTGGAACAAGATGAGCCTTCAGGCCATTCGCGCATGAGGAGAGCAGACCCCAGCTCAAGGCGAGGCATGCATGGTGTGCGAGGCACTGCGCAGAATCCTGCACTACAATTTGTAGTGTCAAGAGGGGGGGGGGGCCTGTTCCCGGCAATTCAGGGCCAGCGCCGGAGTAGAAAAGGTTGCCGAGGCTGCAAGAGAAGCGGCCTCCTCACTTGGCAGTAAAGAAAAGGAGGGATGGGACGCTGGGTGGGAGTGGGATGTAAAACTGGCCCCATGTAAGGAAGAAAGAGCAGGGGTAAATGACAAACAGCAAGGGGACAGGCCATTAGTCCCCAGCCCTCATATAAATATAGGCAATGAGAAAGGGGGGCTGGGGAGAGCATGGAGATGGTGGGAAATTCAGGGGGCGGAGCCACAAAAGAGAAGGAAGCCAGACATGGGAGGGTGGGAGGATTTAACAGGGTCACTGGAAGGGGAGGGGTAGGTGCAATGGGGAGAAGCTAGGGTCATGGGGACTGACAGGGCAAGAGATTGGTAAGAAGGCAAAGGTTTTGAGGAGCGTACTGAGGCCCAGGAAGATTTGAGGAGCAGTTGCCATCAGGGTCCTTGGGCGTTGGACAGACCCCATGGGGTATGCAATCTAGCTTGTCGGAGGAGGGAGGATGGGGGAGGAGGTGAGAGGGGAACCTGGAGTGGCGATGAGGGGTACAAAATAAAAATCAAGTAGTAGGCCTGCCTCATCTTTTGTGGTGGCCATATTGGAATGGAGTGAGGAGCAGGATGGGGTTAAAGAAGACTACGATGGATGGTCAAGGCACCGCTCAAGATTTACTCCGGTGGGTCAAGGTAGAGGAGTGACCCCAACCAAATGTTGAGGCCACTCGGGGGCGAGGCCAGGGGCAGGATGGTGGGAGGGGTGGGGCAAGGAGGAGGTGGTAGCCCCACGAGGCCATGGTAGATGGGGGCACTGGATCTGGGTGCCAGAGCAGGTCACAGAACAGGTTGGCAGGGATACTAAACACTGCACAAATGCAGAGGCACCTAAAAAGTAGTCCAGGTCTGTACAATAGGCTTTAGCCTACAAAAAGTGAGAAAGGAAGTCCATAAGGCGATCTCTATTTTCCTCCGTATATCCTTTATTTCATATTGAATAAAAAATTTCATAAAACCCGAAACAGGCAGCCGACATGTCCGAAAGGACTTTCTCAAGGCTGCAAACAATATTAAATCTAGAATTAAAACAATGGAGATATAACAATATCCATATGTACAAATTAAAAATAGCATAGTAATATACTTAGGAATTAGTGACAACTCAAAATATTGGGCTTGTATCCATTTACTCCCGAAGAATACACCACAATATAATGCAGTGGAAGAAGTTCAAAAGACCGGAAAATATATTACACCCACAGGTGAAACAGCTACTGTTGCATTTGTTCTATGACTGTGTTTTCGGAAATTGGGAGTGTGACCACCCCAATGCTGATGGTTCCCATTTCAGATTTAAAATGTAGGAAAAGAATAGATGCTTGCTTGTAGCATAATAGTAACACCATAGTAGTGTGACAGGACGTTAAGAATTATGTTCCACCCAAAAAATTGAATTATAAAGGAGAAGAATCCACCACCAAGATTAGTATTTTGGAAGGAGGGGCATCAGTATCTTACTCGTCGGTGGATGTAGCAATGGCAAGTACAACCTAGCACACCACCATACATATATCAACAAATTAATGTATCTCTTCACGTTGATAAGATGTGTTTTAATATCACAACAGATGTTCCAGCTCACGCCGACACGTGTTTCGTCGCTCGGGCAGATCACCCACGACTTCCTCAGGGCTGTATAAGATAGAATCACCTCCAAGCTGGTTATAATTCCGTTCCAGCCTGTTATGGGTAGGGAAGATTGCTACACTGAGCCTCAGTCGTGACCTCTTCTCTTGGTTAGTTTTTCTCTCCAATATCCTGTGTTCAGTAAAATAGTGTATCTTTATATTATGCGTCCATCTGTATCATTGTGCATCTATGCTTTAGTATCCTCAGTAGCACTGTATATTAAGGGTGGGCGTAGTTCGCGTAGCCGCACTCCGCGGAGCTACACGAAGTTGCTATTGCACTCCGCGAGCTACGCGTTGCGTAGTAGCTTGCTTGACCCGTTCGCGAGCCGGTTTTCTTCTTCGGGAGCGTGGTACGCGTGTTCGGGGCGCTGCCTGCATGCTCGGGATGTGTAGCGCGCGAAGTTATCCATGAGGTGGGCTATGGGCGCGGCCATCTTGTTTTTTCAATTGTCCCGCCCGCTCGCGTCCCCTTATTTCCGGTTCCGGGTCGCTACTAACGTGTTCGTGTTGTGCAAGATATGTTCGGGAATGCATCTACTTGATCGCGCTACCAAAGTGCGTGTTAGCGAGAAAGGAGGTTGTGGTTGTTGTTCTTGAAGAACTACTATTGCGGGCTGTGGTTGTGGTTGTTGTTGTTGTTCAACAACTACTATTGCGGGTGGTGGTTGTTGTTGTTGCTGTTGTTGAACAACTACTATTGTGGGCGGTGCTTCTGGTTGTTGTTGTTGAACATCTGCCATTGCTGGTGGTGGTTGTGGTTCAGCACTTTTCTGCTGTCTTCCATCTTGCGTGGATTGTGTACTACTTTGAGATAGCGATAAGTTTAGTTCAGGCTCAGTATCACTGCTTTCTACCATTAGGCTGGCTACCTCTTCCACCCTCATCTGCTTGGGCCTGGGTTGGTGGCTTGGCCCCACTGATGCGGATGAACTGGCCCCAGCTTGCACCCCGGACACCGCTGCTGCAGGCGTACTTTTTTTTCCCAAAAAAGGTTTTGGGGTCCACACCATACTTAAGTGACACTTCCTTCTTCTGTTCCTTCTCAGCAACTTTCTTGGTCTTGGAGGACCTGGCACCTGCTTTCTTAGGGCCCATCTTCTTCCGATGTCAGCAGCAGCACTCAGTTGCACAAGTTGCAGAGATGTCTGGTCAGGTAAGTCACACCACACGTGGCGTACAACTGAAGGACGTCCGTCTGGCAGTACAACGAGCGATGAATGATAACAACCAGCACCTCCTCAGTCTTTTTGTGCACCTACAAGCAAAGAAGGCAGAAGAACATCAGTCAAATCTGGGATTTTTTTAGCTACAATTTGAATTACTAGTATCACACTCAGTAAGAGTAAGAAGAATAGCAAAGAACGCAAATACAAATGGAGTGAAAGTGGAACTTGTTTATCCTTAATTTGTGCATCATGTGTGATGGATTCAGAATCAGTGACCTGCAGCAGATAGCAAATGCAATACTGATTGCTGATGTAACCAACAGTAAGCCAACATGAACAATGGAAAGACACACAGGCCTATGTATAAAAAACAAAACAGAACACTAATACTACCAGCACCACAGCTCCCAGCCACATGGGTCAAGTCCAGAAACTAATAAACTCAAGCAGGCCTTTATATATATCCCAATATGGACAGAAAAAGGAGGATGCCTGCTACACATCACAGGTTAATGCAAGAAATAAAATACCCCATGGCTAAGAGGTTGTAAACCTACACCACAAAAACACATACAAAGGCATTAATACACACCCAAAAAGTTACCTACGGCCCAAACAACACATTTGAAATGCAATCCAATGCCATACACACATGCCCTAAATGATGTTAATTGAAGAGACAAAATGGAAACAGCTACATAAAGCACCCCCGCTGACTACTACCTCTGGGACTCTAGGCCTACTGGCAGATTAGACCAAAAGCTTGGAGGCCTAAGGCAAAAGCAAAAAGGAAGTACACACAAAATGGCCGCCACCACATGGCCTGGCCACCCACAACAACATGAAAAGAAAGAGAACAGAGAAGACAGACAATAAATGCCTATGGCAAAGGGACAATGCTTTGCTTCACAAAGTGGCCGCAACACCGCCCACATGGTCAGCCCACCCAGAAACAAGATATTACACAGAGGACAGAAACAGGAAGTGGTCCATGCTCCAAAAACTACAACCAAATGACAACATGAGGTTTTTTTTAGCACAAGAAACACATTCAACATTTTTGAGAAACTTTTACGCAACTCGGGACATATTGTTCATGAGATTGCAATTTCGGCGTGTTCGGCAGCGCGAATTGTACAAAACGTCGTTATCGCGTTCCCGAGCACGAACATTGAGCACGTGAACAAGACAAAAAATGTAAGGTCGTGTTCTCACACTTTGCGAAGTTACTAAAAGTACGCGAGCTGTATTCCTAGGGTTACCTACTGACAGGAAGTGCCATATTAGTTACACACACCCAAAACCTGAAAACCCACACAAAAAATAACATTTTTTAAATCAATCCAAAGCCATCCATGCCATACAAAATAAGGGTACACCACAAAAACAGTTGATTAAATTTCATGTATCTATGAGTAGTACCTCTGGGCTACTAGCAGAATAGGCCACAAGGTTGGAGGCCTATGGCAAAAGCAAAGTGGCTGGAAACACAAAATGGCCACCAACACATGGCCAGGCCACCCACAGAAAAAAAATACAATGAACGCAAGCATGCCTATCTAACTACATGAAGTACTAGGGTCAGCTATTGGCTTAAAAAAATGAAAAAATTAAATGACATAATGAAACAGAAATTCTACAACAACAGACATTGCTATTGAATAATCCAATGCCATCCATGATGTTTGTTTACAAACTGGAAAATTAACACACACCCCAGAAACATGGTTGGACCCATGGGTACCTCAATACTGGATGAAATTTCAAAGAAATACAAGTTGGGACCTCATGAAAGTACAGGCCTCCATCAATAATAATTTTTAACCAGGATTGAAAAGCACAGAATACTGTTGTTAAAAAATCTCTCAAATCAAACAAACAAGTGTACATCATACTCATACATTACTCAAACTTACTTGAAAAAGAGAATTCCAAATCCAAATGTCCTCAATAAATCCAAGAAAAAGCTGTAATGCAGCCAACACACACAGAAAGTGATCCTTCCAGCTCCAAATCCAAATGAAAGTGATCAGCAGTGCACATGGACAAAGCACTGGGAGGAGCCTGGTGGACAGGAACAGGAAGTTGTAAACTCAAGGGCCCTTCCTCCTTACTCTTCAGAAAAAGAGTAGAAACAAAAAGAGGACTCCTTCCCCCCAAAAATACAGCCAAAGGTACAACTTTAAGGGGTTTTCCAGAGCAAAATGGTCATTCATTAAGGTTTTATCATGCTCGTGAGTTATTCTGTGCCAGATTGCAGTTTCTGCGTGTTCGGCAACTCGATCTTACCAACAAACATCCTTGCACGTCCTAATGACCTGATCGCGCATCCAAATAACGTTATCGCGTTCGCACAGTCGCGCGGAATTGTGCGGCAGGGTTTACAAACATCGTGGCACACGCGACCGGGAAAGAACATAGAGAAAGTGAACTCAGAACCAAGGTAAGACATTGCAGCGCACGCGAGAACGCTATTAAGTGCGCGAGAACTATGCTACGCTGACGATTGCGGAGTATTCGGAGCGCAGAGTTGCCGAAACTCCGCAAACTCCGCGAACGGAGCGTAGTTCTTTGCCCAGGCTTACTGTATATCCCGCTATCTGAGTTCGGCTACCTCCAAGTCGACACCCCAATACGGCGTTCACACATGGAATAGTTAACTATTCCATGTTTGAACGCCGGATTGGGGTAACACTTCATTTGAATCTGTAGTGTCCTGTCGCCACACAAACAACTGATCTACTCTCCATAGCTAGGCTGACAGACAGAACTAGACTGAAAAGGGACCTGTGCACTTCAGTTCATTTGAAGTCAACCTCATATCAAAGGCACTATTGGGCATAAGTACTGGGTCCCCAACCCCATCTAATCCGACACCTTTTGGACCTGTAACCAGGTATCACTGGCTTTACATCTGCACATTGCCAGGAGCAACTGCTGTGCTGCTAGAAGGGAACTCCACTCTTCTAACTCCTCTGCTGTGTTGGCCTGCTGCTTGTTGAGCTTCAGGTTGCACTGCCACTTTACGACCTGCTTTGTTGTGCTGGCCTGCTACTTTTGTGCTGTGGGGAATACAAATGTTCACCAGGGGCTTATTGGCTTGCCCTTCTGTTCCCCGAAGTCTCAGGGCCATCAAAGACTTTGCCTTCTAGTCCCTGTCATGAGATTTGGCACCCTGTGTGTCTGGCAGTGGGCTATAGACAATGAACAAATTACTCCTAATTCCGTGCTTATGTTGGGAGCAGAGTGAGCACTGTTTGTTTCCCTGTTTCCAATTCACACTCCGGGAAGGAGTCTGTCAAGCACCCCCTTTTGCATGGCGGCCTCACCTGTGCCTGGGACTGAGACTGAGCACTTTAGTGTGTACCGTCCCGGGTGTCCCACCTGTACACCAGATGCTGTAGCACTGTATGCGGATGCTCCAGTGTGTTTTGCGGCTCCCATTGCCTTCATAACCAGGACTCATGTGCTGCACCACCTTCCTGGATCAGAGCATGCAGGACTACATCATGCCCTGCCTTCATTAATGAAGGGTGCTGTAGCATGACTCGCCAAGCGACAGCCTTTCTTTCAAAGGAAAGAACTGTAATCCCCAAGACCCGTCAGGTCTTCGCAGTCGGCCTAAGCAACATCGCAGGTGTCTGGGGGTTACTTACCTCCATTCCAGTCTCGGGGGACCGAGTAGAGACATCCTCAGTGGGAACATGGAGGAAGTACTACACGTGTACTCTAACAGTGAGACAATTCCTGTTCTCTTCCTTTCTAGTATTACCATAAGATTCTAAGAAGAACGGAGATAATTATATCACTACTATTTTTAAAACTTGCTTAATTTAAACAGTATACATGTGATTTTTATTTTTGTGGTCTTTTGTTTGGTCCTCATTAGCCTTAGGTTAAACCTCTGAAATCTTCCTCTGTATGCACCCTTACCCTGGAATATCATTCACACCTAAGACATCAAATTCCATCTTTTTCTTAATCTTATGCAATGGCCATCAAGATCAAATAGCAAAGCATGAAGAGAGTAGTAATCATTGGACCATCCCCTAATAAGTCTTGGTTCAGTATACATCTACCCCTCTAGCTCAAACCATCTCAATACTGGAGTCCAAAACTCATTTCTCTTTCTCACTTCTTACCTATCTAACTTCAGAAAATATTTGATAGAATTTACCCAGTCAATGACCATAGGTGGAAAATTACTGATCCATTTCCTGCAAATACCCTCCGTGCAAGGAGGATTAAAATGTTTTTTTTTAATCCTAACTCATAGTTAGCTGTTGTACTACTAGTCCAAAAATTATAAGAGATAGGTTTACCTGGATTGCCATATCAAGAATACAAGAATGCACCTACGAACATCAGCCCAAAACTTTTGTATCCCTGGACATTCTGTAAACATGTGAACATCATCAGCTTTTTTCCTGAGCCACATTTTGGCATGTCGCCACTCTTCCATTTCTCAATTTAGACACAATTAAAGGGGTCCAATATACCCTATGGGAGCAGAAAGGGTGGTTTCGCCTTACATTGGCAGATTTAACTGTAGTGTAAAGAATGTTAGAAGATACTTGCCATATATCATCTAGCTGCATCTCCGGCAATCGGCTTCCAGAAACACCGTTCAACAAGTACACCAGAGACCAGTACCTTCTGGATACTTCCTTAGCTCTTAGTGTCCCCTGGTTTAAGGTGTTCTCCAGATCGTACAACGCTCCTATATCTGCACCTGCTGTTTGGAGCCAACTTTAACTTGAGGTATTTGAACTTGGAGACTTTATTGTCAGTTAACTCTGCAAATTTGCCCCATGGAATCAACTTACCCTCCTCCGCCAGCTGTCCCCACCTCACCAGGCCGACCACTTTTAGAGGAGATGCCAAATTGTCCTTGGTCCATTCAGGGGAGCCTGCTGCATCCCAAATAGATGCTGATTTACTATAATAGGTGAGTTTAGTCTCCTTCGTGATCCAAAACCATACTTCAGCCATGCATTAAGGTGCACCTTTTTGTAGTATTTGATATCATCAAACTTATACATATATCCCTGCTACCCACCTCTTATGCCATCCAACATGGCACTAAACATTCTGCCAATATCTGAACTGTAAGGCTCCTGCAGCAGCATCTTGCCATTCTTTAAAAGGAAAGCCCTCCTCCCTACGTAGTTTCTTCCAAGCTATCCAAGGGCCTTTTGAGGCCCAAATAAAACTACTGATCCTGGCCTGCATTTTTGCTAACCACTGACTCCTAAAAGGTAGAGGTATTGCATAGTATAAAAAAGTGAATTTTGGGAGGATAGATATTTTAACCAGGTTTATTCTCCCCAATATGGTTAGAGGTAGGTGGGACCAGTTCATCATAAGATTACAGGCCTCTTACATTACCTTAGAGAAATTTACCCACGGGAGGTTCTTGATATCTTGTGTGATTTTAATCCCTAAATAGTTCATTTCTTTCTTAAATAGATTCCTCAGCCAGGTTACAGGCCATAACTTCTGTTTTATAGTTATTAACAGAGTAACTTGTGACCTGGCCAAATTCCATGGTTAAGCAGTAATAAAATATATAAATATTGCACACTAAGTAGGTGAATACTAACTGTACCAAAATAACCAACTGTGTTTGCCTGGGTTACATACTTAATCGCATATGTAATATAGAGATTAGGATAAACATCCTAATATACCAAATATGTCAAAATGACAGCACAAACAATGGCAGGTATATTGGAGCTGGTCTCGGAGGTTTTCATGTTTCATTGGAAGAGCTGTACTTACTGGTCCCGAGATTCATAAAGCAGTTTTGCTGCCTTGTGCATAGCTGCAAGCCATGATGCAGAGAGCTTTTTGTTACAATTTACATCTTCACATGAAGTAAATTTCATCTGTTTAAAGTCCTCCGACCCGGACACCTTGTACTGAAGCAGCATGCCATTAGCACAGGTATTTCCCCCTCCAGGAGTAAATCCTTCTGTAAGGATCTGAACACTTGAAATCCGAGCCAATTCTATTTCGTAATGGTTGCCTCCATCCAAAAACAGATATCTGTGTTTTTTTTTAATCCTCATTAGCCTTTACGCCACCCATTGTTCGATTGTTTCCGCCCTGGGCTTTTATCTCATATGCTGGCTATAGACTCGGGCTTATGCGGCTCTCCAGCCCGCACTGGGCCAAAATCCTCTGTACCGCCCTATAAAGACAATGGCACAGCCCTACTGGAGGCCGCAGCCCGGTCTCCGACTCCGCCTTCACGAAGGACGGACCTGCTCAACACACCTGCGAGATAGGCCAAGGCCTTAATCATAGGATTTTTTCATTTTACCAAGGCGAAGGCCCACTCCTTACCCATAATGTTGCAAAAAAAGTGACCAAAATCTATGCTTCTTGTTCATCCGACCTTTGGAATCTAGTGTCGCAAAGTATCTCATGCTCTTTAACCAGTCCATAAGTGTCGGTGTCGTATCTTCTACCCATACCTTACAGATTTCCCTGCGAGCTAGCAGAACCCCATAGAAAACTAACTTTGCTTTATTATTTATTCTATTATCATGTAAATCGTGTCTCCCAGTAATAATTAATTCAGGGCTTACCTCTATCGTGCAGCCAATTGATTGTGACAAACAGTTGCTTACCGCCTCCCAAAATTCCCTGATGTTCAAGCACTCCACGAACATGTGCAGGTCATCCACATTTATATTTCTGCATTTTGGGCACTCAACCCGTCCACCAGCTTTAAACTTCGATAATCTACGGGGAGTCCAATAGGCTCTATGGATAGTAAACAGAACATTTCGCCTTAAATTTGCAGATTTTACCGTTTTATAAAGTATAGCCATCATTACTTGCCATTGGTTTTCTGTGGCGATGTCCGGCAAGCACTCTCCCCATAGCAGTTCCGGCAATGTGAACGGGCCATCTTCCATCTCCACCATTGCCCAGTACCATATCGCAACTTCCTTCTTGAATGATTGTGGAGAAAATATTTTGTCTTTAAAGTCATTCTGGAGGTCGATAACAGTGTCTGACTTATTTGCCCAACTTTGCATCTGCAAGTATTTAAATTTAGATAACCCTTTACCCCACACCTGTGCCCCTTGTATCCAGCCAATCAGCTTTCCCTCTGGAAATATATCTCCCCAGGTTTTTAATCCTGCAATTTTCAACGGGACAGCCAATGCATCCTCTGCCCAAGACGGTGATCCTGGTGTATCCCAAATAGACAACCTATACCCATAATAACTCAACTTTGCTAGTTTCCTGATTTTATACCAGAGCTCTGCTGCTTCCCGTAAAGTTTTCAGTTTCACTTTTTTGAAAAATTTTGGGTCTGAAAATGTATACATGAATCCGTCCTCATCATAGTTGCTCAAGCTTAACATAGCCAAAAAGATATGCCCGTTGGTTGTAGCCTTCGGTACTCCCATAAGCTCTCTCAAATTTTTTAAACGAAAAGCCCAGTCATGTAACAAAAAGTCTGGGGCTGACAGCCCGCCCTTGTCCCATCTTCTTCTAATTTTCTTCCAAGATAGGCGAGATCCCTTAGAGGCCTAAATAAAAGAACAAATCTCGCTTTGTAATCTCTTAAGCCCCTTCTTGTCAAAGTCCCAGAGAATTGTTTCAAACAGAAAAGTAAGTTTTGGTAAAATCACCATTTTAATCAGGTTAGTACGACCAAACAGAGTAAGAGGTAGATGACTCCAACTTCGCAATATAGTCCCTATTTCTTTCTTCACCCTAAAAAAATTAGTTTTTGTTAAGTCCGCTATATTCTGCGTTATTCTCACGCCTAAGTATCTCATCTCCTTCTTACATTTAATGTCTTCAGTATCCAAGTTCCATGCCATTAGCTCTGTTTTACTCTCATTGATTTCATACCCTGAAACCTTGCCAAATTCTTTAGTGAGCTTAAATAGGTTTCCCATTGACTCTTTCAAGTTTGAAGTGAAATTAATAATATCATCCGCGTAGAGACCAATCTTCTTATTCCACTCACCTGCCCTAAAGGGGACTATTGTATCCATAGCTCTAATCCTACAGGCAAACGGCTCTATATACAAATTAAATAATAATGGAGAAATCGGGCATCCCTGACGCGTACCCCTCATTACCCTAAAAGAGGGTGTCAAAATGCCGTTAACAAGCACCTTAGAGGTAGGGGAGCTATACAATGATAGCAAGGTGTTAGTATAGCTTGGACCTAATCCTAGATGTTGAATGAGTTTCTTCAGATAAAGCCAATTCACACGGTCAAACGCCTTGGCGGCATCAAGGGCAATAAGAGCAAGAGGGAGATTAAAAACTGTTGCCATGTCTATTGCGCCAACCACTGAGAAGGTGAGTTCTTTTAAATATCTACCCTTCATGAATCCCTTTTGGTCCTCGTGAACTAAATGCGAGATAACTTGACTCAATCTATCGGCCATAATTTTAGTAAACAATTTATAATCATTATTTAATAATGATATTGGCCTATATGCATCTAAATATTTGGGTGATTTGGAATCAAGACTATTACCGCCTCATTCCAAGACTCCGGAATCGCTGTGTCTCCTCTAAAGATGTTATTAAATACTCGATGTAAAAAAGGGGCAATTGAGCCAATCAGGGTCTTATAGACCTCCAGAGGAAGACCGTCTGGCCCCAGGGCCTTACCTCTCTTACCATTCTTTATGGCTTTTTCCACCTCCATCAGTGAAATTTCTGGATTCAAAATCTGTTTATATTGGATTGGAAGTGGCTTTATTAACTGTGCCCATGCTATCACCTCTTGTAGGTCTGGTACTAACTCCTCCTTATAAACCGTGGAGAAATACTCAAAAAAAGCTTCTGCAATCTCTCCACTATCTGTAATAGCTGTGTCTCCTTCAGACCCATCCACTCTAATTTCCTTGATAAAGTTTCGAACCAGGTCCTTCTTTGCTTTCCATGCCAGAAGCTTGCCACACCCCTCTCCATAACTAAAATGTGCCAGGCTGCTAGCATCCCATCTCTCTTTGTTTCTGGCTGCAAGAACTGTAACTAATTAAGCCTTCAGTTTTAAAATGTCTAAAATGGCCTGGTCCCTTAGCTGCTGCTCATTTCCTCCCATGATCCTTGCCTCATGTTGTCTGATTTTTTCTTCCAGATCAATAATTCTACTATAATATAACCTTCTCTTCTTTGCCCCTAAGGCCCCCAGCCACCCCCTCAAAAAGGCCTTACACGTGTCCCAAACCACATCTAGCTTGGTAGAATCTATGTTCGCAGTCAGAAAAACATCCAGTTCGCCTTCTACAGTCTCCATGGCTTCTTGATCTAACAGAATCGTATGATCTAATCTCCAAACCGGGTTCTGCGTTTTTTGGCCAAACGTCAGATATAAAAAGATAGCTGAATGATCCGATAGATGTACACCTACATGACTAATACTTGTAACATGCTCCACCATCCTTAGATCTAACAGAAAATAATCTATCCTTGACCTATGTCTATGCTTTTGATTATAGTATGTGTAGCCCACCTTCTGGCCTGCTTTAATATGCCAAATATCGCACATTCCATACTGTGTTAACAGCACCTTTACTCTGTTAGACATCTTAACATTCCTCTGCGCTCTCTTTCCTGAACGATCTAGGTCTTTATCCATGTCCGTATTAAAGTCTCCTGCCATAACAATATTGCCAGAAAAGCTTAATAATTCAGCCGCTAATTTATCCAAAGGTCCCAGGTCATCAATATTTGGCCCATAATATCCAACCAAGACAAGGTCTTTCCCAGCCACCGTGGCCTGTACAATGAGCCACCTCCCCCCAGGATCTGCCACCATAGCTCCAAAAGAAAACTGCACCCCATCCCTAACTAAAATTGCAACCCCTTTACTCACCATAGTCTTGGGTGTATAATACTTATCAGCTATCCACTTCTGTGTTCCAAACATATCATTGTTTTCTGCTTCATTTAAACGAGTCTCTTGCAAAATAACTATATGAGCCAATGAGTCTTCTAAATATTTGAAAATAATCATTCTCCTGGATTTCACCCGTAGCCCATTAACGTTCCAGGACAAAATCCTTAATTCTTTCTTGTTAGCCCCCGTCATTCTCTCTAAAAAAACAACTGATCTTTACATCGCTGGTTGCCCTTTGGCCTCTGAGGATTATTATTTTAATTTTTTTCCCCCCACTTCCCGCCCCCTACCCTTCCCCCATCCCCCCTCCCTCTGGAAAACCCTTCCTGTCTGCCCATGGCCATAAGACTTGTCAGTGCGATGGTGGTGGTGCTTCTCTAGTTCCGAGTAATCTTATACATATGTTGTCTTAGGCCTATAACAAAAGGAACAATTACAATCCCTAATTTAGAGTGGATGCATCTCGTGTCATCTCTGCACATCTCTCAATAAAGTCATCCACATCCTCAACTGTACGGAAAGAGTGCATCTTATTTCGCCACATAACTTTAAGAAATGCCGGAAATTTAAGCTGAACTGTGGCACCCAAGTTCCTTAGAAGCTCCATTCGCTTTCCCATCTCCCATTGCCTGTTCGCCGTTACTGGGGACAGATCTGATCTAATTTCTACTTTTGCTCCGTCAACTGTTAAGGATTTCTTTTTCAAGGCGACTGACAAAATACTCTCTTTTAGATTATATGTCAAAAAATTAATTACAATTTTCCTCGGTTTAGTCCTATTAGAATTCAACCTAAAAGGGTCTCGATGTACCCTCTGTATATCAGCAAAAATAGTCTCCTCGTCTACCTCTAGCTCTAACTCTGTGCTCAAAAGATGCGCCACATATCTTTTTATGTCTGTACCCTCGCTGTTTTCAGGCAACTTCAAGATTTTTAAATTATTACGCCTCTGCATATTTTCTAAACGCTCCATCCTTTCATCCTGTGCTCTCTCTCGAAATTTAATCTCATCAATTTCCTTTCGATTGGTCACAACCTCTTCGCGGAGCTTCTTAGCCTCTATCTCCAGAGCCTCTGTACGCTGACTTAGTTCGCTAAACTTGGCTTCTAAACTGTTACATGAAGCCTGAATGCTTGCCTGATTAGCCTTCACAATGTAGAATCCTTCCTTCATATCTCTATCTAATTTCCTCAGAAGGGTGACTATGTGTATATCTGGATTAGCCTCATCTTGCTCAGGCAACCCTGTGTTTCCCCCAGAGTGCAAATTGTCCTCTTGTGTTGAGGGTTCCTGCGTCTCCCTTATGACCTCTACCTTGCTCTCAGCCACCGTCAAAGGCTCCATGTCTTCACTGCCCGAGATGCTTATTACAGCCTTATCCACCTCTCCTCCGTCAGCCATACTCTCCTCTCCTTCTCCCTGACTCAAACCTCCCGAATCCTCCCCTAGAACCTGGTACCTATTGGGACTCAATGGAAGGATCTGGCCTTGCCACCCTTGTTCAGAACTCACCTTGTCGATGTTCGGTCGCAAAATTAGCGTTTTTGGGATTGTTTTAAAGTATGTGTTAAGAGAAGGAGAAGGAGCTGCTTTATGTTTTGTTTTTTTGCTCGAAACTGCGTTGTGCCGCTTTAATGACCTGCCTCGAGTCTTCCCTTTCCTTTCTTTGAAATTTTCCGGCTGTTTTTGTGAATCTCCCACCTCCGCCTTACTTGCTGCTACCAAACCTGCGCTCCTTAATACAAATGCGGCCCTCCCCGAGTCCACCCTCGTACCTGTGGTAGTAGCATCAGCTAGAGGAGCCGGCTTGCTGCTCCCTGCTTTGGCGTTTATGGCGTGTATATGCTCCAGTCCTCTACCACGGCCGTCACCGGCTCTCAGTGCTATTTTTGCCGCCGCCCGTCTCCCCCTTCCTACCTCCTGGGCAGCCCTTGTCCAGCCGACTGCTGCTACTGCTGCGGGACTCGCCTCCCCCGCCGCGCTTCCACCATCAACTAACCCCGCCTCCAGAGGCTCGCTGCCGTCCTCGCCCGCTGGCTCCGAGGCGTTCGTCTCCATGCGATAACGCTGCTCTCAGAAAGACACCCGAAACAAAATCCTCAAAGATTCTTCAGCAGCCTAGCCCAGCTAACGAGCTTCAGCTCCACACTCCTGTCGGTGTCGGTGTCCTCCGGCCGAAGACAACTCTCCCAAACACAAATCAGTGCACCACCACCTCCGTGCACTCGCGACCCTCAACTAGCTGGCCGCCATGTTTTCCCCACAGATATCTGTGGTTGTTGGACAGCCTACAAACCATGGTCTCTGAATCTTCAGATGGTACCGCTGTTACAAAGAATGTGGCACCAGTCATGAGTACTTTTAACTGGTGGTCATAAAACTCAGTTTCCTTCTGTGACATCAGTGCACATTCTGCACACTGGCGCACTGGGTCCACAAAGCACATACGTGGCAGAGGCACTTTCTTACTGCAGCACTTATCGCAGTAACACTTCCCACATCTCCGACAATGATGCTTTCTTGTTATGAAATCAAATTTGGTTTCACACTGCATACATCTTGTACACTCTTTGTCAGGTACCCAAGGCGGCTCTTCCAGGCAGAAGGGGCTGCGGTGCGCGCTGCTCTCAGTAACCATGCGCAGCCCGCTAGGTGAACGGACAAGCTTTTTCCCATCGGAAGACATCTTTTCACCGCCCTCTTACCATCCCCGTGGCCACGGGGATGGTACAACAATTATTACCTATATTATATAGCTTTAACATTGCTTGCAAATAGACCCAATTCACCTGGTCAAATACTTTTGTGGAATCTAAAGTTAGTACTCCCAGGGGACTTTTATGTGTAGTAGCAATATCAATTGGTCCCATCAAATTAAATGTCAGCTCTAGTATTCCCCTCCCTCTGATAAAGCCCTTCTGGTCTTCATGGAGAAGGTCCCCAACTACTTCATTCCATTTCTCTGCTAAAAGTTTAGCAAATGGATTATAATCACTATTTAGAAGAAATATAGGTCCATATGAAGCGCACATTTTCTGAGACTTTCCTGTTTTCAAAATTAGTCACTATGGCCTCATACCATGATTCAGGTATTACTGAACCATTCTCAGGTATCTCTGCAAACAACTTGATCAAGATCAGTAGTAAAACATCTTCCAGTAGTCTGTATATTTCTATTTGTCACCCATTGGGCCCTTGCTTTACCTGACTTCCCCATCTGATTGCACTCTTAATTTCTAAAAGAGTTATGCTACTGTTGCTAAAGGTGCTTACATCCTCACTGATTCTGGGTAACTTATCCTGGTTCAGCCAGGTCGTAATCTCTTTCTCAGTGGTCGCTACCCTTCCTGATATAGAGGGCGGGCTGAAGTACTGGTGCTCCAGGTTAAAATAACTTAGGACAATAATACCAATCGGTTAAGATGCACCTTAAGGAGTGCTGCTAAAGAGGCACCCCCACAGGCCCCACTCACCATAGATCTAAAAAACGTTGCAGGTTGGTGCAGTGAAGTCTGTCAGCCAAATTGAGAGGCTACACTGTCGATACTGAGTCAACAAGATCTCAAAATATCTTTATCGCACACACATAGCGTATTAATAAGGATAGAGAAGGAAAAAAGGCTAACACTACATGCATAGAGGAGACCGGTACATCATCGATTATTCGCAAAATGGCTGATTAATCCACAACAGATTGTAAAGGGTTTCCATCAAATTAGACTCAATGATCAGTCCTATCATTTGGCCAAATGTTGGAACACAAGAGTTCTTTTAGTTGTAAGAAAAACAACACTAAACTTACGAGACATTTCCTGGAGCATCACATCTAGAAATGGACTTCCAATGGACTGTCCTGGAGAAGCCATATATACCCAGTCACATAAGTGATGTGTCGGGTTACCTTTTTAGAAAAGAGCAAAAATGGATTTATAAACTTCGCACAGATACAGGAGGATTAAATGATGATATTCCTTGGACCTCCCTGTAGCCTTGGCACTAGTGAGTAATAACTGGGATATACTGACTGTAATAGGGTGTGTCTATATAAACATGTTGTACATATTGATTCATGCCTGAATTACTTGGCTCACACTCTTCTCATAATATCACAAATGGGTTTGATTATGGGAGTTTTCTGGCATACACTGGAGGGTGACATATAGCTATGCACAATCATTAGGATGGTTCCCACATTGTAAGATTTTGGAGCATCTGCATAGTTATGCCCATTGAATACACTCTGAGGCCATTCATGGCATACTACTTAGAGCACTTGCGTTCCCAAAAACAACATTGGAATATCACGGACCAATAGGTTGCAGTCATCGCACTACAAAGATGTCCGAAATGACATCATTGGGCAGCTGTCATTGCCCAATGACTGGTACTTTTTTCAAAAACAACACATGGTCAATCGTGATTCTATGATATACAGGTCGGAGCCTTCAGAACTACAAAGATGGCCGATATGTTGTCATCGGGTAGTTCTGAGCGCATCTTCCCGCGTGATTTCGAGCGCTAAGTAGTGCGCTCTTGTTTCTAAGAAAACAAGCTTAACTAGGCTTACTTTGTAGAAAAATAGGCAGTGACCCACAACACTGGGGGCATTCTAACATCATATGCACGTGAGGAATAATCATGGTCTAATGATTACCAGATTATAGTGTTAGGAACTACAAAGATGGCCGATATGACATCATATGGTAGTTCTGAGCACTTCCTCTCGCGAGATCTCGCGAGATTTCAAGCGTAAAGTAGTGCCCTTAGTTTTCTTATGAAAATAAAGACCAATAAGGCTTACTTCACAATAAATGTTTGATAATAGTGTCCTTGCCACTAATATATACCAATTGAAGGGACACATGATAAGATTGCCACTATCTAGTATACATCTTAAAGGTGGAGGGATACTTCACTAACAAACCCTCACTAGACTACTTATACTAGCATCTCCTACAGATCGGTGCCTCCCCAAGTCTCAGATGGGAGCTTGAGGTACCAATGAAAAGGTGAGCAGCTACCACAGAATATTTTTAGAATATTTTTAGCTATACTATGTTGTAAACTTTAGGAAATCACAGGTTTTGAAGATCAGTATGTTGTAAAATTCCTGAATATGTATACAAAGGAGTTTTAATCTTCCTTAAAGTTTGGAGTTTCTGGGTTATTTTGAGGCTTAGTACACTGAGTTTGGGGTGTTTATCTACCTCATATGTTTTGCCTCTAGATACAGGGCATTTGGTTATAGGAATGATCATAGGCAGGGTATAAAGCGAAAAAATTTCTTTACAGTACTTTGCCACATTCTTTTGTTTTTCCTATATCTTTGTAGTGCGGGGCCTCTTAGTACCTGAGCAGTGTCCAGGTGAGGTGAGGTCTATTGCCCTACCACAAAGGGTAAGCATAAAAATTAATTTTCTGACACACATTATTGGTTGGCTTGGTGACACACTATGCACATGAGACTGATGCATCGAATACAGTACTAATGATATAACGTTTTCCTTCACAGAATTCACAGTAACCATTGTGAATCGGAGGGTTAATGTCCATGGTTGTTACAGGTTGTACCGTTTCTAACCAGTTTTACTACAATTTGTTTTGGTGATGGTGGTGAATTCTATATTTCACTATTAGGAGTACAACTATTATACGAGCAGAGGCCCTGACGAATGCCAAGGGATTAAATACCCGTTAGGCAGAAACATGTTGGCCCTTATGTAGACAGACAATTGTCACTATCTTCTCTTGCACTGTTCTATTTTTTAATTAGGAGGCGTGTCCAGTCCGCAGAATAAAGTATTTAGAAGGAGGACATTCCTTCCTATTTTAAATCACTTTCTTGTTCGTTGCACTATTTCTTCTTACTTTACCATCAAAAGATCAGTCATCATGGACGGTTTGTGTATTTGGTGGACCAAATCCTGATACAACAATAAGGTGCGGAGCTGAGTGTCCCACTGATCAGGGGACCAGCCTCATTTGCACATGGGTTTGGCCAAATGATAGGACTGATCATTGAGTCTAATTTGATGGAAACCCTTTACAATCTGTTGTGGATTAATCAGCCATTTTGCGAATAATCGATGATGTACCGGTCTCCTCTATGCATGTAGTGCTAGCCTTTTTTCCTTCTCTATCCTTATTAATACGCTATGTGTGTGTGATAAAGATATTTTGAGATCTTGTTGACTCAGTATCGACAGTGTAGCTTCTCAATTTGGCTGTTAGACCCTCTGTGTTTCGTGTGTTATACATTCAGTTGATGCTGGGGATAAAATCAGGTGTGGGTCTTTAAAATATATATCCCTTGGACCCTATTTTAAATGGTTTTGTTTAATCAGCAGTAAAGTCTATAACAGAGGTTAGGCCCTCTCTCCCAGTCCAGTTGCTTGCTAAAAAATGTATGCCTAGCAAGAAATCCATTCGGGAGAGGGGGCAACAAACAGTTTGAGAATCAAGAGCAGAAGCTACAGATTACCCCTTCACTCTGACTTTCTTTAAAGTTATGCCCAAGACCATGATATTAAGGATAGAAGGGCAAGAGGAGGGGCAAAAGTTGGATAAGGGAGAATCCGAGGAGGAGTCTACCGACCTTGGGGCCGATTAGGATTGCAGTGAATCCGCATCCTCCGAGCCGGCGGAAGCCACCGTGGGCCCGGAGGATGCGGATTGACCGCTGTGGCGCCTTCAAAGATCCCCTGCCAGATTAGGATGGCTGGGGGGTCATCGGCGGACAGTAAGACCGTCCGCCGCTTTTACGCCGCGGTCGCCTTCCGACCGTGGCGGAAAAGCTCTAATATGGTGGCGGTGTCTATCAGACACCGCCAGCCATATTAGGATGGGGCAGAAAACATGCTTTTCCGCTGCGGCTTTTCCGCCGTGGAAAAGCATGTGGTCTTTTGTGTTTGGGGGCCCGTTGTGGGCCCCCAGGGGTGTTGGTGGGTGGGGGGTGCACATGGGGGGTACCTATGGTACCCCCCTGCCTTTGCATGCAGAAAGCGGCAGGCACCGCACGGTGCCTGCCGCTTTGTGCATGCAAAGGGAAAACATGCATATTTAACATTGCAGAGGGTGCTGCTTCAAGCAGCACCCGCCGCAATGTTAACTATACGGGATGTGACCGCCAGGGTGGCGGTCACATCCTAATTCTGAGGGAGGGAACGCCGCTGCCCCTGCGGACGGTCCCTCCACCTAGGGGGTGGCGGACGGACGCAGGTCCGTCCGCCATTCTAATAGGCCTTTTAGTTGGGGAACGTCCTTTACAACGGCACTTTTACAACGAAGTACCGTTACGACGCAGGTTTAACAACGAAAGTCATTACAATGACTTTCACTGGAGGGCACTCTAGGATAGGTAATAGTTTAATTTACTATCCAACACCTTCCCTACTATCCACGGGGACTGTAGTTGGAATAGTAAATTAAACTATTCACTATCCAGCGCCATCCAACGCAAGTCGTTGTAACGACTTGCGTTGTAAAACCTGCTTCGTAACGGTACGCGTTGTAAAAGCACGTGTTGTACCGTCATACATCCGACTTAGTTATATCACCCCATAAGGGCAAGATGGCAACGGGAGGGGCAGTAGATTTCACAAGCCCTAACAGATACCAAGTCCTAACTACAGTAGACTCAGAGGTAAATGCGAAGGTGGCTACTCACTCTCAGTTGGCTAGGTCAGCAGTAGGCAAGTCTTATGTGGAAATTAGTGTAGTTAGTTTAGGCCTTTGGGGGACATGCAGCCAGCACAGGATCCCGTAGGTTAGAAAATCCCAGCAATGGAGGTGACATCCATACAGCCAACAAGTCAGTCGGTTGGAGATTTAATTCAGATCAGAACTACAGAAATTAAGAGTAGATTCGAGATCTGGGAACTAAACCTGAAAGCTGTACGGGTGGCCTCTGACAGTCTGAAAAAAATGTTGAATGACCTAGCAAATACGACTAATGTGTTGGAGATTTCAGTAAAGGAGTTAACATCTCAGGGCCTGATTCACAGAAGTTCATTCTGTGAATGCCAAAAGTAGTAAGTGCATTCTGTGAATACCAAAATAGTAGTAAGTTTAGGATTGAGTCTTAAGTTCATTCTGTGAATTGGGCCCATCAATTGCAACCATTAAAGAAGGTATTAAACTCCTAAAAGAAAAGGAAAAAGGTCTGCAAGAGAAGTTAGAATCGCTGGAAAATTTTCAGAGGAGAAACAACCTTCTTCTCCTGAAAATTCCAGAAGGGGCAAAAGGGGACAATCTGAAATTATTTGTTGCCAGACTGATTAAGTCAGAGATCCAAGTTGAATTTTCTGAACAGGATATTGTTAACAATATTCAGAGGATACATAAAGATCCCTATAGGCTGAACCCCAACAGCACCAAGCCTAGGAAGATTTTAGTTAATTTTCATACCTATAATATAAAGAGGGTATAAGCTCCGAAAATTAAGTCCCTCAGGTTTCGATGAGATAAGTTATGAAATCAGATTGCATATCTCACAGATTACCTCAAATAATTAGTTGGAACAAGGGAAAAGGCTGCAATCTTTGAGAAAGTTGGGAGCAGGATTCCCTGCTTTGCTTAGAGTGATGCACAAAAATAAGATGCATAACTTCAGACAACATGAGGAAGTGGATGAATTTATAAAAAAGATCTCAGAGGCCAGCACTAGTTGAGGCTAAAGGGATGGTGCGACAGGCACACCACTTAGGGAAAAACTTCCTAGGGTTCCATCTTATCTTTCATGTTTTTTGTATCCCCCTCCCTTCGGGTCAATCCTTTACACCCCTTTTGCAACTGATTTTTATAGATAGTTTTAAGACCATGACCGCTCAAGCGTTAAGGGGTTATATTGCGACAGGAATTGCCCCATAGGCCACAGGCCATGAGAAGTAAAGGTGTGCCCTCCAGGCGGTGGGGAGGGGAGGTTAGGGTTAGAGTTAGGGATAGGGGCACTGGGTGGGGAGCATTAGGGAAAAAACAAAAACAAAAGCCTCATTAGTTAAAAATGTGTTGAAGTCTCAGCAGAAGACACTATACTATCACTAAGGTTAACTTTTATGGCCAGTAGAGAATGGTTGAGGACTCGAAATCCCATATAAAAATACTGTCCTGGAATGTTAATTTCCTGAGGGTGAAAGGGAGAAGAGAGTGGTTTCTGCAGTATGTAAAAGATGTCCCAGCTCATATTATTATCTTACAGGAAACCCATTTAACCTAAACAAAATGTTTAGAACAGTTTGGTTCTAGGAGATAGGTACAGGTTGTAGTCCTCACTAGTCATCATGTTAATGTAAAGGGGGTGCCCATAATGATTAAAAAAAATACATCACCTTGGAAGAAAGCATAGGGGATAAAGCTGGTAAATAGGTAATTGCAAAGGTTCGAATATACCACCAAAAGTTCACCTTGGTGGGTTACTACAGGCCGAATATTGATGATGCCGGCCATTTAGAGAAATGTTGACCGACTTATTGAATTTCTCAGATCCTGTCATCCTGGCTGGTGATTTTAGTGTGATCCTGGATGATACACTGGACCAGTAAGTTAAAAGCAGGTCAATTATGAATAATAAGATGCTATCTCAAATCAAGATTTCTATGAAGCAGCTAGGACCAAGCTATATATGGAGGGAGAGGATGGAATCCAAAACAGGATTCACATACATACAACAAAAAATATGGTCCCCAATCGAGAATAGTTTTTTTCCATGTTGACCAGAGAATGAAAGAGCATATACAAGAAATGATATACATAGGGATCCATTTGTCTGATCACTCCATAGTGTTACTAGCTAACAAAAGTAGTAAGTGCATTCTGTGAATACCAAAATAGTAGTAAGTTTAGGATTGAGTCTTAAGTTCATTCTGTGAATTGGGCCCATCGATTGCAACCATTAAAGAAGGTATTAGACTCCTAAAAGAAAAGGAAAATGGTCTGCAAGAGAAGTTAGAAAAGCTGGAAAATTTTCAGAGGAGAAACAACCTTCTTCTCCTGAAAATTCCAGAAGGGGCAAAAGGGGACAATCTGAAATTATTTGTTGCCAGACTGATTAAGTCAGAGATCCAAGTTGAATTTTCTGAACAAGATATTGTTAACAATATTCAGAGGATACATAAAGATCCCTATAGGCTGAACCCCAACAGCACCAAGCCTAGGAAGATTTTAGTTGATTTTCATACCTATAATATAAAGAGGGTATAAGCTCCGAAAATTAAGTCCCTCAGGTTTCGATGAGATAAGTTATGAAATCAGATTGCATATCTCACAGATTACCTCAAATAATTAGTTGGAACAAGGGAAAAGGCTGCAACCTTTGAGAAAGTTGGGAGCAAGATTCCCTGCTTTGCTTAGAGTGATGCACAAAAATAAGATGCATAACTTCAGACAACATGAGGAAGTGGATGAATTTATAAAAAAGATCTCAGAGGCCAGCACTAGTTGAGGCTAAAGGGATGGTGCGACAGGCACACCACTTAGGGAAAAACTTCCTAGGGTTCCATCTTATCTTTCATGTTTTTTGTATCCCCCTCCCTTTGGGTCAATCCTTTACACCCCCTTTGCAACTGATTTTTATAGATAGTTTTAAGACCATGACCACTCAAGCGTTAAGGGGTTATATTGCGACAGGAATTGCCCCATAGGCCACAGGCCATGAGAAGTAAAGGTGTGCCCTCCAGGCGGTGAGGAGGGGAGGTTAGGGTTAGAGTTAGGGATAGGGGCACTGGGTGGGGAGCATTAGGGAAAAAACAAAAACAAAAGCCTCATTAGTTAAAAATGTGTTGAAGTCTCAGCAGAAGACACTATACTATCACTAAGGTTAACTTTTATGGCTAGTAGAGAATGGTTGAGGACTCGAAATCCCATATAAAAATACTGTCCTGGAATGTTAATTTCCTGAGGGTGAAAGGGAGAAGAGAGTGGTTTCTGCAGTATGTAAAAGATGTCCCAGCTCATATTATTATCTTACAGGAAACCCATTTAACCTAAACAAAATGTTTAGAACAGTTTGGTTCTAGAAGATAGGTACAGGTTGTAGTCCTCACTAGTCATCATGTTAATGTAAAGGGGGTGCCCATAATGATTAAAAAAAATACATCACCTTGGAAGAAAGCATAGGGGATAAAGCTGGTAAATAGGTAATTGCAAAGGTTCGAATATACCACCAAAAGTTCACCTTGGTGGGTTACTACAGGCCGAATATTGATGATGCCGGCCATTTAGAGAAATGTTGACTGACTTATTGAATTTCTCAGATCCTGTCATCCTGGCTGGTGATTTTAGTGTGATCCTGGATGATACACTGGACCAGTAAGTTAAAAGCAGGTCAATTATGAATAATAAGATGCTATCTCAAATCAAGATTTCTATGAAGCAGCTAGGACTATGCGATATATGGAGGGAGAGGATGGAATCCAAAACAGGATTCACATACATACAACAAAAAATATGGTCCCCAATCGAGAATAGATTTTTTCCACGTTGACCAGAGAATGAAAGAGCATATACAAGAAATTATATACATAGGGATCCATTTGTCTGATCACTCCATAGTGTTACTAGCTAACAAAAGTAGTAAGTGCATTCTGTGAATACCAAAATAGTAGTAAGTTTAGGATTGAGTCTTAAGTTCATTCTGTGAATTGGGCCCATCGATTGCAACCATTAAAGAAGGTATTAGACTCCTAAAAGAAAAGGAAAAAGGTCTGCAAGAGAAGTTAGAATCGCTGGAAAATTTTCAGAGGAGAAACAACCTTCTTCTCCTGAAAATTCCAGAAGGGGCAAAAGGGGACAATCTGAAATTATTTGTTGCCAGACTGATTAAGTCAGAGATCCAAGTTGAATTTTCTGAACAAGATATTGTTAACAATATTCAGAGGATACATAAAGATCCCTATAGGCTGAACCCCAACAGCACCAAGCCTAGGAAGATTTTAGTTAATTTTCATACCTATAATATAAAGAGGGTATAAGCTCCGAAAATTAAGTCCCTCAGGTTTCGATGAGATAAGTTATGAAATCAGATTGCATATCTCACAGATTACCTCAAATAATTAGTTGGAACAAGGGAAAAGGCTGCAACCTTTGAGAAAGTTGGGAGCAAGATTCCCTGCTTTGCTTAGAGTGATGCACAAAAATAAGATGCATAACTTCAGACAACATGAGGAAGTGGATGAATTTATAAAAAAGATCTCAGAGGCCAGCACTAGTTGAGGCTAAAGGGATGGTGCGACAGGCACACCACTTAGGGAAAAACCTCCTAGGGTTCCATCTTATCTTTCATGTTTTTTGTATCCCCCTCCCTTCGGGTCAATCCTTTACACCCCTTTTGCAACTGATTTTTATAGATAGTTTTAAGACCATGACCGCTCAAGCGTTAAGGGGTTATAGTGCGACAGGAATAGCCCCATAGGCCACAGGCCATGAGAAGTAAAGGTGTGCTCTCCAGGCGGTGGGGAGGGGAGGTTAGGGTTAGAATTAGGGATAGGGGCACTGGGTGGGGAGCATTAGGGAAAAAACAAAAACAAAGGCCTCATTAGTTAAAAATGTGTAATAATAATAATAATAATAATAATAATAATAGGGGCATTTGTAGAGCCCTGAGTTACGCACACCGGCGTGTCCCCGCGCTAAGCCTCAGCAAAAGACACTATACTCAGCAGAAGACACTATACTATCACTAAGGTTAACTTTTATGGCCAGTAGAGAATGGTTGAGGACTCAAAATCCCATATAAAAATACGGTCCTGGAATGTTAATTTCCTGAGGGTGAAAGGGAGAAGAGAGTGGTTTCTGCAGTATGTAAAAGATGTCCCAGCTCATATTATTATCTTACAGGAAACCCATTTAACCGAAACAAAATGTTTAGAACGGTTTGGCTCTAGGAGATGGGTACAGAAAGTAGTCCTCACTAGTCATCATGTTAATGTAAAGGAGGTGCCCATAATGATAAAAAAAAATACATCACCTTGGAAGAAAGCATAGGGGATAAAGCTGGTAAATAGGTAATTGCAAAGGTTCGAATATACCACCAAAAGTTCACCTTGGTGGGTTACTACAGGCCGAATATTGATGATGCCGGCCATTTAGAGAAATGTTGACCAACTTATTGAATTTCTCAGATCCTGTCATCCTGGCTGGTGATTTTAGTGTGATCCTGGATGATACACTGGGCCGGCAAGTTAAAAGCAGGTCAATGATGAATAATAAGATGCTATCTCAAATCAAGATTTCTATGAAGCAGCTAGGACTATGCTATATATGGAGGGAGAGGATGGGATCCAAAACAATATTCACGTACATACAACAAAAAATATGGTACCCAATCGAGGATAGATTTTTTCCATGATGACCAGAGAGTAAAAGAGCATATACAAGAAATTATATACATAGGGATCCATTTGTCTGATCACTCCATAGTGTTACAAGCTATGACTCTTTCTACTAGATCAAGCCATAGAAGGTGGACTATGCATTGTACCTTGTTACAGGATGAGGCAACTATAAAATCACTCAGATTAAATATGGAGGAATTCTTCAAAATTAACTTAGATAGTGCTCCTGTTGGAGTGGTCTGGAATTCCTACACAGCATTTTTAGGGAAAATTATCAGCATTCTATAGTTTAAAAGAAAGAAAGGCATTACAAAGGTGAAAAAGTTAGAAACTCAAATTCAGGCCCAGGAACGGAAATTGGTCAGTGTATTGGGTGATGAAGAGAAAGAACCATTACAAACATCTCTCAAAAAACTAAAAGAGACATTGGAGGTAGTAGTGGAAGATAGATGAACCCCTTTCATGCTGATGATGGCCCCCAGCCGTCATGCATCACGGTGCTCGTGTGCTGATGACGGCTGGGGGCCGTCATGAACCCGCCCACTTTTCAAAACGGCCGCACAGGTGCAGAATCGCGGCCGCGCCCAAGGGGTTAAGAAAGAGGTGGGAGGCTAGCAAAATATCTCACTTTGAATATGGAGAAAATTGTGGGAAATTGCTTGCCTGGAAAACTAAGATAGATCAAGTGAGAAACAGTTTAAAAGAAGTCAAATGCAATAATACAGGGGCATTGTTTACGAATAATGAGGACACTGAGAAAGCTTTTCAGAATTGTTTTGTCTTGTTTTGTTCAGAATAAAATAATCAATATTTCTAAACCTGTGTGGAGTCTTTTTGTGGTGTATTCATTGTTGCTTTTGGTGTGGCGTCCATAGCCTCGGTAATGGTTCTAAACGAACAAAGATTCGCGCTGTCCCTTTGTGATTCAAACTGTAAACTGCTGTTTTGACATTTCTTTGAACCAAGTGCCACTCACTGAGCTATCATCAGATTATTGTATGTCCTGTTGTTTCTGGTCGGTATAAACGTAAACTGTGAGAACCCTCTAAATAACTCCGTCCAGTGATATCAGGAATGGAGCAGGTCAGTTGCTGTTAATGGTAGCAGAGGGATGTCATTGCGCCGTTCACACATCGCTATAAACAAATGTTTCCTAGTTCATTGTAAGTGCCTTCCTCCAAGGGCCTCATTTCTGGACTAATTTAAGTGTCTTATTTCCAATTTACAGAGTATGATATTGACAGATCAATGGAATAACAACACTGCTGCATGACAGTTGAACTGTCAAATCATTTCATAGAGCACCGTTGACAGATCATATAGGGCCAGATGTAGGTAAATTTTATTTTCCGACCTCTTAAATACCGAGTCATACCGACTCGGTATTTCAGAGGTCGGAAAATAAAAGTACCGAGATGTAGGTAAATGCAGATGTGCAATTACCGAATCGGAAACAGTCGGTATTTTCCGATGCGGGAAATACCGACCAGTTAATGCCCATTCATTCCTATGGGCTTTGAAGCCCATAGGATTGATTGGGCATTTACCGGTCGGTATTTACCACATCGGAAAATACCGACTGTCACAAGGGTGCAGGGGGTGTCACTTTGACACCCTCTGGCACCCCCAAAAGAGGCTCGGGTGCCATGTGGCAGGCATACCTGCCCTAAGGGCAGGTCTGCCTGTCATATGGCATAGGTGTGCATGCACACATGTGCATGCACACCAGAAACGGTATTTTACCATCAAGTAGTATTTGATGGTAAAATACCGATTTTGTACTGCTTGTGGGACTCAGAAGAGTCCCACCTACATACCAATTTACCGGAATCCGTAATGATACCGACTCGGTATTTTACATACTCGGTAAATTTACCTATCGGTAAATTTACCGAGTCTGTAAAATACAGGGACCTACATGTCAAATTGTTCTTACCGGTCGGTAACGGCCGAATTCGGCCGTTACCACCCGGTAAACGCCTACCTACATCTGGCCCTTAGTGCATTAAAGCCACATCCCTGTAACAACAGTACAACATAAATGTAAGGACCTCTTTGCCAGATGACTTTAAGTGCACCATTTTCACTAAGGTACAAGGGCATCCGTTCCATGGCACTGTAAAATAATCATTGCCGTCTAACATTATGTGTATAAATTATTATTGTAAATGCTACATCAGCCCAATCCTCTTTAATAAAGATCTGCAGCCTCTGATCCCTATTATAAAATCTTACGGGATCGATTTGAATAACTATGCTGACGACACCCAATTGGTGTTCTCTTTGGAAGGGAAACATGCGGTGACCATGGATACTTTTCAGAGATGCATGGGTGGGGTCTCCGGCTGGCTTAATGCAAACTCCCTCCAATTTAATAAGGAGAAAACGGAGGTAGTTTACTGCTCGACTGCCAAATTGAGTCAGCAACTACCTTGTGAGATTAGGCTCTCGCCGGGAGCTGATCTCTGCATCCCAGTCAAGACCGTGCGGAATCTAGGAGTATTGTTCGATGAAAACCTCCGAATGGTATCGCAAACTAATAAAACAATTAGTGTCTGCTTTGGCCTGCTAAAAGCGCTTAGACAGATACTTCCCCTTCTGCCCGACTAGACTAGACCTCTGGTGTTAAGGAGTGTAATACTGGCTAGACTGGATTACTGTAACTCCTTATATCTGGGTGCCCCTTTATACATCTTGCAGGGGCTCCAGAGAGTCCAGTCTCTAGCGGCCAAGCTTGCACTTAGAAGACCACGCGGCTCCTCTACCACAATGGCGTTGAGAGATTTACACTGGCTGCCATTAAGGGATAGAGTCACATTTAAATCTCCGTGCATTGTTTATAGAGCGCTACACAGCACGGGCCCTCTTCCATTGCAGGAAAGACTCACATGGTACAAGCCCACTAGGTCTCTGTGCTCTTCCAGTTTAGGCCTGGCAGCTACCACCAGAGTTAGGAGATCCAGGATGGGAGGTAGAGCTTTCTGCACTGTAGCATCTCGGCTGTGGAATGAGCTGCCCCAGAACATCAGGCAGGCTGACTCTTTTCTAGGGTTCAGAAAGAGCCTAAAGACATGGCTAATGCTATTTGCCAAAGTCTGAAATCCTGGCACCCACCTTTTCAGCCTTCAATGTGCTGCTTTTATCTGGCTAGGTCTCTTTTTCCAAAGTGCCAAGCTACCCGCAGGGTGGCAGTTGCGCTATACAGGTACAATATACAATGAAATACAATACAATACAATACATTCTCAGATCCAAGTAGGTACATCAACACGGACAGATTTCCAGGCCATCCTCTTCTGTCCTTTCCGCCAGCAGCTCTTACTGCTTTGTGCTTGCTGAACAACCTGCACAGTGCGACGACAGGCGCTTGATTTGATCCTGGGCACACCTGGTAGATTTCCTTTAGCCGAAGGCAGCAACTTACCATCCGTGGCGTCCCTTGAATATTCAAACTCACCAGGAAGGAATGGACTTTACCTGCCAGAAACGCATATAATTTCCTGGGTTCTCCAAAGTGATCACACACATGAAATCGGGACTAGTATTTGACCAGGTTTTAACTTAAGCTAGGCTAGTGTGGCGTATACTCAAAAGTATTGAAACAAATATCACAAAAATGGTGACAGCTAAAGCAAAGAAAATAACTAAAAAGAAAGTAAATGATATAAAAATAGGCAACATATTGTTCTATATAACTCACCTTCCGACTAAGCCTTTCGTAAAGAGATTTAGCACTGAAAGGTCTGCCATCGAGAGGGGTGTAGCACAACATAATCTCATTTTGTTCGATTTTTTTGCGGGGGCGCACCAAAAAAGAAGTCCAAAAAGATTGTTTCTTATGTATGTAGAAAAGTTCTTTATTTGTTTTTATCCGTTCTTTAAAATACAAATCACCAGGTACTTTACAAAAAAGATCAGCCAACGCGTTTCACTCCCTTCCAGGGAGAATAAATACACTGTCTAACACATTTGAGAAACTTATGATTAGGGCATGTAAGAAGACCAAACAATAAGAGTTGTATGGACAATACTGGAACTGTAAAACCCTGTATTGAGGTTATAGTTGCTTGCTTTTTATGATACCCTATGTCTTGGTTCTAGTAGTCTTTCAAAAAACTGGACACTGCGTCTCTTTTTGAAATGTTAGTTACTATGTGTCAAATGTCTTCTTTTTTAACTCAGATGAAATGTGAAAAGGGTATGAAAAAATGTATTTAGAGATAAGAACTATGACATATGAAACTCATGGTAGCTTTCTTTTATTTATTCTGTTTTCAGCCCTGAAGAAACTCCGTGGAAGGGAGTGAAACGCGTTGGCTGATCTTTATTGTAAAGTGCCTGGTGATTTGTATTTTAAAGAACGGATAAAAACAAATAAAGAACTTTTCTACATACATAAGAAACAATCTTTTTGGACTTCTTTTTTGGTGCGCACCCGCAAAAAATCGAACAAAATATCCTTTTGATCTGGAAAGCACAGCAACGTCAAACAGCAGCTGACGTTGGGGTTGGCAGCACATAGCTCTAAAGACTAATTCTGGAACTGGATTTTAGGTGCGGCACCGTAGGGTTAGCTGCTACATTCTTTGTGAACAACATAATCTCATACTTGCTTGGCTAGGAGTAAAATGCCATGCACCCACGAGGTCAGGCTCTCTCTGTGACACCCCAGCTTGTTACTTCCGTGTCCTTGGTGGGGGACATAGAAGCTCCCTTGAATCCAATATGTCGTTCTCTGCCTTTCAAAGCTGAAGATGCCATCTATTTTGTATTCCTCAGAGCTATTGTGAGAAAGTGTCTCTGTGATTTGTGATGTAGCGTTAGAAGAATCTTGTGAGACTTCTGACCTGTAATTGCCCATACGGAAGGTCATTAGGCCTAAAGTTAAAACAGGACACCTCATTGAAAACATGAACTAAAGGCACACTATCATATTGTATAAATCATGCAATGCATATAGTTATACACAGATCAAGCAGCATGCACAGTAAATTATCTCAGGTCAAAGGCCAAAAGAAGTGGTGGGCCGGTGCATAATGTGACTTTTGAAGCAATGTGTAAACACAATACACATGGTAATAAAAAACTAGCCGAAAAAAGAAAGGTGGTAAGAGCTGTGTTCTACTCCCTCGAGGTTTCATGCAGTGCCTTGGAAGTCTATTTCTCATCTCTCCTGCTGTTCAGGAAGCCCTTGTTGCTAAGAGCAGAGTGAATGGCATCCGTCTACAAATAGTTCCCTCTTCACCCAAGCTGTGTGTCTATAATTGGTTGAATAAAGTAAAACATATTAAACTGATTATAATTCTGTAGCACGTTTAGATGTTTGAAATGTATTTTCAAAGTTAGGAGGTGCGATCCACTTAATAAAAAACTTTTAAAAAGCATATTGGTAAGAACGAATAGCCTGAGAAAGTAATTCTAAAATGATCAACTGTAAACTGAGACAGCTGCACACAGTGCCTGCCAGCTGTCTCTGCATGTTATACAAAGCCCACATGAGACATGTTTGGTTGTGGGGAAGAATGCCCAGCTTCACAGCCACATAACCTACACAATTTTCCAATGAATCCAAATGACTGAAAGAAAGAAAGAAGCAAAAACCGAAGAATTATTAACCTTTGCAAACTGTGCAAACTTTTCCACAGAACTTTGCCAGGTTTGCAGAAAACTAAAAAACTTTACAACTCTGCGTTTGCCAAAAGTAAGATGAGCTCTTCACATGTTTTAAAAAGGACCAAAACCAGAACCAGCTGATGCTATTATGACACTTAGATACTATTTTTTTTACTATGTATACGCGTGCTCATTGCTGCATAAAATTGCTCAATGAACCATATTTAGTAAAATATGGAAAGCGTTTTTGTAGTAAACTCGGTGTTTGTTCACTGCATATGGTAGTCAATAACAAATCATGTAAGCTGGTGAAGTTGGCACACACTGGCTAGCACAGAGGATCAGCTGGCAGCCAGGGTAAATTGGCCCTCGTCCCCTTGCCTGCGGCAGTAGATCAGACATGCCTTGCTTGCGCGTTAAGCACATCATTTTTGCCTCAAGATCAATGGCATTAGCAGCGCGAGCCTGTGAGCCTGATGCCATCGGCGCCCCCTGACAGGAGCCAACAGCTGATTCACGCTTAACAACCGCGCTCGCTGGCTTTCAGAAGGAAGGCCTTGTGTTATCTGCCAAGTGCAAATGGAGTGAATGGAGGCAGTGCAGAAAATGAAAGTAAAAGCACCCAAGGGCCCCGGCTGTCAATGTGTAACCCAGAGCTTCGTTGATAAAAGCGGGTATCCCGACCGCGGCCCGCAGGCCTTAGAGAACTGAGGTGGAGTCCACCTGGTGGATTCGGGGAGAAATGAATGAAAATTAGCCAGTGCCCAGTGGAACAAGAAACATACCTACATTTCTCAGACAAAGCCGTAATTTGCTGGTAAAACAGACAATTTTCTTCTTGCATCAAGCCATTTGATATCTAATGAAAGCGAATTCCAACGAAAGCTCGATAACATATAGTCAGTCAGACAAAGCTGAAAAATAAAGGAGTCTCATTCATGAATGTTATGTGCATTTTACGTTGACTCTAGGCCTTCAAGAAAACCATTCAGTGTGTAAGTTGTGTTTGTCAGTGGTGACCAGCACGCATTTTTGGGAGCTGTGACTTATTTTACATCATCAAGGCCTGATACACAGCAAGAAAAAGAGGCGGGAAGAAAGCAAAAAAGATGGAGGAAGGGTAATAAAGGGAAACAGCGATGTAGGGAGAAAGAAGCTATGGATAAGGCTGGTATATGTATCAGAAGGTGGAGCGGCACCGGAGCCCAGGGATTTGAAGGGCCTACTGCACTCCAAGCATAGTTGTTTTTCACTTTGAAACCATAAGGTGCAGGGTGCATTTTCCTTGTCTGCATAATAATGACCAATAGAACCCTCGGTGCCCACAAGGTATGAAAAAGAGCCTGCACGATTGAGAGAAGTAGACAGGAAGTTTAGAGTGGTAAAAAAAGAGGCATTTTCACGAATCAAGACTAGGCAGCTTTGGAATTCTGAATCCTCAGCTCGTAAATTAATCTTTGGGCCTCTGCCCTTTTTTTTTTTTAACATTGTCGGTACTGAAGACATGCTTGGGCACCACTCACCGAATCGGAATCAGAGTACATTTACTCCCCCAAATTGAACGCAGAATTGTAAATTATCCATGAGTATGCCCTGTTGTCCAGAGTGCTCCCTTTAGGGTCAGGGTAGAAAATACAATTTGATGGAATGGGTGGAGTATTTTATGAGAATTTACAAAATTTGCACAGTGTTTCTAACTAAGTACAACTACTCTGGCCAAAGGCATGCATGAATGCGCTTCTAGGGTAGAAAAGGTTTCAGCACGTCCACATATTTTACAGGAATATAGATGAATGCGGTTCTTAATGGGCAAATACAAATTACTCTTATAATGTCCGTTGGTGCACTCTGTTGTCACATGTAATCTTTTTTCTTAATGTAGTTTTTGGGCTACTATCTCCAAGTGTTTTGTCTGAAAACACTGTATATGTAAAACGATTAAGGAAAAGTGGGGATTCCACTTTTGGCGGAGGTGTGCACACTTGTACTTGAGACCATTAGGTCTGACTCACATTCATTCAGTAAAAATGATTTCTTCAAACGTATTGACTTTGAAAAAGTATTCCAATATTTATTTCATATGTATACTTTTATCTACATTTTATTTTCAAATCCATGTCACTTTTGAATTCCACGTATACCCAATGCATTTCCGGTAATAAATTACCCTTCCTCAGGGGCCTCTATGTGGAAGAAACAAGGATACTTAGAGCCAGCCTTGTACAACATAATACTGTATACTCATGTCTCATAATCGTAAGCTTAATCAATTACAATAAATCAATACCTTATAAAGATTATTATCAGTATCTGATGAATTGTGGGTCAACGAACAGTTGAAAATTGGGATGGGTCACAACCGTATACAAGGTGGATACCTTAACATAACACACACGTATATCTAATTTATCTCCTAATGTCCACAAACAGAAATAATATGCTAGCGCTTCACCTACTAAAGCGAAATGGTCATTTCACAAAGACTATAATGTCAAACAGTCTTATTTAAAGATTGAATAAACCAACAAAACACTTTTAAATAAAGCTACAAAATGGATAAGAGGCGTTTCGTTTTCCCGCAGTTACTTACAGATGGAAGAAAGTGACTTCTCACTCGATATTCGGCCAATCTGGGTAACGCTAGCTACCCGTGTGCTTGCTAAAATAGTATGGCACGATATGATTGGTTACCTGTGCGGTCACATGGTAATCTCAAAAAGGACCATCCTAGTTTGTGATTCAATTCCAATAAAAATCTTTGTAACAGCGTATGCTTTTCTCTAAATTATGACAAATGCCTTGGTTGGACTACATTGCGGTCACATGATCCCGGCAACGATGTGTTGCGAAAACTACCCTGTACTAAGTAAATAAAGTCATTTTTTATCAAACAAATTATCTAGGTGGACACATATTGTTTTAGATCGAATCCCAATAGGTATACTGACAAAATCCGATGACATTTTGGAAATAACAAAAAATAACAAAAATTACCTAACGTTGCATAAATAATCCCACTTTACACAAAAATCAGACATGTGAATTCAAATTAAAAAATAGAAGAATTTAGAGCTTCATTGCTCAAATTGTGTAACTAAAGTTCCATTTAGCGATGATACGGTCGGCCATCTTAGAGTGGGTTAATTTCAATCTTAATGGTTACTGTTTATTGTGTGCAGAGAAAGTCAAGGGTTCATTCCTAGTTCATTATTTACAAAAAACATGATAGTTCTATTCTGTCATTTAATCCTTTTGGCTGTAGACTACACAGTTTTCGAATCTAAAAGTACTCTGATCTCAATCTTTTTTTGTGTTCATCCATATCTGGTTGGGGTTCAATTACTTCCAATATGGTGAATCTCAGTTGAGAAATATTGTGTCCTTCATTCATCCAGTGCATTGCTACTGTAGACTTCTGGTTTTTCTGGCGTATATTGCTCTTACGTTCTGTGATTCTTATTTTTACTTTCTGCTCAGTTTGACCCACATACACTTTTCCACAAGGGCATTTAATGGTATAAATTACTCCTTTCGTGTCACATGTACTGGAATGTCGTAAGGGAATTTGTTTTCCCGTCATAGGGTGTGTAAAAGTTTGACCTAGTATTACATTGTTGCAGTGAGTACAGTTTTCGCATTTTTGCATGCCTTTGAATGTTGTATTCTGTGGCTTTGGGTTTTGTCTTTTCAGCAATTCTTTAATGTTTTTTGATCTGTTGTATGCAAATGTAATACGATCTGCAAATAATGGCTGGAGATCTGGTTCTTGCGTGAATAAAGACCAATGTTTTCTCATGATTTTAGTGATCTGAATGGTTTGCATTGAATGTTTTAAAACACATACTGTTGGTTTGGATTCAGTTTGTTCTTTTTTCTTGAGTAGAGATTCTCTGTTCATTGCCATTACTTTTGTTTTGGATTCTTGTAATAATGTTTTTGGATATCCTCGCTTAATGTATTTCTGGATGTGATTGTCAATAGTGGGTGACACATCATCTGGATTAGATGTGATTCTCTTTAAACGGATGAATTGTGAAAATGGTAGATGCTTTTTCAAGGAGTGATGATGAAAACTTTCGTAATGGAGACAACTGTTCTTATCTGTGTCTTTCATGTAAACAATTGTGTGAGTTTGTCTGTTGATAATAGACATTTTTACATCTAAGAAAGCTAATTCCTGGTATTGAATCTGATGAGTGAATTTGATCCTTTCATGTTGTTGATTTAGAACTTGTATATTATCTTCCACTTGTTCTTTGCTGCCTTTCCATGTTATAAAGATATCGTCAATGTACCTTTTAAATACCATTAAACCTACTAACCAATCAGGATTGTGAATGATGTGATCTCTTTCAAATTTCGCCATGAAGGTATTTGCGTAGGATGGAGCCCCCGCAAATGCCATTGATGTACCACTACATTGTTCATAAAAGTCATTTTCCCATTGAAGGTAACTGTGGAATAATGCATAATGTAGTAATTCTACAAGAAATACTTTTTCTGAGCCTGATACGTCATTTTCCAATAAACACCATTCCATGGCTTCAAGACCCTCATTATGAGGGATCGAGGTGTAAAGTGAAGTTACATCAATACAGCATAACCATGTTTCTTCATTAGCTGAAATGCATTGGGTATACGTGGAATTCAAAAAGTGACATAGATTTGAAAATAAAATGAAGATAAAAGTATACATTTGAAATAAATATTGGAATACTTTTTCAAAGTGAATACGTTTGAAGAAATCATTTTTACTGAATGAATGTGAGTCAGACCTAATGGTCTCAAGTACAGGTGTGCACACCTCCACCAAAAGTGAAATCCCCACTTTTCCTTAATCGTTTTACATATAATGTTTAAACAGTAGGCAAAGATCAACAAGGAAAGACGTCTTTTTTATTGACAAGTCCAATGGCAAACAATGTGCCTTTAGAAAAAACAGGGGGAGAATCCTCAAAACAAGGAGGGGAAAACGAAAAAACTAAGGAAACAGAAGCAGAGAGAGAATTGAGATTGAAGACAAAGAAGAAGACAAACTTGTCATAAACATATCAGACAGACAACTAACCAAAGCCCAAATAAACTTGTTAAACAAAGGTTTCACATTTGTTCCCACATACAAATCCTAACCCACAAGAAACAGAGATAGCAAACTTCAAATTTCTACGCACATTGCGTTTGAAGAATTTTTTGAATAATCTCCCTCAAAACGAAAAACCTGAAATGACCACCAAACAATTCAGAACAAAAAGCACGTTCTGTGCTCCTACATCCCATAAAACAATTGATGCGTTTGAAAGAATCATCTAGACAGAAATGAAAAAAATCAATTATTCCAGTGGTACCAAAAGCAACTTTTCCAAAAAAGAATGGAGTACACTCAAGACATTGATGGATACAACGGAAATCACTATACAAAAAGCCAATAAAGGGGGTGCCCTAGTAGTGATGAACACTGATTATTACAAGGAAAATGTACGAACCCACTTACAAGACATCAATACATACCGAAAACTCGATTCAGATCCTACTGATATGTTTGCTGCAACATTGAAAAACATATTAGGTCACGCCTTGGACATGAAGTGGATAACTTTGAAAACATACCAATTTTTAAATATCAAATATCCACGCAGACCACAATTTTACATGCTCCCAAAAATTCATAAGCATGCCACTAAACCACCCTTCAGACCTATAGTATCAGCTTGTGGATCACTTTCGGAACCATTAGGTCAATACCTGGATTGGTTTTTACAACCTCTAGTACAGAGCTGGTGTACCTACATAAAAGACACGACATCATTCTCAAACTTGTTGAAAACCATTGACATTACAGCTAATGAAGAAACATGGTTATGCTCTATTGATGTAACTTCACTTTACACCTCGTTCCTCATAATGAGGGTCTTGAAGCCATGGAATGGTGTTTATTGGAAAATGACGTATCAGGCTCAGAAAAAGTATTTCTTGTAGAATTACTACATTATGCGTTATTCCACAGTTACCTTCAATGGGAAAATGACTTTTATGAACAATGTAGTGGTACATCAATGGCATTTGCGGAGGCTCCATCCTACGCAAATACCTTCATGGCGAAATTTGAAAGAGATCACATCATTCACAATCCTGATTGGTTAGTAGGTTTAATGGTATTTAAAAGGTACATTGATGATATCTTTATAATATGGAAAGGCAGCAAATAACAATTGGAAGATAATATACAAGTCCTAAATCAACAACATGAAAGGATCAAATTCACTCATCAGATTCATGACCAGGAACTAGCTTTCTTAGATGTAAACATTTCTATTATCAACAGACAAATTCACACAATTGTTTACACGTAAGACACAGACAAGAACAGTTGTCTCCATTACGAAAGTTTTCATCATCACTCCTTGAAAAAGCATCTACCATTGTCACAATTCATCCGTTTAAAGAGAATCACATCTAATCCAGATGATGTGTCACCCACTATTGACAATCATATCCAGAAATACATTAAACGAGGATATCGAAAAACATTATTACAAGAATCCAAGACAAAAGTAATGGCATTGAACAGAGAATCTCTACTCAAGAAAAACAGCAAACTTGAATCCAAACCAACAGTATGTGTTTTAAAACATTCATTGCAAACCATTCACATCACTAAAATCATGAGAAAACATTGGTCTTTAATCACGCAAGAACCAGATCTCCAGCCATTATTTGCAGATGGTATCACACTTGCATACAACAGATCAAAAAACATTAAAGAATTGCTGAAAAGACAAAACCCAAATACACAGGATACAACATTCAAAGGCATGCAAAAATGTGAAAACTGTACTCACTGCAACAATGTCATACTTGGTCAAACTTTTACACACCCTATGACGGGAAAACAAATTCCCTTACGACATTCCGGTACATGTGACACGAAAGGAGTAATTTATACCATTAAATGCCCTTGTGGAAAAGTGTATGTGGGTCAAACTGAGCGGAAAGTAAAAATAAGAATCACAGAACATAAGAGCAATATACGCCAGAAAAACCAGAAGTCTACAGTAGCAATGCACTGGATGAATGAAGGACACAATATTTCTCAACTGAGATTCACCATATTGGAAGTAATTAAACCCCAACCAGATATGGATGTACACAAAAAAAGATTGAGATCAGAGTACTTTTGGATTCGAAAACTGTGTAGTTTACAGCCAAAAGGATTAAATGACAGAATAGGACTATCATGTTTTTTGTAAATAATGAACTAGGAATGAACCCTTGACTTTCTCTGCACACAATAAACAGTAACCATTAAGATTGAAATTAACCCACTCCAAGATGGCCGGCCGTATCATTGCTAAATGGAACTTTAGTTACACAATTTGAACAATGAAGCTCTAAATTCTTCTATTTTTTAATTCGAATTTACATGTATGATTTTTGTGTAAAGTGGGATTATTTATGCAACGTTAGGTAATTTTTGTTAATTTTTGTTATTTTTTGTTATTTCCAAAATTTCATCGGATTTTGTCAGTATACCTATTGGGATTCGATCTAAAACAATATGTGTCCACCTAGATAATTTGTTTGATAAAAAATGACTTTATTTACTTAGTACAGGGTAGTTTTCGCAACACATCGTTGCCGGGATCATGTGACCGCAATGTAGTCCAACCAAGGAATTTGTCATAATTTAGAGAAAAGCATACGCTGTTACAAAGATTTCTATTGGAATTGAATCACAAACTAGGATGGTCCTTTTTGAGGTTACCATGTGACCGCGCAGGTAACAAATCATATCGTGCCATACTATTTTAGCAAGCACACGGGTAGCTAGCGTTACCCAGATTTGCCGAATATCGAGTGAGAAGTCACTTTCTTCCATCTGTAAGTAACTGCGGGAAAACGAAACACCGCTTTTCCATTTTGTAGCTTTATTTAACTTTAAAGTGTTTTGTTGGTTTATTCAATCTTTAAATAAGACTGTTTGACATTATAGTCTTTGTGAAAGACCATTTCACTTTAGTAGGTGAAGCGCTAGCATATTATTTCTGTTTGTGGACATTAGGAGATAAATTAGATATACGTGTGTGTAATGTTAAGGTATCCACCTTGTATACGGTTGTGACCCATCCCAATTTTCAACTGTTTGTTGACCCGCAAATCATCAGATAGTGATAATAATCTCTATAAGGTATTGATTTATTTTAATTGATTAAGCTTACGATTATGAGATATGAGTATACAGTATTATGTTGTAAAAGGCTGGCTCATAGTATCCTTGTTCCTTCCACATACAGACCCCTGAGGAAGGGTGATTTATTACCCGAAATGCATTGGGTATACGTGTAAGTGAGACCTAATGGTCTCAAGTACAAGTGTGCACACCTCCGCCAAAAGTGGAATCTCCACTTTTCCTTAATCGTTCTTAATGGGCAAGCATATTTCCCCAAAACATGTAAAACAAAAAACTTATTTTATTTATTTATTTTTATTTATTTATTTATTCATGCGATTTATTGAGCGCACAAATTCCCATGGGTGTCTCAGGGCTATAGACTGTGCCTGCAGGCAAAACAAGTGACTATTGGTTAAAGACCCAAGTTTTTATTTGCTTCCTGAATGTAAGTAAGGATGGGCTTGTCTTGATAAGGGGCGGGAGTCTGTTCCAAAGTTTGGTGGTTGCAACTGAGAAAGATCTGTCGCGCCAAGATGCTTTTTTCGTCCGCGGTACCATCAGGAGATTTGCTGTGGAGGAGCGTAAACATCTTGAGGGAGTGTAGGCGCATAGTGATTTTAAAAAAAAACTCAGGTCCAGAGGTATGAATTGCTTTGAAAGTGATGCACAGGGCCTTAAACGTGGTGCTTTTCGTGACGGGTATCCAGTGAAGCTGTCAAACTATGTTAGAGATCGTTTTGAATTTGGGAGCACCTGTGAGCAGTCTGGCTGTCGCGTTCTGCACCAATTGCAGTTTGTTTAAATCTCTTTCGTGGGCATTAATAAAAAGACGCTACAGTAGTCAATCCTGCACATGACTAGAGTACTGATAAGGGTCTTAGCGGCAGAGGTGGGAAGGTAGGGAAGGAGTTTCTTTATCATTTTAATGATGAAGAAGGAAGCGGAGAGGACTGCATTTGCATGGTGCATGAATGATAGTTTATTGTCAAAGATAACCCCCAAATTTCTTACCTTTGCAACCGGTGACGGAGGTGATCACAGCTCTGCTTGCCACCATATGGTAGACCAGGCGGGAGGAGATTGCCAAAAATCATTAACTCCGTCTTGTTGGAATTTAATTTATGGCAATTATCTGCCATCCAGGAACTGATTGCAAGCATTCCCTGTTGGAAATTGTGCTGCATTTTAGCCCCGTTATTGCTGACCGCTAAGACCAGTTGAGTGTCATCTGCATATGATGTTATGCCCAGGTGGTGGGATTTAATGACCCTTGCCAAGTCAGACACATAGATGTTAAATAAGGTCGGACTCAGCGATGATCCCTGAGGCACACCTCACGGTAAGACAAACGACGGTGAGTTAAAGTTACCAAGTGTGACAGATTGTGATCGGTTGGAAAGGAAGGAAGCCAGGAGGGCCTTAGCCCTATGAGAGATCCCGACGGCCGCAACACTGTGGATCAGAGTCTCATGATCCACCGTGTCGGAAGCCGCTGAGAGATCCAACAGTATCAGTACAGCAGCCCCTCCTCCATCAAGTATTTTCTTAATTTCATCCGAGGCTTTGATAAGAGCGGTTTCGGTGCCATGTTCTTTCTGAATCCAAACTGGGATTCATCCAGGCATTTGTTTTTATCAATAAAGTATGATAACTGGACATTCTTGACCTTTTCGTCAATCTTGGCTGGAAGAGAAAGACAGGCGATGGGTCTATAACTAGTGACGTCTGATGGATCCAAGTTACTCTTTTTGATAAGGGGCTTGATGACCATTGTTTTCCAAATAGAGGGATATGTGCCAGTTTTGAACATCAAGTTCAAAATATCGGCGAAGTTAGTGCCTATGATGTCAGGGACAGTTTAAGAGTGGGTGGGGCACAAGGATCGTCAGGGGATCCGGAATTGATGGTAGTGAGTAGGTGTGAAACCAAGTCTGGAGAGACTTGACTGAATTCCTGAAAGGCGGGAGAAAGATTTTTTTCTGTGGATGTAGCATTGACACCGCAAGATTGGTTTTTATATTCTTGGGAGGTTGCTAAATGAGTATCACTAGAGATGTGGGTTGTGAAGTTAGAATATATGTCACTAACTTTTTCTTGAAAGTAGGTCGCCAGTGAGTTACAGAGGTTTTGAGAAGCAGCTATGGAAGTAGTAGGACCTTGTCCGATAGCCGAGTGACTACCTGATACATGTGCTTAACCGTATCTTTTGCTGCTTCAATTTGTTTACGATAAAATGTACTTTTTTCAGTGATCAGGAGATGTTTATATTTGGACAGAGTCTGTTTATAGTGACATTTTTGAACAGGATTGCAGTTTAAGCGCCAGCGACGTTCTTGGCTTCTACAAATTTGTTTCTCGAGCATGAGGGCTTTGCTGAATAAGGGGGCTGACAGTATGGTCCTGTTATTGGACCTTTTTTTAGTAGGGACCGCCGTATTGACAGCGTCGGAGATCCATTTGGTATAATAGGTAGCTGCCAAATCAGAGTCGGAAGGAGTGACTTGCTGGGTGGCGAGTAATTTGGATTTGAAATGTGCAAAAATGTCATTTTTATTCATGCAGTGTCCTCCCTGCGCACAATTGCGGAAGTAAGTTCAGTGGAAGAGAAGTACACATGGAAATCTAGAAATTGCATAGATCGCTGTTGGATCTCCTGGGAACTTTTGTGAATCATCAGAAAGTTGGAAATCTACATAACTGAACATTTGTGAATTGGTCCATGAGACTCTCAAGACAAAGTTAGATGTGGCTCCTGGACATTCTGGAAACATTATATATTATAAGACTGGGTGGTAGATGCAATGGCTGAGGCAGGTCTAAAGCCGTTCAGGCAACATGTCCCACTTTGGAGAAACACCTGGTGTTTATAGGAAAGGAATAGAGGGTCAGGAATTCTGGAGTCTGTGGGTGCCAGGGATCGACTCTGGTGTAGTCTCAGACTTCACAATACAGTTAGCTATGGTATGACCTTGGAGACTGTGGAGGATAGATGATTGGTGGGCCGGGAGGCAAAGGGTTCCAGAGTCACAAGAGTTCAGCACTTCTGGGGCAAACTGGAAAGGACCAGAACATCCAAAAGAGCCAGAATATTCTGGAAAGAGCCAGTGAGTTCTACGAACTTCGGGGTCAGAAAGAGCTGGGAGAATTAAAGCACTAGTCACGCTTTAACACATTGACTAGTAATGGCCAATTGGTGGGTTTTCGATTCCAGTTGTTTAGCTCACACCTTTGCATTCCCTGGAATTTTCTGTTGTGCTTCCTTTTGATTTTGTAGAGTGGTTAGGGCCGTTCAGGCGATGCCTTCTTTCCACAGACTCCGAGCTGCTTGCTGACATTCAAGAATTATTGCTCCAACTTCGACCACCACAAGTCATCCTGGGACTCAGGGCCTAATTAACAAAGGTAAACTTACGCTTTTGTGTAAGCTTACAATTCTTTTGCTATTTACAAATGTGTTTTACTAGCAGCATTTTCACAACTGCAGAGTCTCTGCACATAACCAGATAGGAAAATCCACAAACGTTTAAGGTTACCATTATCAATCAGGCTCTCTGTGTCTCTACTCTTGGAGGTGGACCTTCGTATTCCGGTCCCGCTTCCAATCCTGGTTGTCACGGCCTCGAAGCTTTAAATACCCGAAAAACCATTTGACTAATACTCACAAGACATTGTTAAATATTTACACAAGTATATTTAGATTAATTCTTGCATCCACAGACATTTTTTGCAGTTGATATTGTGATCATAAATCCTCTGCTCTAAATCTCACACATAAGAAAAATTATGGGAGGACCAAGAAAAGGGATTTTTTTTACGACCCCATATAAGTACTAAGTGGAATAATAGTAATAAAACCACAAGGGCTTATATGGTGGCTCCCAAACACTCAATATGTTTTATGATGAATATATAAATATCTTTGAAGGCAGCCACAGCTCGAAAAGAACATTGAAACATCTTCTAGAAGCTCACATAAAGTTGTTTGCGCAGGAAGGCAAGATCAATTTATGATGTGGATATAAAAGGACCTATGGTAGAAGCCTTTTTTTAATCATATCCTTATAATTCATTCTGGGTCTTGAAAGAAATGAAATAAGTACCTTTAACCATGTTGTGGCTGTAAACATCTATAACCAGACACTCAGCTGTGTCTTGTTTAACTTAGTTCTCAAAAGGAGACGTCTCTTCAGAATATAATTAGTCATACTGTTGAGGTCATTACCTTTATCATCCTATTGAAATGACTTCAGCCCCAGGACATTAATGTTCTGGAAGATAATGTAAATGGTATGCTCACCTGAAGCTCTCAGCATCTTGGATTGGCAATATTTTAATGTGTTGGTACTTCCTCTTTCTGAACTACTGTTGTGACAGAGAAGGCAACATGGAGGATTCTAAAGGCAACTGAAAGGTATCCTCCTATTTATGAGTTTCTCCAACCACTTCTTTCTCAGGGAGCATTCCATTGTGAAGCTTGATTGTCTTGGGGAAAATCAGGAGCGGCTCTGTGATGGCACTAGGCTGTTCAGCAGACAAAATATACCTGATCCACAATATTAAGGATGGCCTACCTGCAAAAAATAGAACTGTCTGTCTCCTCTCTGTAAGTAGTTGAGCGTGGGTGAAGACCCAAGCAGAAACTCATTTTTTTGGTGGTAACTTAGCTGTAGACAGGTTTATACCATTTGGGGCAAGATGTAATATTTACTGCTTGCAAAAAGCTGGTCACAATATACGACTGCAAAATCCTTTTCCAAACCTATGTACAAATAGGTAAGTTTAAAGAACAAATGGGTCTATTACGATGGTGGGCGGACAAAGTTTGCCCGCCACTGATACGGCAAAGGGACCGCCCGCCCGCCATTCAAATTACGATGCGCCCGCCAGACGGGCAGGCGCATTCTGCATTTTCTACATAGCGGTGGGTGGTGCTGTAAGCAGCACCCACCGCAATGTAAAAAATGCATGTCGTGCATTTGCATGCACAACGTGACAGGCACCGTGCGGTGCCTGCCACCTTGTGCATGGGTACCCCCCATGTGCACCCCCCCCCAACACCCTGGGGGCCCTCAGCGGGCCCCCAAAAGCAGAAACAGCATGCCTTTCCATGGCAGCAACGCTGCCATGGAAAGGCTGATCTCTGCCATCATCATTTTATGGATGGTGGTGTCTTGCAGACACCGCCACCATGTTCTGCCCCTTTTCTGCCCGGTCGTCGAGTCGACCAGCTGAAAAGCGGTGGATGGTCTTTCCGTCCGCAGCGGGCCCCCCAGCCATACTAATATGGCGGGGAGTTTTTCTGGTATGGATGGCTGGCGGATCGTCCCCGCCGGGCGGATGTATGACATTACAACACATGCTTTTACCATGCATGCCTTTACAACGCGTTTTTTACAACGAAAACCTTTACAACGCATAGCGCTTTGGGGTGCTGGATAGTGAATAGTTTAATTTACTATTCCAAATCCAGTCCCCGTGGACATTAGGGAAGGTGTTGGATAGTAAATTAAACTTATTCCCTATCCTAGAGCGCCCCCCAGCGCAATACGTTGTAATGGTTTGCGTTGTAAAAGTTGCGTCATAAAGGCACTGCGTGGTAAAAGTTGCGTTGTAAAGGATGTTTCCCCCGCCGGACCAACGGTGGCTACTGCCGGCCCCCAGGGGTGATCTGCCCACAATCCAAATGGGCCCCAAAGATTCTGAACAGGTCGCTATCCGACCACCTCATTCATTTATATATGGTAGCCCACAAATTACGACTCACTCTGATTAGAGGACATCAAAGGAATAGCAGCCTGCTGGTATCAGCACACCACCATGTCTGTGATTGTCTTTCAATAAAGTAAATATTTTTTTTAAAATGCAGTTCATTTTCCTTAAAGGAAATGGGGAACATTTTTTAAAAAGTTTCCTTTTATTTGTCTGAGGGCTGTCAGTGGTCTTATGGACCTTTGCTTACTCCCCAACAGACATTTTATTTACATTCCCAAAGGGGAAGGGATCTCTTCTCTTTTGCAAATGGATTACTGCCCTACTAAATGTCACAGCTAGAGGTGCACCACATACAAACAAAGAATTTTCTTTGAATGATTACAACAATCAGTAACATCAAGACTTTCCACCCCCTTGTAATTTTCAGTAGTAATTCGAGAAAATAAATTGAATCTGTGTTGCCGGCAGGGCACATCCGCCTTATGCAAGGACACTTCAATTGGTGTCCCAACAACGGCACTATAGATTCATTTTCTTTTCTCGAATTACCACGTAAAACTATAAGGGGGTGGAATGTTATTCTTGACTATGACTGTCCTTTACCCCTTTTCCTTTGGTTGCTGTTTTCTTGGAAGTTACTGTCACGATTTGAATAGTCTTCCTATTCTCTTGATAACAAGACTTGATGTTAGTGATTCACTTCATTTGATATTTGCCCGGAAGAAGTTCATTTTATGCTGGACGAAACGCATTGGCTGGGGCTATGAGCATTTTAATGAAGCATCAATAAAAGAAGAACATCATACAACTTGTGAAATTCATTGTTACCATCGTTCATAATTGTTGTGATCATTCAAAGAAAATGATTTGTTTGTATGTGGTGCACCTCTAGCTGTGACATTTGATAAGTTTTCCTTTTGTGAGGATAGCATCCTTTAGGGCAGATGATGCACATAGGGTAGTGCACACGATATGATATTTATTACCTGAACTGACTTAACTTAGGGGAATTACGGTGTGGGTGTGGCAATTCTTGAAGGTCTACTGCCCTCTGTCATTTTGTGTTCTCTGGATTATTGTTCTACCTGGGGGCTCAGCAACTTTTCAATGGTTAACATCCGCTATGTTGGTAATGAACATTGAATCAGTGGGGTATTCCTCTTAAATCTTGCCTGCAATTGAACCCCTGTACTCCAATACCTGGGGCAACATTATGCAAGGAGAGGAAAAGTAACAACATGGATGTCTGGTCAGGAGGCCACTGCAGCTTGAAGCATGCTATGCCCCTGCTATGCTGTCAATGATAGTAACAACATAACTACTAACCATCACACTCCTACAAGTGTGACTATTTGAGGCCCATGAAGCTATGAGAAATGTTAGGGTGGTAGGAAATAGTCATTGTAATGTATATTGAATTAATAATTATCTGTTGTTGGGGTTATCTCTGAATTAGCCAGACATCGCCTGTGGCAGACTTTCACAAGCACCGATGTGGAAAATTAAGTGCTGGTGCCATGTACCGGAAACCACCTGCTCAAATTTAGCACTGATGTGAGATTCATGTGACACCTGCATCCCAGGTCAGGGAGCTTGTGCATCACCAGTGCCTTAGGCTGTAACCAATGTCTTGAGGCAGGAGCTATGACCTACTTTAAATCAAAAACAAAAGTGTCTGTGTTTTCGTTTATTCTGTGCTAGTAAGACCTCTCATTTATTACGATTGAAAAAGTGCTCCACTATGCATTCGGTTTTACATGTCTTAACAAACACATTATGTGTTTGGAAAAACAATAACGCTGTTTTTTAGTCATTATTAGGACATTTCGTAAACTGGTGCCTGTTCTTCATTCGATGTCTCTGAGGGCAACAACAGTCAACCAGCAATGAACTTGCAGTGTGAATGCTGCTGCTGGTCGTTTCATGTAATTGAATCAATCCAGTAGGTTAAAGGCATGTGTGAAAGAGTTTTGTTAAAAAAAGGTAAATCAGGTTACAAGAGCGCTCACTGTTGAGCCGGGCTCGAGTCGGGGGTACACGCAGGTACACAGCGTCCCCCCACTCTTTTCGCAGGGTGGACGCCGTCCCCCCTGCCAGGAAGCTGGGCCCCACAGAAATATGCTGAACGTGTCTCGGTATAATTTTCAGAAACCAGGGCGCGTCCAGCACGTGACGTCATGAGGTCATTTGCATATTGTCAGTCTCCCCAGTTCTTTTTATAGGACTTGTGCCCTGCAGTGTTGAGTCAGCTCAGCGGGAGGACGATGAGAAGCAGCTACGGGGACGCAGCAACAGAACCCATGACCTGCAGCACTCCTTGTCTTGGGAAAATGTATGTGACAGTCAAAAGTAAAAGCTGCCGGCATCCGCCCCTCAGTAAGCATCAGTCATCGAAAGCCAAACAAGCAGTGGAGGAGGCAGAGCCTGCATTTCCATGGTGGACGCCCACTCCCATCGTCCCCCAGGGTCTGCCCTTCCCTTGGCCTATTACATGAAAGCAGCTCAGCTGACCCCACCCTGTGCCAGAGCAGTAAGCCTCCAAATCAAAACATATGCATCATTGACAAAACAGGCCACGCCTACTACAGTGAGTTACTGCCCCGGTTTGTGCCTTCAGGACTAGAATCAACCCTGCGGCTGCCCGAGGCCACCCTGTGGCCACCAGGAGGGCGGGCTCTTAGTACCAGAGAGCTTCCCCCGCCCCCCCCCCCCTACTCTGGTACCACTCCTCCCCGGGCAGGTGGTGCCCGGCCGGAGGATGGGCGGGTCAATGACACGCGTCCGGGGCGGCAAGCTTGGCGAGGGGTATATAACCTCCCCTCGCCATTTTACTAGCCTCATTGCCGCTCCGGACGCCGGGCGTCAGGTCACGGGACACTCTTTTCCCTCCCTACCTCTTACCCTGAGTGTCAGCTTAAAGGGGAGTACCGGGGGGACTTTAATGTGTTCTTTTCGTTGCAGGCGGAGTTACAGGGCGATCCGGTAGCAGAGAGGTGCAGCACTGTACTTCAGCGGGCACAAAGGGCTGCCAGAGCCTAACCTGGAACCTCATGGGAGGTCCAGGAACCCGAGTCGGCGCCCCAGTAGTCCTTTCGGGCGGTTGTGTGCCTGTGCAACCGGGGTTTGCATAGATACGCCCCGCAAGGGGCGTGAGTAGAGTTATTACCATAATGGCGCAGCAGATGGATGGTTCACCACCGTGCCCATTGGCTCATCAGGCGGGCAGGTGGCGAGAATGCGGCCTGCCCTTGGATCGCCCGTAAAATAACCCACCGTGATTACATAATGTTGTATGTAATAAACCTGCAGCAACTTTTCCCAATCTAACACTGGTGTCTGTGTGTTATTTGCGGGCTGTAGGGTATGTTATGGGGTGGGGGTTGTTGTTGACCTTGTGTGACTATGCCCACCACTTGCTCCGAAGCATTCTAATCTCCGCCCCCCACCCTCCCAAAATCAAATATAAACGACTTCTTCCATGATGGATGGCTGATGCCCTTCACACCCTTTAACACCAGCCGTGCCTTTATGTGGTGCCTTTTAGTAGCAACAAGGAGGTGACCTTAGTTCAGACAATCCTAAGCTTTCAAGGAAACTTTTCTTTTCCTGTTAAGCCGAGGAGTCTCCTGGCTCAGGGGGAGGGTGGGGAGATGACTCATCCTCAAATAGTATGGACCGTGATTAGGAAAACAGAATATGTGGCAGCTAAGAGATCATGCTCCAGTTTAAGAGACTTGCTTCTTCCAGTCTTGGGCTCTCTCTCAGCCTTCAATGCTCTCTCTCGTCCATTCCTCTGCCTTGCCTTTGACGATTTACTCCAGATTGCATCTCACAAATTCTGTTGTCAAAGTGCAACTTGAGCTCAAGAAAATCTAGATCAGAAACAGGAATTATTAGGGAAAGAGGATTAGCCAAAGTACTTGTTATTAGGGGATAGAGGTGTGGAGAGAGGGAGCATAATTAGTAAAAACTCAGTCTCTGCTACATGACTGACCTACCTGCCAAGTGAGCTGGGGTTCTATTTTGGAGCTCACCCTTCTGAAGCCCAGTGAGCCTTACATTTTTGGCTTCACATGTGTTGGTGAAGCCCGCCCAATCATTTTCTTCAGTAGAGACTACTCTCCCAACTTGTGTCAGCCACCTTCTGGATGTCCTCCTTCCAATGGTGTCATTAGTCTGCAACAGTATTGTCTATTAAATCGTAGGTAAGTGAGACACACATCCTGAACGGAATTTCTTCAGGCGTTCTCAGTCTTTATACTCAATTAAAATGAGGCACAGTGAAGTCGTCATGAAGCTGAGACTTGAACCAAATTTCCCAGTTACTCATTATGCACTTTTGCACTGGACTCCTCCTCTGCCCCTTTACTGCTGAAGGACAAAGAATGAAGGACAAAAGACCAGGTGTCATAAGAGTCCATTTTCAAACAGTGGTTTCAAATTCAACACCGACTTTTTGCAAAGGGACACTGAATTTGTGAAGCAATCTATGTACTAAATAGGTCACATTGCAAATTCACCGTTTGCAGAGTGGCCTGCCAAATTTGATTTGTTATTAATTAGGCAGGTCGCAATTTGCAATTCCCTGTGATTAGCTACAAACCCAGGGATGGCTGCTTGCAAAAGGAACAAGTGCTGCTTTAAAAAAATAAACGTTTTACTTTAGGCAAGGCAACAGGAAGAGGCTGTCTGGAGGCTTCCAAAACAATTCCCAAAGGGAAAGTGGTGCCACTGTGCCAAATGTACACCTTCCCCTATAAGGATCAGTTACTATCTCCTTTGAAGTATCTGTAACTGTTCAATGCTTTACAACCACAATTTAGTCGCAAACCATTATGGCCGAGATACCCGCCACCCCCTCTCAACACAATCCCCAAGAATTGGGAAACCGGAAACAGTTCTTGAACTTTTGGAAGGCGGGAAGGGAGTCACCCTTCCCGGCCGTATTTATTAAAATATGAAACAAAAGAAAACATTAAAATAACAGTTTCATATAATGTACAATTTCATCTCCACATTACGATGTTGGCTAACCTTAACAGATCTCTAATACAAAGGTTCTCCTAGCCGAACTAACATCCTACAAAACATTTGACTTGAAATTGTACATCCTAACGTTAAGGGCCAACGGCAAGGTCGTAACCGGTGTCAGATCCCTAAACCAGAAATACCCCCCTCACTTGTGAGAGGGGCGACCGCACAGAGGCGTACCTCAAGTGCATTTACCAATTTCCCTTTGTACTTGACGGGGGCCCAAATAAACTCGACGCCATTTAACGGTCGTTCGAGGACTCGTGTGAGGTGTCTAAAAGGTAGCGTAAACCCCCTCCCGCACCCCACACAACTTACCCATCTGCCGTCGCAGATGTCCTGGCCCCAGGAAATTCCCCAGGAGGGGCCGTAGCCCCTCCTATCCAGGAAGGGGCCTTGACCACCTTTCCTGTCCTTCCGGCGGCCTCTCCTTAGACAGGACCGCCTCCCCATTGAGGGGCCAATTGGCCACCTCCCCCGCGCGCTCCCATCCGTAATGGGTGATGCCCCCTCCTAGGGATCTTCCAATTACTGCTCACCGATCATGACCTTACCGCCCGACCAAAATAAATACGACAGTTCTACCTAAGTTACTAAGATCTCTAAAGCAAAAAGCATTTATTACCAGGCGTAAATACTGATCGATCCTTGTTCAAAATTACTTTATTAGCAAAACATACTGAAAATAATCAATCTTTATTGCATCGCTAAGAACTTTCACGACAACCATCACAACCTGTAAGAAAGCAGAGAAAACCAAAGATACTCTATCAACTGTATTTACAACGAATCGCTGTCCTCAGGGGCTGGTGGGTGGGTCAAAATTGCTCTTCGTTCCGTCTCGAGCTCACGTGCAGCGGGGAGGTGCAGCTTTAGAGCACAGGAACAAGAGGATGCTTTGTTGGCTTCCGCTCCTTTTATCCGTCTTCAGGGTGGGCGTGAACCCGCCCCCGCCTGCCTCCGAGGGCGTGGCCGGCCGCGTCGGTGTCTAGGCCAGCCCACTCTAGGGCGGGAAAAAGGCGCGCCCCGGCTACGCCGCTTCGGGCATACCAGCCGAGACTCGCCTCCCGCCCAAGATGGCTTCCCGGGGGGATCGTGGTACTCAACCATACGTTCGGGGGGACCGATTGGTCGCCCCTTTCCATATGGCCGAGATACCCGCCACCCCCTCTCAACACAATCCCCAAGAATTGGGAAACCGGAAACAGTTCTTGAACTTTTGGAAGGCGGGAAGGGAGTCACCCTTCCCGGCCGTATTTATTAAAATATGAAACAAAAGAAAACATTAAAATAACAGTTTCATATAATGTACAATTTCATCTCCACATTACGATGTTGGCTAACCTTAACAGATCTCTAATACAAAGGTTCTCCTAGCCGAACTAACATCCTACAAAACATTTGACTTGAAATTGTACATCCTAACGTTAAGGGCCAACGGCAAGGTCGTAACCGGTGTCAGATCCCTAAACCAGAAATACCCCCCTCACTTGTGAGAGGGGCGACCGCACAGAGGCGTACCTCAAGTGCATTTACCAATTTCCCTTTGTACTTGACGGGGGCCCAAATAAACTCGACGCCATTTAACGGTCGTTCGAGGACTCGTGTGAGGTGTCTAAAAGGTAGCGTAAACCCCCTCCCGCACCCCACACAACTTACCCATCTGCCGTCGCAGATGTCCTGGCCCCGGGAAATTCCCCAGGAGGGGCCGTAGCCCCTCCTATCCAGGAAGGGGCCTTGACCACCTTTCCTTTCCTTCCGGCGGCCTCTCCTTAGACAGGACCGCCTCCCCATTGAGGGGCCAATTGGCCACCTCCCCCGCGCGCTCCCATCCGTAATGGGTGACGCCCCCTCCTAGGGATCTTCCAATTACTGCTCACCGATCATGACCTTACCGCCACAGGCCGGATAGTTGACCGGCTATCCGGACCCCCCACAAAACACTCCTACCTAAAGGTCATGCTGTAGACTCCTTAACCATGCTATGAAGTCTCCTATGAGTAATTCGTTCCCCACCCGGGACAAATGAACACCGTCCCCCAAATACATACTGTCCCCTTTAATACAACCATGCGAAACAGAATGCAGTGTACTTGAACGAAACAATCTACTCATTTTATTATTAATTTTCCTTACTGAATGATTCAGTGCAGAAACAGAAATAGCCCCCCGCCACACTTTCCGTGGGATCATATGGGACCAAGCAATTGTGCACCCTGGAACCCTTCTCGCTAACCAACTTACCGTGGAAAGCATCGCCTCAAGAACAAGTCGTCTACCAGTGGTCACCAAATCATTGCCCCCAAGATGTACTATGACTACAGACGGCGGTGACCTTGTCTGCCCTAACAAAACCTCGAAAAATGCTTGAAACTGGTCAATACAGAGCCCGCCCTTTCCGTAGAAGGACACCCTGTACCCGTATTCCCCCGCCACGTGAGTCATGTCACCTGCTTTGAATACGTCCGCGGCACGCATCACGTATGAGTGGCCCACGACCCACACCTCCTTTTTCACAGCCGGTAATGTCTGACCGCTGGCCCCCCGGTGTCGGGTCGACTGGACAGTCCGCCCCGCCTCGTAGGCTTGCGCCACTGAAAACCAAACAAAAACAAGAAGCGTGAGTACATCGTTACAGCTTCACAACATGTGCAACCGTACATACCTCTTATAACAGTTCGAGGACCAACGCCCCACACGTTTTATTTGATCAACATTCAGACCCCTGGCTGTAGCCTCCGTAGCAGCCCCTATCCGAAAGGAATGGGTCCCAAAGTCGCCGGGGTTCAAGCCCGCGGCCGAAATCGACATCGCAAGCACCCGCTGAAACTGAAACCTCGTCAGTGGGGTGGCGTCAGCGTGTCTTAACAAGGTCCCCCCCCATGCTGCCACCCTCTGCGCTAAATATGCTTCTACGCACCCAACAGGGCACATGGCAGACCCGGGGACCCTCTGGATGATTACACAGTCCCCGATTGCATCCTGATCGGATTTGGACTTTACAAACGAGACCGTCATCGTCTCCTCTCTGACCTGAATGTGTTCCCGGCACAGTCCCCCCATCGTATCCTGCTTGTTCTTTGCCACTAATTCGCTTACCCGCATAGCCCCATGGAATGCTAATGCAAATGCGGCTCGGAACAACACTGCTTCGTACTGGGATGAACATGTTACCGGTAGCACGGATAATAACAGGGTCAACCTATCCAAACCTATCGGGTGCCTATCGTCTACTTTGCGACCCTCAAGGCATTGCCACCCCCGTAGTGCTTTCTGCACAACGAAAGACGCTGTCGGGTCCTGGATCCCATGAGCCCTTGCCATGAAGGAAATGGCGGCCCGATTCCTCTGGGCCGTAGCTACTGACTTGCCTGCGTGACGTAAAGAGAGCAGGAATCTTACTACAGACTCTTCCAGACCCCAAAGCTCCCTCCCGGCAGTACCCAAAAAGGCCCAATAGGAACGGAACGCCCCTTCATATGCCTTCCTCGTCCTGGGTGCTAAACTCTCTCCCACGAGGTCTTGTAGTTTGGGGCACCGAGAGACCAGAGAGCTTCGGGAAACGGTGCCGCCACCGGGTCCGCTGTGGGCAGAAAACCCCAGAAGGCCTGCATACGGAAACGAGAGAGCGCATCAGCCGCTTGGTTCATCACCCCCGGCACATGCCGCGCTCTAAACAGTACATTTAGTTGCATGCACAAGAACACAATTTCCTTGAGTAGTCTTAGAATCAATTTGCAACGTGCTGCCTGACTATTGATACACTCAACCACGGTCATGTTATCAGACCAGAAAACCACAGAGTGACCCCTAAACCCTTCTGGCCATGTTTTCAAGGCCACCAGAATAGGGAACAGTTCGAGAAAAGCAATGTTACTCGTCAACCCGCACTCATGCCACCATGACGGCCATTTTTGAGCCGACCATTGTGTACCCAATATGGCGCCAAAACCCACACTCCCCGCCGAGTCTGTCCATAGTCCCAACTCCTCGGAAGACACTGCTGGTTTATTCCAGACAATTCGACCATTGAAATCCGCCAAGAACGCAATCCAAATGCGCATGTCCTGGCGAACCTCTGCCGAGAGTCTCGTACGATGATGTCCTTCCTTCAAGCCGACCATGGACTGTGCAATCGAGCGGGAAAAGGGGCGTGCCATCGGCATTACTCTTAGGGCAAAATTCAACTGACCTACCACCTGTTGCAATTGATGTAAGTTCACTTTCGTTGCACGAATACATGTCTCAAGGGATAACCTGAATTTTAACACCTTTTCTTTAGGTAAATGAAAACAACCTTCCACTGAGTCGAGTTCGATCCCCAGAAACTCGATTAAGGTCGAGGGACCCACCGTCTTACCTGGCGCCAATGGCACACCAAATTGATTCATTAGGACACAAAATTCATGTAAGGCCTGTCCACACTCAGAATCCCCGGCTGCCCCCAGAAACAGAAAGTCATCGAGATAGTGCATAACATGTTGAAAACCTGTCTTCCTCGTGAATACCCACTGCAGAAAACAACTGAATTTCTCGAAATAGGCACATGAAATCGAACATCCCATAGGCATACATTTATCCATGTAATAGCGACCCTGAAACTGAAAACCAAGGAGACGCTGATCGTCTGGGTGTACCGGGAGCAACCGGAACGCTGACTCGATGTCCGATTTGGCCATCAGCGTCCCGGGCCCCAGGCGATTCAACATGGCAACGGCCTCATCGAAAGATGCGTACCGCACCGAACATACTTCCGGGTCTATCGCGTCATTCACGGAAAGACCATGTGGGGCTGACAAATTGTGTATCAGCCGAAACTCACCCGGGTCCTTCTTGGTAACCACCCCTAGAGGAGAACACACAAAATTAGCAACTGGTGGCAAATCGAATGGACCGGCGACACGACCTCGAGTCACCTCTTTCCTAATCTTTACCTGTACCACCGCCGTGTGCTGTAAGACCGACATTTGATTCTTACAGTCCGGTACCCCCTGAAAATCCCCCACTGGGATGCGGAAACCATATGAAAACCCGTTCCGCAACACCCCAGCGGAAGCATAATCTGGGTATTCGCTGAGCCAAGGAATCATTGCCATGGTATCAATCGGGGTCGGTAAAGGCGCCCCTCGGACTATATTAGACCTGTTTGGCGCCTCCCTTACCACCGTTATCACCCGTTTTGGCTCTGCACATGGACTCAGGATGGGATGGCTGCCCACATCCCCCACACTCATGTCTGAATTTGCATGACCCCTGGGGCCTGGTACATTTGCCCCTGTTAAAATTCCAACAGATCCCCCTTTTACCTGTGTTGCCACTCGGCTTCGTGTGGGACTCGTTACCCGTACCCGTCCGAAAGGGTGTCCCAGAGTTTTGGCGGGAGGATTCCCCCCCGTTACTCCCTACTAATGGCACCTTCAACATCCCTGTACTCTCCATTTTTTGCCAAGACACAGAGTCGTAACAGTCCCAGGACAACAACGGGTTGTGTTCCTTAGCTTTTCTAAACAGATTATCATAGCAGAACCACTGATTCCCCCCATATGCCACAGAATACTCCATAATACGTGACTGATAAATGGGTAACTCGGTCAGTAACTCAGGTCTGCGCTCCCCCATGATGGAAGTAAAAATTCCCCACGCTCTGCCCCAAGTACCAATGGTCTCATCAACCTTAAAGGCGGCCATTTTAGCGAGCCAAACACTCGGATGCATGAGCTCCTTTTGACTCTTTACATGCTCGATCTCGTAATGGTCGGTAAGCAATGAAAACATGTTTACATATTTGTCCGCCCAAATCAATTCCTTGACTTCTAGTGGGAGGTGCTGGGCAATCTTCTCCTTTCGAGAAGGTGCCGAGTCCCCCCCCGCAATCGGCAATGGCCGCTTACCTGAAGTAGACCCCACGCTTGTCGCCGAACTTGGGCCTGCTGTACTTCCAACCGCTGGGACCTGCGGGGGAACAGGAGACGGAGTCTTCGCAGCCTCCTTAGATTCCCGCAGTTGCCTCATCACTGCCCGGGCGTCGTCAGCCGTGGCGCCCTCGCTATCGTTTCCCAACCACGCTGCCAATTGCGCCGCTAACTCGGGGGGCATATCCCCCCTGTTCGCAGGGGTGACCACCACAGGGATTGGGTTCCCCTCCTTTTGCGCCGGGGTTGGCTCCTCTCGTGGCGCTTCGGGAACTGGGGTCTCCCCCCCAAGTGCTCCCCTTCTGGGCCTCTTGCTTTTTCCACCGGGAATTGTTCCCTGTAAAGGCCGTTTCGGTCCTCCCTCCCCGTCCTTAGCCTCAACCTTTCTCTTCAGATCGGCTATCTCCTTCATGAGCATGCGGAGCATCTCCTCGGTACCGACCCGCTTTCCGACCTTCTTGGGCATTCTTAGACGGGATATCTGTAAGACAAAAAGACGGATTACAACGCTCAAAATTGCTCTTCGTTCCGTCTCGAGCTCACGTGCAGCGGGGAGGTGCAGCTTCAGAGCACAGGAACAAGAGGATGCTTTGTTGGCTTCCGCTCCTTTTATCCGTCTTCAGGGTGGGCGTGAACCCGCCCCCGCCTGCCTCCGAGGGCGTGGCCGGCCGCGTCGGTGTCTAGGCCAGCCCACTCTAGGGCGGGAAAAAGGCGCGCCCCGGCTACGCCGCTTCGGGCATACCAGCCGAGACTCGCCTCCCGCCCAAGATGGCTTCCCGGGGGGATCGTGGTACTCGACCATACGTTCGGGGGGACCGATTGGTCGCCCCTTTCCATGATACATTGCATAATAAATCACCATTTGAAAGCAACCCCACAATTGTGCAAGTGTCAGTGTTTGCAATCGCAAAATCGTTTTGCATATCTGGCCAATAGTTTAGTGGTTAATTATTTCATTACCTAAATTGCTACACTATCTTAATTAAATACAAGTATCACGTGGTAATTCAATTTGACTCTACATATTATAAAAGTAAAGGGAGGCAGAAGACTATTTTTATGTACATATCACTGCTTTCTCCTTACTTAAGAAAGAAGAGGGAGAGATTCAATACCTCAATGACAGCAATTACATTAACAAAAAACAAGCACTGGCGTTGCCAATAGGTCTTGCAGTAGGAAAGTTGGAGCTATTACAATTGCAAATAACAATGCCTTTTATTTTTGTTTTCATTTTAAAAACATAAAGGGCTTTGTCATTTACAAAACCAATAGCTCCAACTTTCCTACTGCGAGACCTATTGTGCACTGCACAGTGTGGGTGAAAGTGGCACTGCGTGGGTGTGAGTGGCTTTGAGTGAGTTGCGTTGCGTGGGTGAGTGGCGTTGCGTGTGTGAGTGTTGTGGTGTTGCGTGGGTGAGTGGCGTTGCGTGGGTGAGTAGTGCTGCGTGTGTGAGTGGCGCTGCGTGTGTGAGTGGTGCTGCGTGTGTGAGTGGCGCTGCGTGTGTGAGTGGCGCTGCGTGTGTGAGTGGCGCTGCGTGTGTGAGTGGCATTGCGTGTGTGAGTGGCGTTGCGTGTGTGAGTGGCGTTGTGTGTGTGAGTGGCGTTGCGTGTTTGAGTGTTGCTGCGTGTGTGAGTGGCGCTGCATGTGTGAGTGGCGCTGCGTGTGTGAGTGCCGCTGCGTGTGTGAGTGGTGTTGCGTGTGTGAGTGGCGTTGCGTGTGTGAGTGGCATTGCGGGTGTGAGTGGCGTTGCGTGTGTGAGTGGCGCTGCATGTGTGAGTGGCGCTGCATGTGTGAGTGGCGCTGCATGTGTGAGTGGCGCTGCATGTGTGAGTGGCGCAGCATGTGTGAGTGGCGTTGCATGTGTGAGTGGCGTTGCATGTGAGAGTGGCGTTGCATGTGTGAGTGGGGTTGCGTGGATGAGTGGGGTTGCGTGGATGAATTGCGTTGCATGTGTGAGTGGTGTTGCTTGGGTGAGTGGCGTTGCGTGGGTGAGTGTGGTGTTGCGTGGGTGATAGTGGGCTTGCGTGGGTGTGAGTGGCGTTGCGTGTCTGTAAGTGGTGCTGTGTGGGTGAAAGTGGCACAGAGCCTTTGATGTGGCCTGGCGCAGGAGAAATGCTGCTGCTGCTAATTAAATATAAAAAGTGTTTAGTGGGTGATAGTGGGCTTGCGTGGGTGTGAGTGGCGTTGCGTGTCTGTAAGTGGTGCTGTGTGGGTGAAAGTGGCACAGAGCCTTTGATGTGGCCTGGCGCAGGAGAAATGCTGCTGCTAATTAAATATAAAAATGCTGCTGCTGCTAATTAAATATAAAAAGTGTTTAGGGACTCACGGCTGCCGAGAGTAACAAGGCAGTGCTGGGAGGGGGGCTGCGCACCAACTGAAGTGCTCTGGTTGCACGGCCTGCGGCCGTGTGAAGTGATAAGCCTTTGAAGTACACAGGTATGCTGTGACGGAGGTGTGAGAGGTCTGGCAGGGAACAGATGGCCTGGCTGTAAAGCAGGGGGCGGGGCAGCGCTGGGGAAGCCTGTGGGAGGGTGATTGATGCCTTTGATGTGGGGAGGGAGGAGAGCCTTTTACGAGCCTTGTGCCGGAGAAATGCTGCCGATGCGCGTGCATGTTTAATCACGTGATTCACGTGAACTTAAAGAAAACCGCTGCTGAAAGCCCGTGGTTTGAAGAGGATTTTGCCGACATGAATTCTCGCTCCGCTCAATGCGCTTGCGCGCATTGATAGGTCGCGAGACCTAAAAATAACTTCCCACAGGTCTTAACTGAGACGCATGCGAATTGCTGAAAAGCACTTTTTTAGATATTGTCTAATGCTGGACCTGTTCACCCTCTTGCACCGACGACAAAGAAGTACAGTCCAAGGGTCATAAGGATGACCTCCTGTTAAAGCAACAGGGACAAAATCAGCTGCAAGAGGCCTTTCCTCCAACTTTACAGCTGACCAATTCCAATTTGACATGCCCTGGACCACGCAGGTGGTTTCTGCTGAAATGAGTCTTGATCCCAAGTGTTGTTCCTTAGGACCTGGACATGGGTAAACCTGCCAAGTAGATCATACGAAGGTGCGTTACCACTGGGCTGAAGATTCAAATTGCTCTCAATCTGAGTTTTTACAGAGCATCATGTCTGATACAGGGGGCATTGAAAAGAAGTTACCCGGCCTCACACTGCCCTGTCTGGTTAAAAACTATAGCCTTGCCCCAGTGGAATAATCTGAGCTCCCAAAAAGTGAATTAATCGTAAAGTAGAGTAGAAAACATCAATGGAGTAAGGCGGGTTTCCAATCAGAGTTTTCCTGTCAAAAATCAAATACTTCACTGAGACCTGGTCTAGGGGCTATCCAATGATGTGAAGCCCTCCTTGGCTGCAGCCTGCTGCCTTTCCCTGATGAGAATTTTAGATTTCCATTTCAGAGACTAAGGGACTGATAACAAGTTTGGCGGTCTTGCAGCGGGCCACCACGCCAGCGCCTCGCTGCTAGATCACCAAACCCGTTATCAGACCACCAGCCGGATTTTGACTGTTATCCAGGTTGGGCGGTCCTGCCGCAGAGGTCACATGGCAGTGCCTATATATTGTGAAAAGGTATGCCTTAGTCGTGCACTTATGTGAGAACTCCGCAGCTTGTTCCTGCATGGAAAGGAATGCACAATGTTGTGCATTTCTTTTGTGCAAGAACAGGGTTGCAAAAATACAGGGGGACTCAACATGTGCCGCTTCTTGCATGCCCCCCCATGCACAGAGGCAACAGAGTGCCCATGTAGGGCCCCCTGAGTTTTTTCACCGTCAGCTTTTTCATGGGTAACTCACTGCCATGAAAGGGAGGGCAGTGAGGAATCTCGTAATATGCTTGGCGGTGCCACTGCGGCACTACCAGCATACAGCAGCCTCAGACCACTGTGCTACCACCATGGGATCAAGGATTGTGGCAGTTGCAGCAGTCCAGTAGCGGTCCAACCACCATACTCATAATGCGGCGGATGGACTGTCAGTCTGAGTGGCCATGGACTGCCACCGCTGCTATGGTGGTCGAATAGACTGTCATAGTTGCAATTTGGCCCTGAGTCCAAAGGTAAAACTTAAGTCCGGGTGGGTGACAATGCTCCGCCTCCGGAGCGTAGTTAGCCTGCCCCTCCACCCTCCCAAAATAAACAAAAGTAATTAAAAGGCACTTACCTGCCCGTGGCTGCCTCCTCCTCGACATGGCCGCTCTCCTGCCTCCTCGTTGCCATCCTGCTTCACTGATAACCTCTATGTTGTACGTCGTGCGCATGCGCAAGATGTACAACGTAGGGGTTATTAGTGAAGAAGGACGGTGAAGGGGAGGCAGGAGTGCTGCGATGTCAAGGAGGAGGCAGCCACAGAGCAGGTAAGTGCCTTTTAATTACTTTTAATTATTTTGGGAGGGGGAGGGGGCGCAGAGCGGAGCGAAGTTCCACACAGTTGCTTTCCAACTCTGTGGAACTTCATTTAGAAGCACTACGCCTACTCCACTCAGGGTTAGTAAAACTCCTGACCGGGTTGAACCTGGTTTTGATTTCCGACCCGCTCTCCATCGTGGTTGGCCATAACTCATGTTGTTTTTACCGGTCAAGTACAATTAGATTACTGTGGGTGGTGCTTATTGCTTTTTAGCACTATATTGAGCATTAAAGTTTAAAAATGTATATCTCTGGTTCCCCTTGTTGGAATTTTGGCAACATGGTGTAATTTTATGTATTGAAATGTACTAATTTTCTAATTTGTGTTGGAATTTTACTTGTGTTGTTTTTTGACTTTCTTACTGTTTTATATGTATTCCATAAATTCTTTACATGTTGCCTCTAAGTTAAGCCTGTCGTCTCTCTGTCATAGGTACCAGGGTGCTGGGCTAAGGTTAATTTAGTGGCTTTAGTGATTCACCCTAAAAAGGCTTGTGACTATGGCTTGAGGTGGGCACCTACCCTCCTCAACTAATACTCCAATTTCTATCTCTGATTCATTACATTTCGGTTTTTCCTCCAAAGATATACTGTGCTCACCTGCTAGATAATTATTCTGCACTGCACATAGCCATCAACCATTTGCAGTAAGGGTTGGCCTCATGGTTACTAGGGCCTTCACTGAATCATAGCTTTGAATCTTTTACTTTTTAAAATTGAAAATCACAATTTAATAAAAAATAAATTCTTTTTGAATTCCTGATTATTCTAAAAATCATGATTTTAACAAAGCTGGTGGCCCTTTAATTGTGATTTTTTAATGATATTATTGCGGCATATCCTTCTGCTATGGTGTTAACGCAAACAGTGTATGCGAGTACCTTAGGAATCCCTGAGGAAGTCACCAGTGAACAAGGTACTCATAACAGTAATAATACTTTTTTTTAGTAATTTCGTCATATATA